>NC_089803.1:32670975-32983475 GCF_029633855.1 Hoplias malabaricus
AGGAGCCAGTGACAGGGCTTCACAAGGCACAGAATGCTAAAAATGTGCCAATGCTACCTTTGTCGGAGCAGAATTTGCCAGAAAATATGAACGAGACTACCTTGAAATAGAGCAAGTTCCTTTATTTGGAACCTTCACTATGCTGGAAGCCTCAGTATTGTCATGTTGGCTGCCAAACAGGGCTACTTTAAAATCCATTCAGCAGCTGACATTTAAAAGAACTGATGTTTCTCAAAATGTAGTCTAAAACCTTTCGCAGACATTTTAGCTCGGTTTTAAAATAATCACAAGCCTGAGCTGTAATAAAAGGCTGCAATGAACAGCCTGATAACAAGCCCCCCTGTCAGTTATCCATTATCAGTCATTCATTACTTTCCTTTCTCTTCTTTCTTCATCTGTTATTTGAATTGTATGGTGCTACACTGTCCCACTGAGCTGTTACTGCAAGTCCCACTGATCGACAGTTGAGGAAAATTAATTTCATGAATGGCTAGTTGAGGTTGGGTGAGGAATTTCCCAGGGCTCTTTCTTTCTCTCTCTCTCTCTCTCTCTCTCTCTCTCTCTCTCTCTCTCTCTCTCTCTCTCTCTCTAAAAAAAAAACCCACTCGTTTGCTGACTGGTTTCCCCTCGAGAGTGAGTTGATAACACCACAGCAAAGGCCTGCACACTTAAGCTCATTATAAACACTGCAGCTAAATCAAGCCAGCTCAATCAAACTGCAGCTCCACTCAAAACACTATACATAATACATAATGTGTTTGATCCTACAGTATTTGACTGGAATGCTTCATAAAGTGAGCCTGCAGTTCAAACTGCTCTTTGTGACTGGCTAGGTTTTGATGTTAATAGCCAGGTGGAAGTCGACTGAAGTGTGCTTACACACTGAATTAAAAAGTTGACACATGGCTTCATCCACTCTAGATGTAGTGGGCTTAAATTGCTGTAGTCAAGGTTTAGGAAAACAGCACCTTCAACGCCATTCACAAAGAGTCATTAGGTTTCCAGTGCCCCTGTGGAGTACTATGTACTTGTTGTCTGTGTTGCTGGCTGTTTGTTTCTCTAATTTAGTCAAACACCTGATGGTAATATTGATAATAACCATTTTCAACCTTTTGTGAGACAATGCTTGCAACACACCTATCACATCTGTGATTCGATCACAGGCACCAGTGAGTTCATTTGGGTTTAAATCACTAAATCCCCACATCACAATCTGAAAAGTGATTTTTCACAATAAGTTTTTCTCACTGATTTTCTACCTTTCTTTAACATATCAAAAACAACAACAACAACAAAAAAGCAAAAATTGATATGTCAGGTAATGTCTGCCTCCTGTTTTCTCAGATTTTGAAAAAGAGTGTGACTGCAGGGCAATATCAAGTTCAAAACCTAATCAAATAAGCAAGTGTGCAGATGTAACACCACAAGTACAAAAATCTGGACAGTTCCATACAACAAGAAGGTTGAAAACTGCCATTGGTAAAGCGTTATTACATGTAATGCTTGACATTAACAATGCTTCCTGGACAACAGTGATTGGCATAACTTTTCAAGTGTTATCAAAGCAGCTGTATGGTAACTCTCTATTTCTCCTCTCCCATCTACCAATAAGCATTAGCAGTTTATGTGGTTTGTTGAAGTAACAAGAATTATAGTGAGAGTCTAAAACAGTACACAATGCTCAAAACATGAAATTATATCATATGCAGTCACCAGACGTGATTGTGTGGCTATAGATCTTACTGTATGCTTACTGTGATCAAGAAGACTGTAAATAATCAATAATAATTATGAACATTCAAGCAAAACACCAGAAGCCTGCACATTAAAAACCGAAACCTAAAGCCTCTAAACTTCAGTGGGGTCATAGGCTGAAGGATGTGTGGCTCAGTCATTTAAACCTTGACCTCTGCTTCAAATACATTAGCAATAATCTTACTGGGTGAGTGTTACTTACCTCCAAAGTAAGAGCCGTCTGAAATCTTTGTTTCTTTGCTGCCTTTGGTCAGAACTGTGAGCACCCCATGCTGAATGAAGTACATCTTCTTCCCCACTGTACCTTCTCGAATAATGTAATCTCCCGGCTGAAAGACCTCAAAGCGTAACTTGGTCAGCATCGAAGTCACAAAGTTGGGATCTGCATTAGCAAACAGCGGCATAGTGGCCACCAGCTTTCGACAGTTAAAACTGATGATCTCCTGTATGAGAAAAAGGTAAAAAGAAAGATGGAATCAAGAGTAGTACTGAGAACTCTTTTGATTAATTAGGTACATAATTCTGCATCTCATAATTATTATTTTTAAAGTGCAACAAATACACAAATGTGACTGGAAGCACCTTTATCACAACAGTGGGTTATAGACCATGGCTGTGGCCTATTCACCAAAGTTGGGTGAAAAAACTATTTATGAACTATTCGTCATCTAATTTATAAAAGATTTGTCTAATTTGGAAACATAGAGAAATGGATTAAAATGAAAACTCTGTGAAATTTGGGATAAAATTGAACTGTGTAACTTAATGAAATAAAATAATTATTAAATAAAATAAAATAATGATTATGTGTGTATTTACCAATTTTGGGACAACAACAATTGCACAATTTGCTGCAATTAAGTACAATGTCCCTTCCAGCACTTAAGTTTTTAATAATGGATTTAAATGTAAAAATAAGGTAAGATAAACACAATGGAATAATAGTTATATTAGTAGTGTCTATAGATTTAAAAATATAATCACAACAATTAAGTTAAAATAGTACTTTAATTTAGCAAGCTACTCTCTTGTATATTTGGGAGAGAGGTAAATGTGTAGTGAAATATAAATGAGAAACTGGTTACTACAGGAAAACATTCTTTTTGTACCTTATTATATTATGTCAGTGTAGTGTTGGTGAATTTTGAATTAGGATTTCTTAATTTGCTGAGTAAAACTTTCAGGAAGTACTTTAGCATCAAACACAAAACATTTGATGGAGAAAATTTGATGCTACAACACAGCTCAGTACCCAAACAACAAACACCTCCATGTTCTGCCTTCAGCAACATTTTAAGAGATAATTTGAGGGGCTAAGTGAGGTAATTTTTTGTGTGTGTGTGAGAATGGGAGAGAGAGAGAGAGAGGTCAGAGAGTGTTATGATATTTAATACATATTTCAGCATAAATAAATTGTAATCTACCTTCAGAGCTCAACTCCTGCTGAGGATAAACACATACTGTTTGCAACACAAATTGTGCACTGTATTTAATATGATTAGGCCTTACTTCTCTGAGCGGCTCATTCAGTTCTCCCAGAATGCTCTCCTCATCAAACATCTTGCCCTGGTAACGGTGCTCATAGTAGTCATGGATCCTCTGGCGCATGTCTGCAGGAAGCTTGTGAAAGGACATGTACTGCTCCACCTGTTTATACTGCGGGCCACAGAAAATAACACTCAGTAACATGGCGATAGAACAGTCAAGAAATTCAGCTCTTAAAATGCACAGAAGGTGTGAGTTCCATTGCTACACTGTTTACTGACACATCACGATTTAAGTAAACAACAGATTGTGGCATGTAGGAGGCAACATACGTGTCTCATATTGCTCCTGAACTATGTTCCCATCAGTGACCAACATATTTCTCTTTTATTCCATCTTACACCCTCACACTTTCTCTATCCTTGCTCTCTCACTCTTTGTCTCTCTGACTCTGTCACCCTCACTCTTCTCTCTCTCTCTGCCTGTTTGACTCATTGAAAGGGCATATAGTATTGATAGGATTTGTTTTACCCTCTCTCCCTACTTGCCGTCATCTTTTGTTATTTTATTCATGTCTCTGAGTGATGCAGAGCGCTTGGAGACCTGAAAACGTTCTACCCTCCTCCACACCTCCTCCTCCTCATTCTGCTCTTCTCTCCTCACTCTGTAAGTTACAAACTTCCCACACAGAGCAAACACCTTTTCCTGTTCTCTCTCTCTCTCTCTCTCTCTCTATCTCTCTCTCTCTCTCTCTCTCTCTCTGTGTCCTGTCCTTTTGTCTCCCTGCAAGCAATTTCATCACTTTCATAACCTTCCTCCACAGTAACCAACCCACCCATTCTCTCTCTCTCTCTCTCTCTCTCTCTCTCTCTCTCTCTCTCTCTCTCTCTCTCTCTTTCCCTCTCCCTCATTCCCTTCCTCACTCTCTTGTGTGTTGGCAGTGGACAGCATCCTGGCTCCAGTGTGGTGCCCTTCACCACATGCTAATGCTCCTGCCATGTGATCTGTGAGTATCTCTGCTGCTCTGAACAAAGCTCTCGGTCGGCCCACATGTCCCTCCACTAACTCTCAGAGTGGGCTGCAATTATCATATTCAAGGACAGGAGACAAAGCCAGCAGGGATGACTCCAGACAACAGGAAATACTGTCAGACAATACAGTTGGGCTCTACTCTGGAGAGCAGTGAGGCAGCGAAGTCACATACATGAGTCACGGTGTCAAAAAAACGGAGTGTCATTTGAATTTGTCCTTTTCAGGAATAATGCTGTTGTCAGCAGGTTGCTGGTAATCACATTGCCATCAAGGAAGGATATCCAATCAAAGTGTGAAAAGCCTGACTACAGCAGGTAATTAAATAAACGTCAAACTTTGCTAAGTATTAGACCCCCGTGCAAACCTTGCTGAACCCCTGCAGCTACCTACCTCTCTCTCTTTCTCCCTCCCTCCCTCTCTCTCTCCTTTAAGCTTTTATTGCTGGAGAGAGAGAGAGAGAGAGAGAGAGAGAGAGAGAGAGAGAGAGAGAGAATTCTGCATTCTGACACTAGAATCAAAGTCATCGGTGTGCAAGCACTGTCTCAGAACAAGAACAAGAACACCCTTCCCCTTGTGCATGAAATGAAGCAGAAAAAAAAAACTTGAATGTCACGCGATATTTCACTTTAAGACTATACAAAGCCTGCACAGAGGATGGTGTGGAGGAGCTGAAGAATCCACAAGGAAACCTCCGCAGCTCCATCAATAAAACAGTCCTATATCAACAATGCACGTTGTCATAGCAACTGCAGCCAGGCTGAATCGACTCAAGTCTTTTGACACAGCAGAGGTCAAAGCTCGTGTGTCTCATCCTCATTAAAAATGGCAACAGTTAAATTAACACTCCAAATGTACAGGGCATGAAAGACAAAATGGTGTGCCACGGATCACCATACGGGTCATAAATCACTATGATCCACAGCGCTGACAATATTAAACAAAGTAACCTTGCTCTTTTTGGTTGCTAAATTTTGTTTGATAAGACAGTATATTTTTGGCTGTAACGTTTTTGCAGGACTGCCTAGCAGGCTGGCATAGAAGAGCCTACATTAGATATATTAGTGCTAATGTAACTTCCCTGGCTGCTGATCTATTCTCACTCTGCATAAATTAATCTGATGGCTTTGATATTGAAAATTGTTTTAGAAAAGAGGATGAAGTCAAGAAAACCTGAAGTTTTGCTAGAGAAATTAAGCAGCTAAACGTTAAATGGCCCTTGTTACATTTTGTAGCCAGTGCATCATTATAGGGAACACTGACTTTCAAGACTTTCAGGCCCCAATATGGTGTGTGTGTCTAACACCATTCAAACTGTATTCATTTAATAAAACAAACAAAACAAAAACAAAAACAATTTATTATTAAAAATAGACAATATAATTTACGGTAGGCATCCATTTTTGTTCTATAAATAATAAATAAAAGTAAGCTGTTACTTTTGTATAAATGTATAATAGTGATTCTTAAAATTAATAAAACCTTCTTGGTCTGTGTGGTCTTAGAAACACCTAGAATTAACTTTTAAATAAAATAAACAAAGGACTCACTGTTGCTACAAAATATGCAGATACGAATACATCCAAATCCTGCTGAATGTTTCAAATCAATTGCCAGTTTTACAAACATTAAAGCGCTAAACCTTTAACTACAACTTTGAAACCCACTGTTTTTATTTATTATATGTTTTTCATGCATTTTATTAACACTGCCCTACATTTTTCTGTATAAATGTAAACAAAGACAAATGGTTTTGTTTCATTTCCTTTCGATATGAATATTGCTAGCTGGATAAGAACACCATCCTGGAGATCCTCTGGCTCACTAACCTTCTCCTGGTACTGTCTTCGTGAGGAGTCCAATGACTGAATGAGGGCGGTGGCATGACCTACAAACATGGCGTAGCAGGTGGCACCTACGATCATGCTGAGGATGGTGAGCCAAACGTCCGTCATGCCCACGGGTGGGTACATGCCATAGCCAATACACAGCATGTGGCTCATAGCCTTAAACAGAGCATACGAGTATTGCTGACCCCATGTATCATTCTGCAGAAGAGGAGAAACAGAAAGAGATGAGAAAGAGTTAGAAAAGTTAAAGTCAGAGGACAGAGTGGGAGAGTAGTAGAGATTAGCAGAGAGAAACAGAAAGAGAGAAATGCTGGGGCAGAGGACAAAATGGGAATACAAAGAGTGAAAAGAGGAGAGAAAAATCACATAATTCATATATACACAGAATTACATGTTGAAAATTATATTTGCTTGAATTAATTTGGAAATGAATGGAAGACAAAAAAAATCAGAGAGAACAAGCAAAGAAAGAAAGACAGCATGTAATTAGAGAGAGATAAATAAAAAGAGAAATGAAAGTGATATGTTTCAGAGAGATTGTCAGAAGACAGAAGGAGGAAGACAGACCGACACACACACATACACACACGAACGCAAACACACTATATGGACAAACGTATCGGGACATGCAGACTAATCATTGAATTCAGGTGTTTCAGTCTGCCTTTGCAAACATTTCTGGAAGAATTGGTCATCTTAAAGGATTCACTGAATCTGAGTATTGTACAGTAATAAGATGCCACCACTGCAACAAGCGAGCCCTTGACATGTCTTCCCTCTATGATTAACTGTGATTGGTATTACTGAAAATGTGTTTAGGAACAACAGCATTTTGTAAAACTACATAGGTGAATGTTGTTTCAAACCTCCTCTGGCTTTAACATCAGCACCAAAACTGTGCCCCAGCAGCTCCATGCCAATCTTACATCACCGAGCTCAATGCCAATCATCAAATGGAGCATGCTGCCACTGGCCTATGGAGAAGAGAAAACGTGTTCCATGGAGTGACAAATTACAAGTCTGGGTTTGGCCAGGAGAACACAACTTGGTGGAGAAGGGACAATGCTATGGGGCATTATATGAAAGGAAACCTTAATGCCTCCGCATACCAAGATATTTTGTGCAATTTTATGCTTCCATCTTTGTGGGAACAGTTTGGGGAAGGACCTTTTCTGTTCCTACATGACTGTGCCCCAGTGCACAAACAAGGTCCATAAAGGCATGGTTGAGTGAGTTTGGTGAGGAAGAATTGGACTTGCCCACACAGAGACCTGACCTCACCCCTATCCAACACCTTTGGGACGAAGTACAATGGAGATTGTGAGCCAGGCTCTATCATTTAACATCAATGTCTGACCTCACAAATGCTTTTCTGGTTGAATGGACAAAAATTCCCAAAGACACATATCAAAATCTTCTAGAAAGCCTTCCCAGAACAGTGGAAGCTGTTATAACTGTAAAGGGGGACCAAATTCATATGAATGTGTATGGATTTAGAATGGGATTTTATAAAATATCTTGTACAATTTTAAAAATAAAGATGCTTCAAAGGGTTCTTTGAGCAATGCCATAGAAGGACCACCACTGTCCATATATACTACAATATATTTAGAAGATAATGACTGCAGGAATGAAAGTAGCAAGATGCAGATAAGATGAGTAAAGGACAGTGAGAGAATGAAATCTCATGTCTTCACTGATGGCAGAAGGAAGTATTACATGTGTATTTGGGACATCCATTTGGCAAAGATAATATCCAGGCAGAAAGGGAAAAAGGCAAAAAAGGCTGTGGTAAATGTAGGATTAACTGTACTGCAGTATCTTTCAAATCAAAACTCTTAAGTGTATGTATATATTAAATTTTCTAGTTCAGTGTAGTTGGAATATGACGAGTCTGTGGCTATGTTGGAAGCGGGAGGACACTAAGAAATTGTTTTCTTTATTTTAAAGACAGGTTTTATGTATATATTTCATACGAAACTATGCAAAAGCCAGAGACCACCCTTTAAATACCAACGGCAATCCTAGGAACAGTTGGTTTTTCTTGAAAAATGCAGTAAAATATCTTTTTTTGTTTGTTAATTCTTGTGGACCTTTGTTTAACTCATGGAAGTTGTTTTCTAAATTTTCACTGACAACCAGGATTGTATTTTTTTAAATACAAGTTTAGAATTTATTGCTTGAGACTAGACTTTGGATGTTAAACAGTTTGTGGTCACTGTTGTCTGTTTCTTCTCTACAGGATGGGACATACGAGACAGATCTGAGCTACAGACAGACCAGTCAAGCACAGAAACAATGTCTATGAAGCCACACTTTTGCAGAACATTCAGAATGTGGCCCCTCTATGAAAATATGTCACCTAGATGGCAGCATAGCTAAAACACAGACAGATCTGACCACAGCACATTTCCATTGTTTTTATGGACCATCTAAGTTGAGCTTTGTTCTTGATAGTCTCACATAGTCTCTCTAGGAAGGCCGCTTTCTTAACATGGCCAAGTAACCACAGACCAATGCAGGAAAAGAAATTAGACTGACACTCACAAGGAACAGTTACAAGTTTGCTATATTGGCATGATCTTTTGAAGGAGGCAGACAGCCAATCTGAATGCAACCGGCAGAATCTGGACAGTGAGGCCAACTATCAGACTCTCCAGCTACTTGAAGGGAGAGCTCTGCGCCTGAGACTAGGGTCCGGAGAACTTGGCAGCTATTTTGTATTCATGTGTTTCTTATGCACAAGTGAAATAAGATGATTAATCTTGCTTGTATACGATCTGTTTATGAATAACTCAGAAATTCAGAGAACAGAACAGAGAAACGCATTAGAATCTGACATGCTAACAGTTTTCCATTAGATCCAATGATGAAAATGCTAATGTGGCTAACAAATTTTAACTGGCTTTTTCCTAAAAAGGCAGTGGGTGTTTGTGCTTCTGAGTGTTATATCTCCAGCATAGGGAGAGGAGCTCTCTATGAGATAATTTTGTGCAGAGCTAGGTCCTAGGAACTTGTATGCGGTACCAGCTTGGACCACAAGGGGAGTAGTCCAACTGGACTTGGACTTCTCCCCTTATGGTCAAAGCTTTTACAGCATGCTAATTTTTAGCACCTAGCTCATTAGAAAGTCATCTGTGAAGCATAGAGAGGTAAGAGAGACAAAAAATATATATTATAATCACAATAGATAGTGAAATAACTAAAGTCTTAGCAATCAAAAAAGTTTTTTTGTTGTGTGTAACAGGCATCACCTTAAACATGTATTAATATTTGCAAAATAAAATAGGTCAGTGACAACTTTGAGAAGTTTTATTTTGTACTATTGTCAGAAAAATAACAAATCCTAGATTCTTGTTTTTATCGCATTTTACAAAAACATTCCAAGCTTTTCCAGAATTTCATTATGCAATTAATTTTTTTTAGTCAAACAACATTATATGGACATTTACACGAAGTTTACTTGTTTGGTTACTTGTTTTTATCTAAATAAAATCTTTTTTAAATGTATTGCACTCATCCACATGATGAATGCCTGGATAAAAAAAATCCATCTAGATAAAAACTTTACTTATCCAATCTGCTTCACTAACTCTTTATTTTGTTGCAGGAACACAATATAACACTTATTGACAATAGAACAATAACATACTACATTTAAAATAGATATTACTCACATTAGACTCATGTTTTTTATGATGAAGACCAACAAATTGCATGTCCCCTGAAACTTATGACCATCAATGTATAAATAGAAACATCTGAGGAGAAGTAGGAGGCAGCTTAAGTACAAGACATTTATTTCTCATGAGGTATTTTAGAGGAGATTAGATACAAGATAATCCCTTTGCATTAGGAAGGGGAAAGTCAAAGGAAAAATACATACAAAAAAAACAGGAGTTGCTGAAACACTAGTTTTACAAAGTTATTAAAAGCTTTACAGAAAAATGGACTCTAAACAACCATGCAAATCCTGATAGACCAACTCTCCTCATCAGATAAAATGTATTTCAAGCTTTATTTTATAAGGACTCTCCTTTTCCTGGAAATAATCCATGTGTTTCTGTGTATCCTATTATTGTGAGAAGTCAACTAAACATTTTGAAATTATCTGTGGAACAGCCAAGTAGCTGTTACTGAGAAAAGAAAATCAAAAAACTGTAAGTTACACGTAGAAGCTGCTGGTGTTCACAGAATGATACACAGTCTGCACCAGAGCTCAGCCCTCAAAATTACCATTTGGAATTACTTGAAAAGCAGACAAATTAACCAATTTCCATGGGTAACCTTGGGAGAGGTGGAGATATCACTGCAAGACTAGTGTCCTGGAAAAAACAGATGCTGTAATAAAGGCAAAGTGTGGATACACTAAACACTAAATAAATTGATTGATTTTCTCTAACAGTGCATCTTCCTAAGAGTCGTAGTGGGTCTGAAGCCTACACTGAACTGGACACAACAAGACAGAAACACAGCATGGACAGGGCACCAGTCCATCTCAGGGCATCACACACTCAATCACTCGCACCTGTGGGTAATTTCACACAGCCAGTTCACCTACCAGCATGTGTTTTTGTACTGAGGGAACAAGAGGGAAATAGGAGCACCTGGAGGAAATGCACACAGACACATCTGAGGTGGGGACTCAACCCACAACCACAGGACCTGAGAGCAGTGCCACAGCAAAATACCTAATATAGCTCCAATTTTCTGAATCAAGAGCGAGATATCTCACTATGGGAAAAGTCTAACAATGACCAACCATGGAAACACCAGGGTCAAACTAATCATAGCATTGATCTGGCAGTGCCAGCCTCTATATAAACTGAAGTCTTTCATTCTTAACAGGCTGAGGAGGACAGCCGACAGAACAGGTGCCATCAGGCCTGAGAGGTGGAGACAGTTCCGGAATTAGACTAGGTGTTGGATGTGCAACACAGATAGACAGTGCCCTGACCCATCAAACAGGGCTTAGTGCTTGGAAGTGATATATCAATATCAAAATATTTGTCCTTAAAAATATTTTTTAGAGAGTCTGTTTAACAATTTTCCCTCCAGAACCTTCCATGAGGGGATGATGTTTCAGAAAACTTGCCTTCATACTGTATAGCCATATGGAATGGGCATTTCTTCTTATTATGGCCATGGCACATTTCAAATATCTGTAGCATACAGTTTTTTGAGACTAGGGGATTTCCCAGATTTTACTTCTAGTAAGTACCATAGGGGACTGTGAGGAGGGGGGGCACGACATAGAGAGATAGTGAGAAGCATTAATGGCGCACTGTCTTGTCCTTTCATCTAAGGAGGCAAAGTACTTTGAGTGTGGAGAGCCAGGCCAAGTGCCTTGTTGCTCTGACTGCTCAAAGTACAGCCTTGCCCTTTACATAGGGGTTAGGCAAAAATGTTTGACTTATGGGAACCAGACCAGAGCCTTGCAGCACTGCTGTGTGAAGATATGCTAAATAGTCTGATCTGGGCAGAGTTGTATGAATAGTCATTGGCTAAGTAGCAGTCTGTAACATGGAGTTAGCTCATGCTGAAGTGCATAGCTAGCATAGTGTAGCTCAGAGTGGTGCATTAGTAAAACGAGGATACTGTATTAAGATGCATTACCTACAGGGGGTTAGCTTACCTTGCTATGTAACTAAACGTTTCTTTGAGTGATGCCATAAAAGAACCACTTTTGGTTTCATCAAGAATCATTTTTGCTAATATACTTAAATGGGTAAAGAACCTAAAGATCCAGTGATATATTTTAAAACATTTTTAAAGATTCTTTACACTCACACATCTGTTGGTGATGGATGTGTTTCAAAAGTGAAATATGAGTGGCCATGAGAGCAAATATACTGACTGGAAATGAAATGAAATGTGTTCTCTGATTTTGCACAATATTGTACAAAGTATATTTTGAAAAATGTGACTTTAAAGTTCATATGGTACTTGCTGGATATTTTTTAGATGTTCAGTCTGGTTTACCATAGAAATGTTAGCAGTCATGTGTGTTCATCAATAACAGGAGTATTAATACTGCTTAAAGCATGTTTGTTGGGGCTGATGTTCTTACACGCCTGATTGAACACATCAGTTAGTTATTAAGCTCTTTATGAGCTGAAAGACATGAAACCAGGGGAGAGAAAGATTATGGCCATATTTTTAATTATACTGGAGTGTTACTGTGAGTAAAAACATGGGGATAATATTTCTGACAAAGGGCCATGGGTCCTACTTACCACCATTTTGTTTTTGGAAACCCAGCAGTCGGAGGGGAAATCCTGCAGCATGGGCACGAGGAATTGCAGGCAGCCATCCCAGTGGCACAGCAGCAGCATCATGCCAATCAGGTTCACTATACGCACCATAGCACTGGCCAGGTCATAGGTCATGTGGAAAATCTAAGGGAACGGAAGAATGGGATAGAGATTGCGATTGTGACGACAGAGCCGCAGTATGCTATGGGTCACATTTAAGGCTTAATCCGAGCTCAGTTCTGGGCCACACCGCTCTTAAGCTGGTTTAGGCTGGAGAAATGCTAGTGGATGTGACGTGTTACATAATGCACTGTATATCTGTTCTGCTAATGTTACTAATGGTCCGTGGGAGATCAGTGACACAGGAAAAAATAGGATGGGCAAGATACATGGCGTTTAATACAATCCTCACAGACAGGGATGTATTGCCCTTTCTCCCTCACATAGATTTCCTTTACACCATGAACTTTTGGGCTGATGAGGTTGATTGATCTGGACAATTAATATGTCAAAGTGCAGGCCTTTAACAATTGTCACATGCAAGGAACTAGGGGCCGGAAAAAACTGACGGTGCAGCTTTTTGACACCTGTGTTAAGAGCTTAGCAAAGTGTATTTAAGGAGGAATTCAAAATTTTCCTGCCAAATCAATCCAGTTTGTTTATATAGTACCTAAAAAAATAATAAAAAATTCAATGTCAAAAAGCAGCTTTACAGACATCCAGGTACAGGGCCTTGATGCATAAAACATCTTACATAAATCTTTCTTTCAAGTAAATCCTTAAGGACACACATTTGCATTAAAAGACCATAAATTCCCTCTTAAACACTTTTTAAGCAGTTTTTTTCAGCAAGGTTATGACATACTGTAAGGATGCACTTGCTTTAACCATTTTTACACTAGCCATCAAATGCAATTTACCTGTTTTGGAGTTACTGAGCATTTTATTACTTTATAATATGGTTGGAACATATATTGTATGTATATATATGTATGACTTTTATAACTAGAGGAGCAGATTTTTTGGAGGTTTTGATTATATGAATGGGTTTACAATATATAATTGTGGTGGACTAACATCAATAAATATGCACTATATGTAACCTTAGTATGGCTGTCTTTATGGAGTGGTTTGAATATTTGTGACATCAGGCTGGTTAACTTCCCCAATATTTCAATTATCATTGTTGCTAGCAACATTAAGACATTTTTTCATGCTAAGACATTAACTGTTGAAGTTAAGCTGATAACAATCTGGAGTTAATGTTAAGCTAATGGAGTTAATGTTGGAGATCATGTTTCAAAGAAATTGAAATTCCCTGTGGTATTTCACATAGAAACGGTCTAAATCTCATTCTGGGTAAGAACATAATATTAATCGTCATAGTTATGCACGTGTTACTTATTAATTCATTTCCATTGAGCCAAATGACATAAATGCTGTATGCTCCCTAACTACCTGTCTGTCTGCCATTAATCTTTTTCATGAGCAACAATTTTCTAAAATGAATGTAAAAATTCTGCATTCAAGAAATCCTCTCTGCATTCAAGAAATCATTGAAAACCCAGCTCTTCCGAGAGTATCTTTTGCACTGAATGTCTTTCTTAATAATGCACTTATTACTTCCTGGCATACTGCACTTAATGTAAGGTATTTTGCATAATTTGTGCTGTAGTTCGAATGTTAGCTCCTCTTTTGTAAGTCGCTTTGGATAAAAGCGTCTGCCAAATGCATAAATGTAAATGTAAATGTAAAAAAGAAAAGAGGGTCATCAGAGCAAAGGAGAAATAACAAGTTTGGGTATAATTTTAAACTTGGATTTTAGATTGTTTATTTATCACATTGTTAGAGTGACCAAACAGCCTGTTTCCACTTAAGAAATATGGCTCAATATATTTGTTTTTAACTCAACCAGAGAAGACTGAACTACTGTAATGCTCCCTTTACTGATCTCCATAAAAAAATCAACTGAGAAAGTACTGCTAATTCAGGACCCTGCTACCAGATTTTAACAAAGAGTAGGAAGACAGAGCAAATAACTCCAGTTCTAACTACACTGCACTGGCTCCCTGTGACTTTTAGAATTGATTTAAAGTCCTTCTACTTGTATAAAGCTCTACATGCTTTAGAAACCTCTTATATCACTAAGCCTCGGTTGTTTTGTGTCCATTCATGAGCCCTCAGGCCCTCTACAGCAAGCCTGCAAAATATTTTAAACATCCCCAAAATAAAATTGGGGATGCAGCCTTATGTCCCCTATGCCCCCAAACTGTGAAAATCTTTAACAGTATTAGTGAAGGCTCAGTAGGCATTTTTAAACAATGACTTCATACATTCCTCTGTAGTGGAGCTTAACATTAACTAGATGTTTTTATTACTTGTTCCTTTATTATCTTATCTATTCTTTTAAGAATTCTTTTTAATCCATGCTTTTTAATTACAATTCTACTTATTATTTTATTTATATGGAGTTCTCTGTTCTGGTTCCTCTTGGTTTGAATAATGATCTTTTTTGTCTATTATTGTTGAAATGATCTTGTGCATTGATCTTTTTTTTATTTTCAGATTATCATATACTAGTTAGTTTTGTATAGACTCTTTTTGAATGTCTCCAACATTTTAACATTGTACAGTAAAACACTGAGCGGCATCCTAGATGTATATAATACATTCTGTATCAATAACTTTTCTTCTAATTATTATTTAAAATAATTTTTAATATTTAAAAAAATCTTTTTTTTTGCTTTGCTAAATAGCGACAATTGCTTAACTGCAATCATCACCACAGCAACAATCAAACAATATACAGGTGCATCTCAATAAATTAGAATATCATCAAAAAGTGAATTTATTTCAGTAATTCAATTCAGAAAGTGAAACTCATATAGATTCATTACAAACAAATCTATATCAAGCGTTTATTTCTTTTAGTGTTGATGATTATGGCTTACAGCCAATGAAAACCCAAAAGTCTTTATCTCAGAAAATTAGAATAATCAACATAAAACACCTGCAAAGGTTTCCTAAGCATTTAAAATGGTCCCTTGGTGTGGTTGAGTAGGCTACACAATCATGGGGGAAGACTGATGACTTGACAGATGTCCAGAAGGCAGATATTGACACCCCCTGCTGTATCGATGCATATTAATGGAAAGTTGACTTGAAGGAAAAAGCGTGGCTAAAAAATAAATAAATAAATAAAAACAAAAAGGTGCACAAGCAACTAGTGTTGCATGGTATACCGATACTAGAAAAGTATCTCAATACTTTGTCATTAAAATGTGTACAATACCCCACATAAGTAGTACAGGTGTTACACCAAATTCTGTGACCGTCGAGTTCTGTGACTTTAGAGGGAGCTACTTTATGCTGCACATGAAGTAGAGCCCTCTAGGGTCACAAATCTAACACCAGTACTTCAAAGAGGAGTGTTTTAGAATGAGTGGTATTTCCAATGAGTACCACAAGGTACTTTGCCTTCTCCCCTCCCTTAATGACTTGCTGCTAGTTTTCTGCTTTTCTAAAAACACAAAAACCTGACTAAACACCAGCAACATTCTGTACAAACCTTAGCTACATTTATAGAAGAGAATTGCCGGTAGCACAACTAGTTAGAACAATGGGACTGACCGTGAACGGGAGACACGGCTTTCTCTGCGGTTATTCTATTCCCAGACACGGATCAGCTGGAGACACAGCTCTCTCAACATGGCCCCTCTGCTCCCAGAGATGGAGCAGCACAGTCTGTCCGCACAGCAGCTCACACAGATCAGAATGAGCTGTGAATGTGCATAAAGTGAGATCACATAATTGATTGAGGCATTCAGTTTTATTCAAAAAGTAAAAACATGTCTATGGACGTATGACATGGCCGAAGGCGCAATTGGACCCGGAAATGGTCAAACATCACGTGTGGCGTCACATCTATCAATTGGATTCCATCAATTTTGCCTACCGCCCTCAGCTTGTAGAGAAAGCACATTACTTTTCCTGATGTTTTTGGGTTTTGCCATGGTATCATTTCAGTATCTGTATTGAGATATCTAGGCAGGTGTCATTTTGCATTTTAGTTGGAAATCAAGGTCCCAGAGTCTGGAGGAAGTGTTGAGAGTAGTGTTGCCACATCTACTGGTTTTCTGGGGATTGTTTTCTTTTTTAATGTCTGTCCTGGAAAATTAATCATCCTTCTCGGGACGCCTATTGTTTTTTGTTTGTTTGTTTTTTGTGAAAACACACTTCCATTCCCATATTCATTCATCTTTAAATAAACATATATTCTGCTGTTGCC
The DNA here is from genome assembly GCF_029633855.1 of Hoplias malabaricus. Taxonomy (NCBI): domain Eukaryota; kingdom Metazoa; phylum Chordata; class Actinopteri; order Characiformes; family Erythrinidae; genus Hoplias; species Hoplias malabaricus. Next base: position 32,687,637 of record NC_089803.1, read on the forward strand.
TCAGTGTTCTCTTCCCCGCACCTACATAGGCGTTGCTCTCTGTGTTGCTGTATGCTTTTATTTGATTGGTTGTCATGTAGGCTGTGTTCGAAAACGTAGTGAAAACACGCTCCCTAGACAGCTAGGGTTAGTCTCCAACCGCTACGCCGTTATCTCTTACCCCCACACCCACTGGTCCACTGTTATAGCAAGCCCAAAGTCGGCGCAGCCTTCTACAATGAAATATTAGAGCACTTCATGCTTCCCTCTGCCGACAAACTTTATGGAGATGCGGATTTCATTTTCCAGCAGGACTTGGCACCTGTCCACACTGCCAAAAGTTCCAATTCCTTGTTTAAATAACCACAGTATCACTGTGCTTTATTGTTCAGCGAACCCGCCCGCCCTAAACCCCACAGAGAATCTATGGAGTATTTGACAAGAGGAAGATGACAGACACCAGACCCAACAATACAGACGAGGTGAAGGTCGCTATCAAAGCAACCTGGGCTTCCATAACACCTCAGCAGTGCCACAGGCTGATCACCTCCATGCCACGCCACACTGATGCAGTAATTCATGCAAAAGGAGCCCCAACTAAGTATTGAGTGCATATACTAAATCTCAATACATACTTTTCAGTAGGCCAACATTTCTTTATTAAAAATCTTTTAAAGTCTTATAAATTATTCTAATTTTCTGAGATAATTACTTTTGGGTTTTCATTGTCTGTAAGCCACAATCATCAACATTAAAAGAAATAAACGCTTGAAATAGATCACTGTACTTGTAATGAATCTATATAACATATGCGTTTCTGAAATAAATTACCTTTTTGATGATATTCTAATTTATTGAGAAGGACCTGTATAGATTACAATTATCTATAGATTACTACACAATAGATTGTATAGATTACTACACAGTATTGTGTGTAGTGTGTTCCTGTGCTGTGTCGCACCATGGGTCTAAAAAACATGATTTTGTTTTAATGCTTATGAGTTATATTGAAAATTGAAAATAAAGGCTTCTTGACATGACCTGACTGAACTTAAAACCCTAGTACTGGTAGAATTAAAGCATGCTTTAGGCAGCTGCAGTACCTACCTCCTCCCACTGGTGAATGTATCTGATGAGGCGGGAGAGCCGCAGAAGTCGGAGCAGACTGAGAATTTTGGTGAAGCGCACGATCCTCAGAGCCCTAGCTGTTTTGTAGAAGTCCGAGTCGATCCGAGTCTCAACAATAAGGAAGATATAATCCACAGGAATGGAGGAGATGAAGTCCACAATGAACCAGCTCCGCAGGTACCTCACCTTTATCAGCTGAGGGTCCAGAATAATCTCTGTACTGTCCTCCTTCACAATCCCAGTCCGGAAGTTCAGCACCAAGTCCACCAGGAAGAAGGTGTCTGAGACTACATTAAAGACGATCCAGGCAGGAGTGTGCTCGTCCTTGAAGAAGGTGATACCCACAGGGATGATGATCAGATTTCCCACCATCAACAACAGCATGATAAGGTCCCAGTAGAACCTGCATAGGACAAATACATCAACTGTGAAAACAAGCAGATGCTTTATGTGAGCAGGTTCAAAAATATCTCCTCAGGGGATAATTGTCCCACATTGCCAGATTAAAATGATATTCAATGTTTTCTTAAATGCATCATAGACTTGCAAAACATCCTATAGAATCTGTATCAGAGTAAACTGAATTTTCTCCAATTTTTGAGAATGGGTCAGTAGAAATACTTCAAATAAATATGTTTTTCACAAATTGTCTCTAACCATTTACACACTCTGGATGGGGCACTAGTCCATCACAGGAGAAGCCCAAGTTTATTTATTATTTCATTCTTGTGTCATTTTGAACACCAATGATATGTGGTGCCTAAGCAGAAAATGCAGTGGAACACTTTATTCTTGACCTGGTAAAAAGTATTTGCACAATCAGAGGCTTGTAAGGTGCCACAGTGACAAAAGGTTATAATTTTTACAGATTAATAGTTTATATATATAAAAATATAGTTTATATATATAAACCCACTCATACATCATAAGTTGGTCTCATGAGAAAATAAGGCAGAAAAATTGTAATAAAAGGAATGTAGGACATGGGCCTTTGCAAAGGAATTCATCTGCAAAGCCTTTACCTACAATAAGTATCCCAAAAGGAAAAAGTAGGTGAAAGTAGGAGTAGTAATAAACATGACACCAATATTTTTAAAAATGCTAAATATCATTGGGTGTTTAAAGTGCTGTAGGAGACCAAAAACTGTGAAGATTTAGCTGGGCAGCTTGGTCTGGTCATTATTCTGCTATAACTTACAGTAAATCCTCCCCTCAGTAAGTGATTGTACAGAGTGTATAGAAATGAAAGACATGTAGGCAGAGCAGGAGACCTAAAGCAAGCCTGCCGTTTCATCATTAAAAGATCTGCTGCTGGGTGAAACATTTACAAGAAAGACAGTGTAATTGCTGTTCCCCAGCATTAATTACCTCACTGGCCTTGACAGGCCTCCAAGATTTTAAGCTCTTTTGGTTTCCTCAGTTCATGAGTCACACAAAGTGATAAACATCCTGATGCTTTGACATTTCGTGTCTCTATTTCCCTTCCTTCTTCTTCAATGGCCCCTAATGCAACTTTAATGGTTCGAAGGTAACCATATCACAGACAAGAAGTGTGTGAGCAGAGAAGTGTGCAAATACCTTTTGGTATGTACAGAGTGTTGAAGTCCTTAATTACCCTTGCTCTACTTTTATCTTGGGAGTGCTCGCTGTTTTTCTTTTTGGCGCCATACGTGTGAATAACAAATTCTAGCCCAGTGCTCTGTTGTAATTAAACAGGCATCGATCACATGCAGAGTTTGATATGCCCTATAGACAAGACCAGCACGATTGCATTGAAAGAAAGCGATGCGTAGCATTTTGAAACAATCCACTGGGGATTATCAATCCATCCCTTATAAAAAATTCAAAAATCCTATTAGAGACTTAACTCAGATAAGTGGTTAATAAAAAATGGGACCCTGAAGTGCTCCACAAGTTACAGTTGTTTTTTTTTGTCCGAGGAACTCCAAAGAGAGAATGGTATAAAATCTGTCAAGCTGTTTTGTTTTCCCTTCTACCACACAAGGAATATACACTGTACTTATGCTCTGACTATTAGTCAACACTGACATCCAGCTGGTGAGGGAAATCCTCCAATGATGCAAAACTCTTATGAAATCCACATAAATATCCATCAGGGCAACGAACTGTTATTTACAGTACTATAAATACGCTGAAGTATTAATGCTAATGCATGTTTGCCATGCTCCATTAAATAATAGCGCACCACTTTTCGAACATTTGGCAAGGTCTTTTTTTTCAACATTGCTTGAATCGAGCTTTGCAGGAGATTACCCAAGAACAAACCATCTATACAAAGTGTCAGTAAAGCTGTCAGCTTATTCTCAGTTTTCAGATTATAAAGGATTTGCCATTGACATTTGCCCTCTGGCAGATGCTACAGTGGTCAGAACAGTCAAAGGAGAGAGAACAAGTTCAATAGTAATTGCACTGAAACATTTTTACCAGGAATTATATTTATATGTTTTTTAAAGCAGGAATGACCAAACATTCTGTGTTCCGCAAACAGGTGGACAGAGAATGCGATTATCCCTGAGGCTTTTGCTGAATGGACAATATTATTTCGTCCTGAAACTGTAACCCGTAAGCTGTATCTGTATATAAATACAGGGAAATGTATGTCTCTATGCTTATGAGGGATCAAAGGAATTAACATTATGCTATATTATTGTTAGCATATTGTGATCAAAACCAATCATCATTTTGTAATTTTTGTTTTAAATACCTCGTCATTTTAACTGTGTATATGAATGTGTGTATATAGTATCTACACATACATTTTAATTTGTATCTAATTTGTATCTAATTTGGCAACATGAGAAAAGTCTCAAATCAACATACAAATATATAAGTAACATAATTAAAAAAAAACCCTACCATCTCCCAGAGTTTTCTGGATAGTAACCCTGATTGTAACTGTCTGCACCCTTACTTTCTAAAGGAATCACTGAGTAAATCCTTTCAGTCTGTTTTTATGTAAGGACAGTACACAGTTTACGGGTCACACCTCACACGTCAGCTTGTCAACACAAGCTGTAAAACTGAAAGAGGAGCTACAACAGTTTTTTTTATGAGAAATGCTACATCATGTCAGGAGAAATACACAGACCAATAAACTTACTACAAGCATGAGTTTAAGGGATGTGACACATATCTCTTTTTACTACACTCTGCAGTCACTATACAGGTGCCGATCGAAGATATCAGATCACTTACAGCAGGTAAAGATTCTGCAAAGTGTTATCATGTCAGTAACCTGGTGACTTACAGAGAATCACTGAATCTCAGTATGTAAGCAATGCTAAACCTATCAGCATGTCCAACTGCAACACAGTGGCATTGAATTTAGGTGCTTGGTGTTTAAAGTCACATAAACTTCAATCAAACAAACAGCAAAACACTAGTATCCTGATTATTTTATAAGCCTTTCTCATAAGCATGGCTTCTCAGTGACTGGCTGCCACTCACAAAAAACTCATCTCGGAAACTGCAGCTTAACAAGACATGGATTTGAAATGGAATGTATGTTAATGACACAAGATTTATTCCCAAGTAATTTTGGACCATATTTATGGACCATTTGGCATTAAACAAAAATAATACAATATAAAGGATAAATACCAGTTTCCAGTTGTATGTAATAAAAGAGGATGATTTTGTCCATACAGTGATGATATGATGTTATTGGCGATATCATCATGTGTTCTGTCATTATAATCTAATATAATCTAAAGAAGCTTTTTACTTATGTTATTATTTATGATAAAAGCTTTTGACTGACCACTGGTTTCCACTGGTTAGCTTTAGTCTGACCTACTGTCCACTGTCATCCACACTTTACCTAATATAAAAATATAAAGGATAATAAAAATGGGCCATTACCAGGTCATCCTTTGGTCAAATTTGGACGAAGAGTGTGACATTAATCAAGGCTAAACCTTGCAATTACCTAAAATCAGCTCTTTGCTGGGCTGGTTTTGGTTATCTTTGTGAAACTACATATTTGTCATGGTTTTGGTTTGGGGCAAGGATGTCAAATAAAAGCAACAGAACCCATGAAGATCACTGGTGTTTAACATCACAATTCAACCATTACAACCAAACCCCAGTTCAACAAACTCCTGCTGGTGTTTAATTGCTTACTTAAGAAGAGCTTTCTCTTTTCACTATTGGTATAATAGGGATACACAGAAACATGAAGGAATAATTATGAATGACACTGATATTTTATTTTTGGCCAGTGGTGGGTCCAGAGCCTACAGGGAATCAATGGGGAAAAGGCATCCTGGATAGGGCATAACACACTCACCCAGTCACTCATACACTCACACCTTTGGACTCTGTCACATAGCCAGGTGTTTTGAAAGAAACAAACACATGCAGGAAAAACACACCAAACTTCTAACAAGCAGCTGATAAGGTTGTCTGATATTATCATACAGATTCACTGGTATCAGAAAGTTCTGCCAATAAAATACAGCTATTAAGAGCTTTTTACGCCTAAAACTAGGAAAAAGCACATTAATTTTGAGATTCCTCAGTTTTACATGTGGGTATTCTGCCGACATTTCTTTGAATAGGACCTGATGTGCTAATGAAAGAATTAATTCAAAAATAAATATATAAAATAAAATAATTGCCCAGAATTCACCCACTGTACCAGAATGTTTAGAAATGATCAAAAACTTTGAGATTTTCGGCTGCTTTTTTGAGTTTAAGAAATGTGAAATATAGATATATGTATATATATGTCACACAAGCTTCTTATCAGTCAGGACCTAGTGTAATAAGACCCACTCTGCTGTGTTGAAAGACTAATGATATTCCATGCTCCATAAACTGTGGATGTGAATCATTTTTTGTCACTGTCAAAACAAAACCTTGGGAAGAACATTCTTTTATTAATGTAAGAATATTTTATTTAAAGGCTATTTCTCTCTGTCCATTCATTACAAATTGTTCATACAATGAGTAAAGGGGAACTTCCCTGGAATAAAATGATGAAACTTAAAAAACAAAACACAAAAAGCTTTCCCTTTGATATGATAGTGACAATATTCAATTAAATGTCTAGCATTAAAATGTACCCCACCGGAGAAGACCCCTGTTGAAGTAAAGTTTTCAGGAAGGATCCAATTAATGAAATCATAGTCTGTGCCAAACAACAGCATAGTGCTGATATACTGCAGTGATGAAAACTCTCACAGTTGAACAATCTTACAATAGGGCATCTGCATTAAGAATGTCAAACAAGGCTGCACTGAAACAAACAAACTAGTATAAACTCTAGAGCATGAATACAGCTCAGGAAAACTAAAGCCCCTGCGATAATCAGCTTTCTATTGTTCATCTGCCAAAAATGCACTCTCATTCCCTGTCTCTATCTGTTACTGTGGAGCATTTTATGGGGCCTAATTGTCTTTGCCAATCCCCATTCCAGCACTTGTGATGAGATCTCTCAGGAAAGTGTGTCATCTCTGGTTGCCAGCACCAGTCATCATCTCTGTCACCCAGATGTTTAGTGCACAGCTGGAATCAAACAGCCTGTTCAGCCTAAATTTATATGGCACATACTCCTGTCTCTTTAGCCTGTCATCACTCCATGCCTGCTACAGGTAATGAAATCAGTAAATGGGGGCCTTTGTCAAAGCATGGCTTTCCTGCTGTATGTGGTGGAGATGGAAAGGTCAGAGAGCATGATAGAGAGGAAATGTAAATCAGCAAAAATGCAAGATGGCTCTATCAGAAAAAAGACCGGGCTCTCAATTTTAGAGACGCTCGATCCAATGAATTGCACATATATACATAGACATACTAACTTTATTATATTGATTTTATTTACATAACATTTCTAGTAAATCAATTATAAAATAGCAACAGCAATTGAATAAAAATAAAGAATGCCATTGCCTGAGAGTTTATATAAACATTACAACTATATAACTATATAACTATATAACAAACAACTGTGTTATATAAACATTTACCTTGACAACATTTGGCAGATGCTCATTTTCGGGGGAGGCTAGCGCAAGACTACTAACACTTCACTGGTGTGGTGTGTTCCAACTGAACTATAGTCTGTTGTGTATGCTACACTATTTCCCTGTGTTCTACACACTTAAAAACTCCTAAATTCATTGGTAAAGAAAATGGGTATATAAAAAATAACTTTTGTTTAATTAATGGGTTCTTTGCATCAAAAATGGGTTCTTCAGGTTGATGAAGAATGTGCAGTAGATGGTGCCATATGGTGCCATAAATGGTTCTTCTACTAAAACGATGTCAAGCGTATTAAAATAGAGAATCTTTATTGGTGCCATATAGAAGCCTTTTTAAAATGTGTGGAATAGAACCATCTATAGCACATTCTTCATCAATCTGAAGAACCCATTTACAATGCAAAGATGCATTACGATGTATAAGTTTATTTGAATACTCAGGGTTCTATACTGAACTATTTTGTTTATCAAATTACCCTTGTAGAACCATCATTCTGAAGTCTTTATTTTTGTTTATTAATTTCGCTACTATAAAACATGAGCAAAACAAAGCATGAGCATCTGTGCATTTGTACTCCATTGTACACTTGATTGTATTAAGTATATGTGTAATTTTTGTTCCTGGTGATCAAGTCACACAACAAGTACACGAAAATTCCAGTTTCACATAGCCCTGAGGCCAAAGGATATAGAGCACTAAAATGACTCTGATATCCATCTTATATCAGAACATAGGTTACACCAAAAATATAACTGTCCATCATAAATGAGACTGAATTCAATGCATTTGATTCCAACTCCATTCTCACCATCAGCTTAATCCCCAACCGTACGCTTAAAGTGATATCCAAACAAACAATGAAGTGATCACCCATAAACAGTGCATTAATGACAGCAGCACAAGTCATGTGGCCTATTTTAGGCCAGCCATCAAACCCGTGCCAAGGCCATGTGGTCCATTTCAATCACCTACTGTTGCTATTGCCCCTTCTATCCCTCTCTCCTCATCCACACCAGGAGAGATCCATTAAATAAATTGTGTTGTTATAATCTCCTCTGATGTTGGCTCCTAATAAAGCCAGTGGTTATACTAACCCATTTTGATTACCCCATTTCCAGTCTCTATAACCCATGACAAGCCCTGCTAGCCTGTTAGACCATTTGAAGCAATTGAGAACACTCATAGCACGCAAGTGTGAATGGGAGAATGGAGGATTTTCCCTGATGTCTGCTGCAATTCACCTTGATTGATACCTAGTACCACTGGGCTCATTCAACGTGTCTTTTCTCTCCAGGCTACCTCACATGGCCTACAATATCCACCCTATCGTCAATATATCATTTAGAAGGTTTTAAAGCGCACCCAGTAAAAATAAACACCTTTCATATCAGTTCTAAAGGCTGGAAAACATTGATGGTTGAACTTTATCATATTGCTGTTCTGTTGTTTGCCCTCTGAAGGACACCAAGCACTCCTACAGTCTCCATATCAATCACTCAAACACACTGAAGCTTCAGAGAGGTAACACCACTAGAGTCTACTAACCACTGCAAATACCTTAATATTCTTCAAGGGCAATGAAAGTATAACCTTAACAAGACAATGGTAAACTCACCCTAACCACGATGCCAAAACAATGACACCAAAAGACACAAGAATCTAAATCTGTATGGTATAGTGTTTACATAATGGGACAAGAATAAAGAGTAAAATCTTTAGAACTGAATGGATAATATGCTTATGTCTATATTAAAAACAAGCTTATTTGTAGAGCAGACCCACATAGAACTGAATGAAAGATTGCCTAGAACTTGAATGAGTTGATTTACACAGCAAGATGACAAAGACCCAAACTATAGGTTCAAGTCATTTTTTATAAGTAAATTAAACAAAAATGCTCATCTCCCAATAGAATGGAAAGGCAAAATGGGCTAAGACCTGTTCAAAAGAGCATCCTTATGCTGCAAAACCAATAGCAATGAATGGAAGATGTGTATATATATATATATATATATATATGTGTGTGTGTGTGTGTGTGTGTGTGTCTGAGAAACTAGTGAATGGCAGACCTTTACACAGCAAAGCCTTTAGAACTGCACTGAGTGTATTAAATGTGTGCATTTCAATGGTTAAAATCCTTTGAAATACATGGAAAGAATTAGTAAAATTAGTATAATTGTAAATTATTATACATTTTAAAACTTCAAAACTTGTAACTATGCTCATTTAACTCAGGGAAACCATTAGAACTGAATGGAGGATGAGTTCAGAACTTTAAAAAAGAACTCATTTATATAGAAAACACCACATGTGACTGGTTGAAATCCCATAGAACTGAATGGTAAATGTTTAGGCCAATGTTCTTCATGAGGTCAGTTAATCTCTAACTCCCTCCGCAACTGAACGCAAGAAGTATTTTGACCTGATTTAAACAGTGAAATGCCTCAGAACTAAATGGAAGAGGTGCTTATGACAATAGTTTAAAAGCGCTTAAAGGAAAATCTCTCAGATTTGATCAGAAGAAGTGCATACACTCTCAGAAAAGCTGTCTCTGTGGTAGTAACTTCAAGGGTACGTGCCTTTACTTAGGGAACATCATAATTGTAGATTTTAAAATTGTGTTAATTTCATACGCCCCATTTCATCTCCAATACTTTTATTATGTTGTTTTATTTAACACAGTTCTACAATGAAATCTTATACATATTCACCTGTAAGAGACTGTGATGTAGCTTTAAGGAGCACAACTGGACTTTAAAACTACACTGTTTGTACCTTTAGTGACCAATAATGTACCCCTACTGAAGCTTTTTTTTCTGAGAGTGTAGGCATACATTTTTTAAATCCCATTGAACTGAATGGTACATGTTCAGGCCTATGCTCGTAATGAGTTCATTGAACCAGTGGGACCAGTTGATTATAATGGATTTACACAGTGAAGCTCTTTAGAAACAAACTGAAGACTCCATAGACCAGTGGTTTTCCGCTGGGGAGCCACTGCCCTGCACAGCTGCGGTACTCCCTGCTCCAAAACATCTGGTCCAGCTCATCAAGTGATGAAGGAACTGGCAATGACCTGGATCAGGTGTGTTGGAGTAGCATGGAACAATTGAACCTCTAGGACTGCCATGAAACATGATGGGCCTCATGCAATGGGGTTTAACCTGAAGTCACTGTAGGGGTGGATGATCCAGAAGCCCGCAGACTTGACCCTCTCTTGCTCGCGCTCCACGGCCTTCTCGCTGCCGAACATGCGCAGGGAGAACTTGTTGACCCCAGGCTGCAGCATGGCGCCCAGCTGCCTGTGCATGAATCCGGCCTGGTACAGTCGCTCCTCATCTATCTGCTCTCCACTCTCCAGCTTCACCAGACTGGGGGTTCTCTCCGTTTCCCTCTCACTGCTTCTGTCCCTGTCCTTCTCCTCCACCACTACCACCTCCTCCTCCTGTCCTACATCATCTCTCTCTCTCTTCCTCCTCCTCCTCCTTCTGTCTTCCTCCTCATCATCTTCATCCTCCTCCTCCTCCTCGGGGCCGGCGTCCTCCGCCGTGATGAGGCGTCTTTGCTCGGCCGCGTCTCCCTGCGGCGCTCCGCTGGCACGGAACCTGCGGCAGTCTCCGTTGGCCCTGCTGAACGCTCTGCTGCCCACGTCCGTCTCCGCCTCGACCCCCGCGGCCCCTCCGCCGCCTCCTCTCTCAGCTCCCGCTCTCTCTCGCTCCTTCTCCCTCTCTCCGCCGCTCGCACTCGGCGAGGCGGAGGGCAGCAGCTGCTTCATCCTCACGCTCTTCCTGCGCGCGTCCTGCTCGCCCTCCTCCTCCGCGGCCGAGTCCCCGTGGCTGTAGAGGCGCTTACGCATGGACGAGTGCAGTCGCTCCATCCCCAACGTCGACGAAGGAATGGAAAGGTGAACGAGGAGGAAGAATAGCAGAGAGAGCGCGCGAGAGAGAGGGAGAGAGAGAGGGAAAGATAGAGAGTGAGTGAGAGACAGAAAGAGAGAGACAGAGAGAATTAGAAGAAAAAACTTCTGCTAGTCTTCCTCTTCTTCTGAGTCTTCCTCAAGCGCCTCAGATCACATACGCGTCGCGGAGACAAGCTGGAGAGCAGCGCGTGCCTTCCATCCCGCCACTGGAATAGAGAGAGAGAGAGAGAGAGAGAGAGGGAGAGAGAGATGGGTAGTTGATTTTGTGGATGACAGATAGAGAGAGACAGGGAGAGAGAGAGAGAGAGAGAGAGAGAGAGAGGCACGCGAGCGAAGAGCGTCGAGACGCTGCTAGAGAACGACTAGAAGGTTAACGGTTAGGTAAACGACGTGATGACGCGATGCCCGAGACAAAAACAAAAGATGTCCCTGTTAGACGAAGCTCCTCAGACGCGAGAGCTGCCCTGGTATTCTCAAAGTCAACGACACGTCCCAGATATATAAGAAACAAAGGGCGAAACAGGGCGAGCCACACGCAGAGCTTTAATCCAGCAGCGTCCCGCAGCCTCTGTGGCGGAGTGAATGAGTGAATGGGGAGAGAGAGAGAGAGAGAGAGAGAGAGAGAGAGAGAGAGAGAGAGAGAGCAGCAAATGAGCTCCGAGCACCTAAACCAAGACGGGTGGATGGAGGTTGGGGGGGGGGGGGGGAATGGTAAGGGATGGAAAGGATGTGTGTAAATATGTGTGTATAAAACAACACAGGGCTCGCGTCTGGGCAGTTGTTGCTGCTGTGTGTGTGAGGGATGTTTTATTTTATTTAATTTTTTGAGAGAGAGAGAGAGAGAGAGAGGGAGAGAGGTAGTGATATGACTCAGAACAAGGGCTAGAGACGTTCATCAGGTGATCTCAGGGAGCACGTTAATCTGTGACGGACACATTGGCTACAAGTGTCCTTGAATGCGATCCGTGAAAATGAATGCGGCGAGGAGGGTCAGGACGTGGTCAGATCATAAGGGAATGATGCAGTGGACTCATGTACATGTCCTGTTTGGATCTGGAGGCTCGTTGCTGCTGCAGGAAAATGAGGACCACCTGTATTAAACTGTGTGGAATGCGTGGATCCGCTATCCACAGACTATATTTAGAAGAGAAATAAACGAACATACACACACACACACTATATATATATATATGAGGCTTTTTGTAACAGCAGCGTGCAACTCTGACGCCCCCCCCCCACCCCGGAAAAAATAAATAAATAAATAAATATATATATATATTTAAACGAAGGTACATATTTATATATAGGAAAGGAAAACTTCACTAAATTTTCACATTTCCAGCATAAAGCCATTAGGGTGCGACAAATCCTTAAGTATAATTAAAAAGACTAATTAAATGTAAAATTGACTTTGGTTTGGTGGTTGGCCTACAACATTTTCAAATCCTTTCCGGCAGAGAGGCCACATGCTGGTATTACAAAAAATGTAGCACCCGCCCCCACCAGCAGTGGAGAGTTTGTCTATATTATGTAGTAAACATTGCACCTGCTGATTCCCATCAACAGCATTGTTTTTAATACCAAAAAAAAAAGAAAGAAAGAAAGAAAAAAAGCCCTATACAATAACCCATTTCACATCAAAACACTCTGATGCTGCTTACATCTCAACCACTGAATTATTCAGAATGCTTGAAACATCTGTGAAATCCCATCTTAAGTCATATGTCCCATGCTCAGCTGTGTTATCCTTCAGTGAGAATGCCTAAGTAGCTCATACATGCCAAAATATAGGTGTTGGTTTAATTTCTTCTTCTGAAATGAGGGACCTCATACCTTTAACACAGAGGAGATAGGCAGAATAACCCATTCTAGCAAATGCTGATGTAATACATCATGAGCAACCTGCTTACATTGTCATTATTAGTAAAACATTATATAATGTAGTTGTGTTGTGATCTCAGATACAGGGAAACAATCTAACAAGTCAGATGGTGAGGTCATGGTATCAAGTGCTTTAACAAGGCTGCTGGGAGCAGGATGATAGACACTGAAAGAAGAACGGCAGCATAATCTGCACTGGAACAGATAAAGCCTGTGGCCTTTAGAGCACAATGTGCATATGAGTCAGAAGTACTGCCTGTCCAGTAATTCTCCATTCCTGCGCAGTGGGAGAAAATGGCTGTAGGTGTCTTCTTGGAGGATGCGTGTGTGTGTGTGTGTGTGTGTGCAGGTACAGCTGCTAGTGGATGTGAGAAACAACTCAGTACAGTGGTTCTACTTATATTGGAATAATTTATTGTATTGTATTTTTTTCGGTCCCCCCATAAAGATGTGTGCCCTCTTTAAACAGAAAGAGTGGGAAAGTTTATCTTACACATCCAGGCAGTCAGTAATATTTACTATTTCTGAAACGGAGCCCACTGTTTAATAGAAGCTGGAAATAAAAATGGACATTGTCCTAAAACACTAACCATATAACTAAGTTAAAATAATGAATACACGAGAGGAAATTTGAATATTAATGAAACATTGCCTGCTCTGCAGCTCATTTTGGTGCAATAGCAGAAAATATATTCTTTGGAGTATTGTCACTCTTGGCCAGCAATGCCCCTTTGTGGTGCGCTGATATAACTGCAGATGGAATTTCTCACTGACAGAGAGCACGGTGGCGCAGCAGGTAGTGTCGCAGTCACACAGCTCCAGGAGGTTGTGGGTTCGATTCCCGCTCCGGGTGACTGTCTGTGAGGAGTTGGTGTGTTCTCCCCGTGTCCACGTGGGTTTCCTCCGGGTGCTCCGGTTTCCTCCCACAAACACACGCTGCAGGTGGATTGGTGACTCGAAAGTGTCCGTAGGTGTGAGTGAATGTGTCTGTGTTGCCCTGTGAAGGACTGGCGTCCCCTCCAGGGTGTATTCCCGCCTTGCGCCCGATGATTCCAGGTAGGCTCTGGACCCCCCGCGACCCTAAATTGGATAAGCGGTTACAGATAATGGATGGATGGACAGAGAGCACACCATTACACATCTGTGCACTCAGGAATATCAGAACCAACGCTGTTGAACAAATTCGTATTTGGTAGTGTGCATGTAGATTAACAAAGGTGCAGGTTACTTTGGCCTTATATAATCAACAGTTTTTTTTGTTTCAAATGACATAATCAGCATAAGTCTATGTACTTTGTGATGCCTTTTTTGATGAGTGTCTTTGCAAACAAGAAAACGAAAAGAGGAATAACACACAGACCCAGAATGATATCTTTGGAATTTTTTAATTGTTAAAAACGATATGGATGTGCCTTATGATACTCTGTATGAATTTATTTTTTTCTGCACAGTTGGGCCTCTTGCAGAAGGACATGTGCATTGTGTTAGGACATTGTCGGCTGACATTCATTCATGGTTTGAACAGTGTTCTTTGCTATTCATGGCCAACTTAATATAATAAAGTTTCAACACACAACCAAAAGCCAAGAGTAAAAAATGCATCTTCTACTGTATATATACTTATATTTATGTATATATATATATATATATATATATATATATATATGAACAAATATTGCATAGGATAAAAGCCATGCTGTATAATATGCGTACATAAAAAGCTGAGTCATAGACAAGATAAGAATTAGAAAATGTCAATAATCGCAATTACATCTGAACACTTAGGTGCATCAGAATGAATAACATTCAGATAACTATGGATATCTCCAGTGTTATGGTACATACAGAAATAAATACATATACAATGTGCAAAGGAAACATTGTAGGACATAGAAAAGCCCTTATCTTTTATTGAAAACTATAAGATAAATAAAGTCTGGAAAACAAACAAACAAAAATATAATTAGTCATGTTACTAAATGGTATGCAATGAAATGATAAACTGTACAAAACCTGTGAGGCCAGGAACATGGTGGTGGATTTGAGTACACTGCAAATTTGAAGGTCTGCATGAAGTATAAATATTATCTACATGAAGTCACTCAGAAATACACAAACCAAATCCAATGAGCTGCATCAAACAGCAGGTTAATATCTTGCATGCACTATATGTCTATTTACTGACATGGTAAAGAAAATGCAGTAAGTATAAAGGATAAATCTAAAGCAACACACTCATGCAGTTAAATGTTTGTTATATGTCATTACTAATCATATTTCATTCTCTGCAGACATCTTCTTCACATCAAATTCATAAGGCATGCCTTGACTGGTCATATGCGTTTTGTCTCACCGACATTTCATTCTTAGTCCAGATATGTTTCTCAAAACAGCAAACTCTTTCATGATACGTTCATGTGGTCATGATATGAATGTCTTCATCTGAAAGGAGAATTAAAAATAGAAAAGAAAATAAACATAGTGCGGAACAAGATCTTCACTGCTCTCAACAGTTACAGAGTTATTAAATGAGGTACAGCTTTGAATAAAATTATGTTTATTAATAAGAATGTCTTGACATAGCACACATTTTACTTACTTTATTAGCAGACAGCTCAGTTTGTATTCCTTTGACGTAGGTTTTTGTCTTTGTGGTTGTTAGTGGAATTAGTTTTCCTGGAAGACAATGCAATAATATCATTCAACAGGTCAAAAAATAAAACCTCAATGTTATTTTAAGAAGGCCTAGGATGATCTGAGACGACTTAAAGCGATGTGAGAGGAAATCTGGTGGTTAACTCACTCACAATGTAAATCGATTACACTGTTGCATTTCTACAGCAGCGCAGACTACACTTTGAGACAATACGTCAATTATTTCATCCTATTGTTCAATGCTTAATATCAACTGTTAGACCATATCATCACTATAAAGCCTGTACATTAAGAGAACAGGCAGTTATGTGTCCATGTTTAATGAGACATACACTTTAAACGTGACACAGGGCAGAATTTAATTAGAATTTAGGGTAAATGGTAAAAAAATAATTATAGGTAATACCAAATTACTTTAAAACAAGATGTATTATGATATTCATGCTTTCTGATGTTTGAGGAGTTGGAGCTGACAACAAACATTGAACTGTCGTATCCAAAAACAGTAAACAAAACTGAGCTGAACGATCTATATGCAGTGATTGTTGCACTGAATCCAAACAACAGATTAATGGTCATTACATTGAACTAATAATCAGAAATGCATATTGTTATATAATTTATCATGATAATACTAAATTATTGTTTTATTCTCTATTAAAAGTGTTTTTAAAGTTTGAATTCATGTAAAACACTTTAATTTTTTTTCTGAACATAAAGTTTGCATTTGACCTATTTTTAATTTCTGTGTACTAATTAATTCATTGTCTTTAACCGCTTATTTCTGTTCATGGTCACGGTGGGTCCGGAGCCTACCCGGAATCAGTCATTCACACACACACTCACACTTTTGAGTCGCCAATCCACCTAACGACGTGTGTTTTTGGACCATGGGAGGGAACTGGAGCATCCGGAGGAAACCCACGTGGATACGGGGAGAACACATCAAACTCCTCACAGACAGTCACCCGGAGCAGGACTTGAACCTGCTACGCCACCATGTGACCCTTTCTGTGTACTGTTCTTTTTTTAATGTAATTCATGTAAAGTACATTAAATTGTCTTTGAGTAGGAAATGTTCCTTGTCTTGTCTTTTTATTGGATTTAAAAGAATTAGTTTAGCTGCTTGATACCACATTAAATATATTTAGGTCAAGCCCATTTTTAAAGTTTAGCTTCATATTGAAACCATATTTCCTATGGCGTGCAGTTACTAATGATGTAAGTCTCTGCAGCACACTATGCTTGTCTCACTGAATTACCTTCTGACTCCTATTGAGACAAATTTGACACAGAAGAGAACCACTGTAGTATCAGGTGTGTTAGGTTTGTGCTACATTTCTGTAGTGAGATGCAGCAGGAAAGGTTCTGTTTTAACATATCCTAGACCATAATTAGAAGAGAGGCAGATTGGCTGATACTTACATTGGGCCAGCTGGTTCATCATCTTGAGCAGATTAGGAAGTAAAACATTCAGCATGTTAGTTTGGCACCTTAAGAAAATTCAGCTCATTTCACAATCAAAGCCTATGACTTTGTTTTGAAAGCACACAAGATGTCAGATTCACTCTGATTCAGTGCATTCTACCATGCATAATGTCAATCCATGTAACTACAACATGGGCCCACAGTGGACAATAGGTTAGTCAAACAGAAATATCATGTCCCCACTGAAATGACAAAAAACAAATGCTGTTTTTTGTAGCCATTCAATAGATGGTATTTAAGGAATGAGTGTAATGGTAGCTGCATCACTGATTTTATTTGGCTCTCTTTCAGTAAATGCTTAGTATTAAACTGAATGTCCTGATTCTAAGCACTTACAAGTTCCATGCGAACATAAATAAAAAACATTAACAATGTAAACACTCAAAAAAGATACATTCTACACATCAGTCTGTTCATTTTTATAATTTAGCTGCATTCCTCCCCAATTTAGTCACAGACATTTCCACCAATCAGCTTGGACTTCCCCAGTTTCCCTCAATGGCACCAAGCTGGGAGGGTGAGTGCAAGTATGTGCTTCCTTTGAAACATGTGAAGCCAACCATGGCTTCTTTTTGAATTGTTGCTAACACCACCACTAGACACATTAACATGCTTGGAAAATGCTAACTAGCCAGATTTTCTCTATCAACCAACACAGGCGTGTGTTCTCTAGCATCATTCTAGGTGACTGGGGGGAGAGGGAAGGCCATCCTGCCCACCCAGAGAGAGCAAAGCCAATTAGGCTCTCTTGGACTCCTGGCCTTGGAGGTCTGATGCAGAAATAATTTTAGATTCAAACATATTAGCAGTGAGTGAAGCAATCTTTTTTGATCAAAGAAAAACATGAATCATAAGGACTGGACTCAAACCAGAAAGAGAGCATATAAAGCAGATAATGAGGGAATATAGTGGAAAATGTTTAGATGAACAGCAAATTTAGATCATGCAGATTCTCTCACTTACCACCCAGTGTATAAGGTTATGCAAATCAGGGAGAGAGAGGTGTGTAATATTATCAAAGATGGTCAGGATATCTCAGTGCAACAACTAATGTGAGTTTAAGGGCTTCTATGTTTCTATATGGCTAATTGTTTCAAGAGGAAGAAGACTCTTAGCCACCAGAGGGCACTGTTTAATAGTGCATATATTTACCAAACCAATTACCATTGCCATAGTTGTAAAAAAAATTGAGAGAGACTTAACGACTCTCTCTTTACGACTTAAGAGTAACCAACCACAGGCAAATTCAATTTAGATTCATTCTGCCAAATTCTAAATCAATTTCCTTATAGGAGCTACAGATTCTACATGGGCTAATGATATATTCATAAAGCTAGGCCTGTATTCATAGTACTTCTCTCAGTAGGTGACTTGAGATACAAAAAGGTTTCTTCTCTTATTTACTGTCATTTTTCTGACAGAGATCCTAGATCAACACTTCTGAATCTTCATGAACAACTCTTTTCAGCACAGCAGTGTGGGACTAGACCTGAATAGGCATCAATAATTTAATGACAAGCTACTGATACACTATAGAGTCACGTTTCTCCTGAAAATCGGCCTATGGCCAGATGACTGACCTCTCACAGTCTCTGTGTGTGTGTTTCTGTTTGTGTGTGGGTTAGATGTCCTAAGACTGAATTATTAAGTGTGAGACAATATCAGTATCAAATAACAGTCAAATTTGTCCAAAGAGCTTGCTCTAAGAGGCTGTAGGAAAAAAACAGTACTGTTATAAAAAGTGACCATCATATATTCTGGAAATCTATCCCAAGAAAGTTACTTGATTAATCAAATATCAAGTGTAAACATACAACTACTGTCCTATGCAAAATCAAAAATCACTTATCATTCTATTAAATGTCATCATCAGTGGAATAAAGCAAAAAGCATATATTAATTATTATGCAGAAAGCTGGCTCAATTTTCTGCTTACCACAATCCAAATTATCCCAAAGATTAAAAAATGTTGGGATCTAGGCTATGGGCAGGTCAGGCCAATGTTCTGTGAACACCAACAGGTTCTTTGTTCAACTTGCCAATTTTCCTTTTTTCCGGCAACAGAGACTTGACATTTCCACATCCTTTCAGACCCATAAGACAGATTATTTTTACAGTGGAAGAATGAATAGAATAGTGTGTTTGAATGAATAATGTGTTTTTTTTTCAGATATGCAGCAAGAGTGATGCTTGATTTACTCATGTCTCTTCAGGATTAAAGCTTTAAAAGAACACTAGGTAAGATATGGGTTTTATGCTCCTGGGGCTCCCCGTAGTAATTCATTTTAATAGCCTTGTATTTAAATCAATAGGGTCAGTTAAGCATCACAAAAATACCTGAAGCTGCAAATTTAAACTAAAAATATTCCAGTGTTCCTTTAAATACTGTTTGTCTGATTATGACACTTTTGGTGGTTAAAATTGTCTTGCACAGATGCTATAGGAAGCCAGTTTTCTCAATGACTTTCAATCATTTTTGAAATCTACGATTGAAGACTACTGCCTCAGTACTGAAGTGTGACCTCTAAGCTGTGACCCTACTAGCACTCTGAATATACATTTCAAATTAATACATTTTTAAAACTTACCTTTTAATTTTTCCCTTAATTTCAGCTTATTCAAACATGACAGAAACAAGAGCAGTAAACGGCTTCATGATTATAGGGTCTTCAAATTTTAACTCACCGTCAGGCACCTCATCAGGCTTCTTGCGCTTTTCATAGACAACAATGATGAGGACCAAAACAAGGACTTCAGCTAGGACCCCCAGCAAGGGCCACAGGGGGGCCAAATGGCTTCGGACTCGCAGCACTGAGACCATGGTGGAGTTTCCAAGCATGTTGTTTGCATTGCACTTGTATTCTCCAGGGTCAGTACTGATGTCCAGATTTACAATGGACAGCTCTGTGTAGTTGTCCTTTTTGCTGATGAAAAATCGCCCAGAGGTGTTGTCAATGTCCTGCAAGTGGATTTAAGAAATGAAGGGGGTGGGGTGGAGGGGGATGTGAAGGTAAGAGAGGTGCAAGTATACAGCTTTTATTTAATTCCATGTTTTATATGCTCCATGATGTTCTTAATGTTAATGAATTTATTAATTGCAGATATGCTATATACTACATGAAATTCACAAATTTAGGGAAAATCTTCCATTTTGATTTAATGTGATTTGATTTAAAGGAACACTATGTAACATTCTTACCTTAAAATTACAGCTTGAAAACAACTGTTATGCTTCACTGCGCTGTAATAGGGACAAGAGAGCCTCTGTTGATGCTACTCTGGGCTCAGCACTGCAGAAATTGTACTATGCACCTTTTAGGGGAAGGTAGGAAATTTCCTCCCATTGATTTCAGTACAGTGCTCTAAATGTGAATTACACTAGGAGGAGCCCCAGGAGCAAAACAAATCCAAATTTTACCTAGTGTTCCTTTAAAAGAGGGTTTTTTTTCTCAAAAAAAAAAAGTCATTTTTTTGTCAAATACGTGAAAAACATTTTGGAGACTTCCAATAGTCTACATTCTAGGAGGCTGGAGTTCATGCACCCAATTCCTGTGGAGAATGACATAGAAATGTATCACTGCATTCTGGCAAGTGTAAAGCCTCAAGAGTAAAATTGCCTCAGGGAAGTAATATGATTAACTTGTATTCTGTTCTCTATCAGATGTTATCTTAAGATGTAAGGACACTTGATAAATAATATGTATTGCATTAGCAGTATATTAGAGTTTATAAAAGCAATTTATTGTTTATGGAAGCCTATGAGCAGCTCAAAAAACAAACAAACAAACAAAAAACGCTGAACATTTCTTTCAGGGGAGCATTACCCCCACTCCAGTCCTTTTGGCATTGATTTGTGCTTTCCCTGCTCTGCCCATAATTCAGTTCAATGGATAAAATGGATAGAATGGATAAAAATAAAACATAGATTTTACAGCTCAGAAAATGAGCTTTAAGGAATTGACAAGTACAGTATATCACAAAAAATGTGATAACAGAAATCTAAATCATGTTAGCTTTCAGTTTCTGTAGAAAAACAGTAAACAAAGTGTAACCTACAGAGGCTGCACCATTCTCTAGTTTGTACCAGGTCCAGGTGGGATGAGGGTAGCCCACTGATTTGCAGTAAAGGACAGCAATTTCTCCCTCATTCTTATTCTCACTGCGCTTGTGTCCTGTGATGTCTGGAGCAGCTGAAGGAGAAAAGCAGAAGGACGAATAAGACGATGTTGGCAGTAAACTCTTATTATTACAGAAAATCTGATATGCAATTAAAACACAGTGGATGATATTTTGTTATTTCTTAAGTGTGAAACAAGGGGTGCAGATTGAAGATGAAGCTCTGAAAAAAGAAAAAAAAAAGGAAAGGAGGAAAGAAATTATATATGTCCTGTCTCATTTTGACAGGATTATACTTTGGTAACCCGAACCCAATTTATTACTTATGAGATAATTAACCTCTTGAAAGAGAACTTTTGAATTTTGAATTAAAGGCAAAGGCAACAGAAAGCTTATAGAAAGAGAGATATCTTTTAAGGAGGCAATCAAGTCCCAAAGCTCTTCACCACAGAAACAGGAAATGCTGTCATTCCCATGAAATAATGGCACAAAGCTTTAAAGGCTTAGAAGATCTATTAATAATCACTATCTGAATACAGATTGGTCTCGCAGCTCAAGGCATTCGGCTGAACATATCAAACAGTTAAAAAAGAATGAGACCAAGATGCGGTTTTTGTACATGTACAAGCAACATCCTGTGGTTTGTATGACAAACAAAAAGAACCGTGTCATTTATGTGCACGGTCTAGTACATATATTACTCAGAGGATCTATTGTCAGAGCAGAGACATAAGCAGAAGACTTATTTAACAGAAAAATCCTTACCAAATAATAGTTAATGTGTTTGATTGAGCTAACTGCTAATAGAAAACAAAATAAAGTATTCTGCAGAGAAGGAAATTTAGATTCAATAACCACCATTTTCGCCATGATGTACTGCATACTTTTAATATAAAAAATCATAATTCAATTCAAATGAGGGAAAGAGAGAGAGTGGGGGGGGGGTTGTTGTAGGATGTTAAATCTTCAACCCTTCAGACAGGCCACCATCTGCTACTGCAGATCTCAATGTGACCAGTTTAAAAAAAAAAAGGAGAGCCAGGTGAGTAATTTCTGCTTAAGCTCCACACACATCAGCATGCACCTTCACCTTTATCATCATACTGCTCACACCTTTCATAAGCACTCACTTTAAGGCACATACAAGTAGTAGCATAAACTTGGCTGTGGCCAAAGTAAAATCTATATTATTATGTAAATGTTTGACCTCTCATGTCCCTGATTTTTGAGTGCTCTCAAAATGTATATATTATCACATAATTACACTTTATTACAACCCCATTAAATTTGGCCTGTATAAAAGTAATGCCAATATATAATTAATTAAATTTCAATTCATAATATGTTATAATCATTTTATAATAATTATAACATATAACAATTGTGTGCATATTCATTGTTAATACTAATAATTATTAATAGTTAAACATATGTTTTAGTTATAATAATTAATATTACGTAATTAATAATGGTGCACTGTTCTTCACACAAAAGTGTTAAATTTATTATTGCTTCCTGCAGAGAAATTTTACTCAATAAAAACATAGCATTTGACCCGGGATGGGTACATTT
Organism: Hoplias malabaricus; assembly: GCF_029633855.1. Lineage (NCBI taxonomy): Eukaryota > Metazoa > Chordata > Actinopteri > Characiformes > Erythrinidae > Hoplias > Hoplias malabaricus. Next base: position 32,710,378 of record NC_089803.1, read on the forward strand.
GTCAAATCATCCTATTTAATTCTTCTATATGCACATTTTACTAGTCTATGTTCATGAAAGTCTTATTTTGCCAATGTCAGGGGATATAGTAAATTTCTCTCTTCAGCCAAAGGGAGCATGCTGTCACACAAATACTTATACACATGCTTTAGTCGAGGAATTTAACATGCATCTTGTTCCACTACTGGTTGTTTAAGATTATTTTAAAAGAACAGTTTAAATCTGTACCATAAAACAAAATAAATAAATTGTCTGGACAGAAAATTCTTGTAAATGTAAAATCCCCATTGACAGGTTTTAACACACTGTTTTAACACAGCTAATTTACTTTGAACCAAAAACATCAAATAAGAGATAAGTTAAAAATAGTGTTTTTGCACAAAGAAAACAAACTGTGCTGGGCACTGGCACTCCAGCACTGGGAATATGGAAGCTTGACAAATGTAAATGAAACCAAGAAACTCTTGTAGATGTTCTTTCCATTAAATAAAGCAAATAAACCTGATTTCCCAGAAGCAGGTTTCTATAGCACCAGCTTAGCAATATTTTGGTTTGTAAACAAACAAATCATGAAACCAATGGCTACTAATAGTGTTACTTGCCATCTGTGCAGATTATTTAATAATATTATAAGATAGCCAAGATGGTAATCATCTTACATAATTAAAAATGCATTATATATCAAAAAAGCTTACATGTGGTATTGTTACCTGTGGTATTGGCACATTACAAACAAGTTTTAAAAAAAAAATTAAATAGATCAATCAAGTTTGGGTACCAAAAAAGCATCCATGATTTATCTAGTCCTTTATGAGAAAGGATGGTCCAAGACTTGCTACACTGCATCATATAATACAACACGAATAATACAGCATATAATCCAACACTAATACTCCTCAAGGAGCTCTTGCAAGCAGTTTAATGGTTTCCCCTTCCAATGTGAATAATATTGAAAAAGAATTTTGTGAATATCGGTGTTTAAAGGGCAAGGTTAAAAACCTCAACCTTCTGTCCACCTCTGACCATGGCCTTTCATTCCTCAGGCAGAACTATATTAAAAATCACCACACATCTGTCAAGGATGTCAACACAAGCACTTGGCTGTACTGACAAACTGTTGTCAGTAAACACTTCAATTTCAGTTTAATATAGGTCATACAGTCTTCAATGCTGTTTTTTCCCCCCCACTGGAACTGAAGTTAAAGAGGTGAAGAGGAGCATTAGACTTACTGAGTTCTGATGCTAAAATCAATTTAAATCAATTCAATTCAAACAATTCCAAATAAAGCAATTTTTAAAAAAACATTTTAAGCTGTTTCAGAGATAAACAGAGAAAGAGATAACCTTACATTTCACCTCAATGGTGGCATTGGCTGAAGGGCTCATCGTAAACGTATAAACACACATGTATTCCCCTGCATCTTCTCCTCTTGGCTTATTGATCCTGGGGATGGAAAAACATTATTAAAGACACTATAACTTGTACTTCACTGTCATCTGAAGTTAAGATGTGTGATGTTTCTTAGCAGTCCCTTTTTACAACATATTTCCTGCAATTTATGAATTTCATTGTTAACTGGAGATTCACTGATATGGAAAGTTTTGGCCAATTTCAATATTCAATATTTTTCAATATATATTCAATATTTTTCCATGAACATAATTTGTTGTACACTGAATAAAAAGACTTTTTTACTGAAAAAATACTTTTTTACTGAAGTAGCCTAGCATCTCCCAAACATTGTACACATTCAGAAATAAATAAATATATAATCAAATATTGGTTTAAAACAGTGGTCAAACATAAATTCTTTGAATCAGCTATGCCCATATGATTCTATTTGTATCAATGTGCATCCCTGTTATTATTACTATCATATCAATAAATTAAACATTAATTGACATTTGATATTAATTAAAATCTGCTCAGCACAGGTTTCTGTTTTGTTCCATGCAAGTCCAGATTGGGGTGAAAATATTTGTATTTTGTACTTTTAATCATGTAAAGTGGATGCATTTGATTGGTATCAGGCAAATGTGTATTCATTTAAAAAATGTGTGTAACTGATTTAATTGAATTAAGTCTAGGTCTAAATAAGCATTCTTAAATGTGTATAAATAATAAGGATATATTATGCTTTCTTTTTAACTAGATGAATCTGGTGATCCATTCAATACACTGGGAAGTGTTTCAGTTGAGATGGTTTAGGTCTACTTTTCAGACACACAATTCACCAATGACCTTTTTTGAGCCATGACCCACTTGAAAGAGGGTGAAACAATCAACTCTATTGTCTGTGACTGAAAACTTGCATAATTGCTGTTTACTCAGTAAGAAAAGGTCACTTTTCTATTTATGTTCATTCACACTTGAAAGTTATTTTATGTCAAAAAAGTCAAAAAGTCAAAAAAGGGTCAAAAAGATTTTGAGTTTGTAAAACAAGACTCACAAATGTAATGGACTTTGTAACTGCGTTTGAGCAACACGTAAAACTAAAATCCACAAATGTATTGGAATGCACAATTTGTAATATGAAAAAAACATTTGCATTTGTAAATCAAATGTCGTGAATGTGTGAATCTGCACCTTCTCAAACGGCTTAAAATGTGCAAGAGCAAACCTTTTTAAGGTTCCAAATGTGACAGTGAGAGTTTTTGAATGACGTTGAAAAAAATCCACACATTCACTTTCCTTGCTGCGTGTGCAAATCTCTTTTTGCAGTTGCAGATTTAAGACCCTGTTTTGATGGCCAATTGATGGACCAATAGGAAAGCTTTAGCTGGACCAATCAGATTGCGAGGTTTGTTTAACCAGTCGGAAAACACTGATTTGTTGCTGTCAACCATAGCGCTTTTCTACCACTCTGGTTCTTGAACCGGTTCCGTTCCTGATTCTTGGAACCTTGGTTCTTTCCAGTGAACCGCCACGTTTCTACACGCTTAGAGGGGAATCAGGAATACGTCATGAGCAGGAGGACGCTGTGGCCGAGTTCAGAGGCGTCCTGCTGACCTTGTGAACAGTGGAGAAACATAACCAGTTTCCACATAACCAGAGTTAATTTGGTGGAAAATCGCTATGGTTGACAGCAACAAATCAATGATTCAATGATTCCTATTGGTTAAACAAACCTCGCGAGCTGATTGGTCCAGCTAAAGCTTTCCTATTGTTCCATCAACTGGCCGTCAAAACAGGGTCTTAAATCCACAACTGCAAAAAGAGATTCGCACACGCAGCAGAGAAAGCGAATGTGTGGATTTTTCCACCTCATTCAAAAACTCCCACTGTCACATTTGGAACCTTAAAAAGGTTTGCTCTCGCAATTTTTAAGCCGTTTGAGAAGGTACTGATTCACACATTCATGACATTTGATTTACAAATGCAAATCTTTTTTTAATATTTGTGAATTTAAATTATTATTGTTGTTGTTGTTTTAAATTTGTGCATTCCAATACATTTGTGGATTTTAGTTTTACGTGTATGTAGTTGCTCAAACGCAGTTAAAAAGTCTGTTACATTTGTGAGTATTGTTTTACAAACTCAAACACATCTTTTTGACCGTTTTTCTAGTGTGCACACTTATTTCTTTATAAGCCTAGTTTTGTCCGACCACCATTATCCATATAGCCATTGTCACATAGGTTTTTCTGGCATTTCAAAAACAGGAAAGCCCAAAATACATACTCTTGTCATTAGAAGGTCTGGAGAAGCTTTGGTCCTTCATATCAATGTCTTTGTTTACATGTGTTTTTTATTATATGATTGTGCTGTACAGACAATATGAAAGGCAGGACTTATAAATGCAGAAACGAAAAAAGGAGCACAAAGTTGTGTTCATAATATATAACACCAGCATCAGTGTTTAACTTGTTAATTTTATTTTAAAATAAATGCTAGATGATCTCACATGAAATAAGACAAATTCAGCAGTCCTCCTCTCTCTGGGATATATAATACGTGTGTAAATGTTGCCGAGTTCTAAGCCATCCTGCTGAGCTTGTAAACAGCAGAGAAACATAACTAGCGCAGAGCCAAACACAGCCCCAGAAACACACACAAAGGGAGCGTGTTCCTGTCTTATTTCTTATTGTTCATTTATATGAAATGTTGTAAGTGACCCCATCCAGCTCGACTGGGCGATAGCACTGTGTGTGCGGTTCTAAGCTATTTCTTGAATTACAGAACCTCGACAAGCACATGGACAAAGCCACAGTTCATGCTGAAGAACCTACTTTACCTTGGTTTCAGCTGGGAATGATGTTTTTCTGTTTTGTGAACCAGTTTATGTCAGTGTAAATGTGCCGAATGGTTCCAAATTTAGTTTACAAACTGGAACCGTTCCGGTTTTTTGTTGGTGGAAAAGCACTATTTGAAATTTGGAAAAACTAACAACAAAAATGTGAATTAATTTTCCTACTCACACATGCTTGTTTCAACATGAGTCTTGAGTCTTTCAACTTGAGTCAGCCAGTCAGTAAGAGAAAATGCTACTTCTAGGCCAGCCTGATAGGCAGCCCGGCAATAAAGGCTTAGTGTGATGCTGGTGGCTCATTTCTGTCTTATGTTATTTTTGTCCATGTGCTGAAGTCCCTTGATTTTTGCTTAGGACGCTTTGGGAAAAAAAACAAAAAAAAAAAAAAAGAAAAAGGAAAAAGCGCTGCTATCAGTGAAATGTGCTTTGTTTATTTTGTCAAGCAAGTGAACAAAAAGGAACTCTAGATCTTGCTGTGAAAGACAATACCACAGTTCTTGAGAAATAAATTACCTGAGCCCTTATTAATGAAACTGAACACAGAGACAGAGTGGTGAATCACTGCTCTGTGGGTTTAAATATTGGCTTGGGTCACACTAATGTGTTTCCAGTTCTAGCATCATGAGCTCTGAGGCAGAGATCATTAGGACAGGTTAAATGTACATGCAGACCTTGTGTCTGTGCATGTCTGGTCAGTCTGATTCAATTAGGAGTAAGGCGGAAGGATTAGCAATATGGGGAGGGACTAAAGGAGGCCACACACTCAAGTCATGCAAAGAAGCATCTATAGATACTCACACTAGTTGTGAATGTCAAGTGGAATATAAAAGACATCAGTGCAAAACTGATTTTTGAATAAATAGTGGCCATAACAGTTTCTGCTTCAATACTTAAATTAGAAGCTATTATAAAATTACATGACTATATTTGTATTGTTAAATTTTCTGAAATATCTGAACAGCAAACAGACAGGACGGAATTTATGCTCTCAGCAAGACAAAAGTCCATACTCCTGATTCTAATAAACCTACATGCCACTGCAAAACATCACAGAAAATTTCTTTCTATTTTTGTCCACACATAGCCAATAATTGTGCTTAAAATATGCCAAAAAAGTTCCTTTTAGATGTATAATTATTATTATTATAGTTATTACTATTTTTTAGGTTTATTATGATTTGGTGCGGCACAGTGTCGCAGTCACACAGCTCCAGGGACCTAGGGGTTGTAGGTTCAAGTCCTGCTCTCGGTGACTGTCTGTGAGGAGTTTGATGTGTTCCTCCGGGTGCTCTGGGTTTCCTCCCACGGTTCAAAATTGATTGGCTACTACGTCCCTAGGTTTGAGTGTGTGCCACCCTGTGAACAACTGGTGCCCCCTCCAGGCTGTGTTCCTGCCTTGGGCCCAGTGATTCCAGATAGACCCACCCTGACCCTGAACTGGATAAGCACTTACAGGCAATGAATGAATGAATGAACAGTTGCTTTTTAAAAACATGTCATTTAACACAGGGTGCCAAAATTCTTTTGTGAGATAAAACAATTAATATGCACTGTCAGAATGTTAAGGAAAACCTCTAGTATGTAAAAATAATAAAATGCTGGACTTACTTGTACTCAATGCTTTTCTGGTCAGTTTTTGTGTTAGGGATTTCCTCTCCATTCTTGGTCCAGTAGCTTTCTTGGGGGTTGTACACGCTGGAGGTCAGGTTACACCGCAGCATGACATATGGGAGATAGGTGTCCGTGGGTAGGGTGATGTGATCGGACGCATTGATTAATGGCTCTGAAAACACAGACACATGATCAATACAAGGCAAGAGACTATACTAGAAGGCTTCAGCCACTGAAGACTGGCTTATGAGAAGGTGTGAAGAGAACTATCAAGTTTTTGATTTTCTGTTACATTTTCTTAATAAAATAGTTACGTAAATACACACACATCTACACTTGTCAGTGACACTGTTTTTCCATCCATCCATTATCTGTAACCGCTTAAAATGTAAAAAAATAAAGTCATATGTGTTTGTTATATAAAAATGTTAGACGAATAATTTAGAACTTTCTGGTTTTAATATGGCACCATCAAATCAAATACAATTTATATGTGTAGAGATTTTAAATAATTAATGTCTCAACAACATATAAAAAAAAAAACCTTTCTCCCTCAAAGCTGGAGAAGGAAACCTTGAGAGGAACTAAGACCATCCGTTGACAAATTTTGCCCACTGCTCCATGCAAATGTGCTTCAAATCTGTCAGATGTGTCAGGAGAGGGCATCTCCTGTTAACAGATCTCTTTAGGTCACACCACAGGTTTTCAATTGATTCGGGTCTGGGCTCTAGCTGGGCCATTCCAAAGCTTTGATGTTTGTCTGGTGTAGCTGTGGTTAAAAATCTTAACCTGGTGTAGCTGTAGCTTTGGGCTGAAATGTGAAATTCATTTTCATCTTCAATTTTTTTGTAGAGGCTTGAAGAATTTGTGCCTAAACTGCCTCATATTCAGAGCTGTTAACTATTCCCTCTACACAAAAGCCCCACTTCCAGCTGAAAAACAGCCCCAAAAGCATCATGTAGCCACCACCAAACTTCACTGTGTATGGTTTACTTCTGCTGATACGTATCAAACATACCTTTTGTCCAAAAAGCCAAACTCATCACACCATAATACATTTTCCCACAGACTTCCCATCTTTTCTCAGACTTGATGCAGGTTTTTGCAGAAATAAGCTGGGCTGCAACAAAATTGTCCATCTTGCCACTCTAATCCACAGCCCAGACATATGACAAAATGTTGTCACATGAAGTACATAAACACTTCTTTCTAGAAATTCCTGCAGCTCTATTAATGTTGGTGTAGGTTTCTTGGCAGCCTCCTGGACCCATGGGCGGTTTGTTCATTTGAACAATCAGGCGAAGCACCACCAGAGGGAAAGGGATTATCTTTTCTGTCACAGTGTTATACTAGCTATACCTGTTGTAGATATTTTGTCCCACCTCTAACTATAATAGTCTATTCAGGTTCAAGGTTTGTTCCATTCAGTACGGCCTCTTTAGGCAATTTCAGAATAGCCGAAAATAATCCAGATAGAATATTGAGGCTTTTTTTTATTTTTGTAGAGTGTACCACCTTTATTGTGTGTTGTTCATACATAATCTCAGGCATGTTTGAAATGGCCCCAACTCACTACAGTACACACTGTATGGTGAACATGGCAGTGTACAGTATGTAGATAAAGAGAATGCTTTGCATAGTGGTTATTGGTGGTATCCTGCATGAGATGACCAGAAAAATAAAACTGTTCAAAGTTAAATGACAGAGTTATTATTATTTTTTAATCGATCAACTGAAGAGTTTTCTGTGTTCGGCTGAATGACTGAAACGACAGAATAATTTATACTGAAAAATGATGTTTTGATTGAACTGTTACCTGTTTCTAGTTCCCACCTGGAGAGGGGAACCTGAGTGGAAACTTACTCCTTAGCTTCAGGGCTAGTTGAAACTGCTCTAGGGTAACACCATCCATCCATCCATTATCTGTAACTGCTTATCCAATTTAGGGTCGCGGGGGGTCCAGAGCCTACCTGGAATCATCGGGCGCAAGGCGGGAATACACCCTGGAAGGGACGCCAGTCCTTCACAGGGCAACACAGACACACACACATTCACTCACACACACACCTACAGACACTTTCGAGTGGTCAATCCACCTGCACGTGTTTTTGGACTGTGGGAGGAAACCGGAGCACCCGGAGGAAACCCACGCGGACACGGGGAGAACACACCAACTCCTCACAGACAGTCACCCGGAGCGGGAATTGAACCCACAACCTCCAGGTTCCTGGAGCTGTGTGACTGCGACACCTACCTGCTGCGCCACCGTGCCGCCCAGGGTAAGACCAACTTTAATAAATATTTTTAAATATCAATTTAAAATACATTTAACATATTTAATTTATTAAGTGGTGAAAAATTGGCAAAAATTAATAAAATACTGCAGAAAAAAACTTTTGATATTCGGAATTTGTTTCATTTGTTTGTTTTGAATGTTTCAATTTATTTATTATTTGTTTTCAGCCACCAATTATTCCAGTGTATATCTAAAGTCACTGTTGTGCCATATTTATATACTTGCTGACATCTGTCTTTAATGTGTTCCATATCCAGTGCCTTGGATTTTGTTTTGCTTTTTAAGTTCTTTGCAGATTATGGCATTTACTGAAAGAAGCAAGTGAGTGAATGTGTACAGAGTACTATTTAACAAAAGTGTAAATGTGATTAGTTAATTCTGAACACAGCTACATCACCAAATATAAGAGGGTGTGCAAACTATTTTAGATTTTATTATTATTTTCTACTGCATATTACAGGTGGAAATATATCTGCAATAAATTATATTGCTACATTTCTTTTTACATTTGAAAATTAACCTGTTTATGTAAGATTTTTATATCCCCTGTAGCCCTGTTTGAATAAACACTGGGCAGGGCTCTGCTACACATTCCCTAACACAAAAGGTTACACATAACATTTCTTGGTTGAGTTTCAGTCACAACGAGAATGGGATACAAGGGGTCTCCTATTTAATTTACATGGGGATACTATGCAGACATTTACTGCACTTTAAAACAAAAAAGGGCAAGATGGGTTTCTTGGTCTTGGTCAATAACACTGACTGAGCACTACACAACACTACGCAGGGTTTTCAAGCTAAGGGCATATGGCTTGTGTTACCATTTTACATTGGAAGCACTACACTTAATGGACTCACTCTGCAACACGGTTACTGTTGCCTGGGCTCGTATCCAAGTAGATGCGGGATTCTGATGAAGATCATTGCGGTGTGGGTCATTACTGGCTCTGCACTCATAAATCCCAGAATCCTCTGTGATGGCATGTATAGTGGCAAGAACACTAACGCCGTTGGTTCCATACGCCGTGTTGATAGAGACACGCCGGCCTCGTGCACCATCCCACAGCTGGAAGAAGTCATCAGCCTTGTTTAACTCTGTGTACCACCACTGCACCTCAGGGGTGGGACTGCCAACTACATCGCAGTACAACTCAAACGCATCACCAGTCAGTTTAGTTTCAGACAGAGGAGACTTTACAAAGCCCGCTGAAGAATGGCATGGCAGGATGCGAGACACAGTGCAAGAAAATACAAGGAAAGGAAGGATACAAAAATACAAAACAAGAAAAGGAAAAGAGGATAACAGGGAAAGGATTCAAAAGAGAAGAACCAAAAGAGATTAAAACCAAAAACTAAGCATTGGTCTAAGACAAAATAAGAAATCAAAGACAGAACAAAATGGAAAAGCATAGAAAACCATGCTCTTAAAATTCAGGTCCACAGATGAAGCACAATGACCTTGAACAGTGCGTCTGGTGCCACAGTGCTTTGAAGCTGCACATTTCATTAAGATTGCTCACTATTCATGAGTGGGTGGGCTCTGAATGACAAATTCTGTTTCCATAGAAGCATGCTATAGCAACCAAAGAAGGTACATATACATGTCATTGGAGGGGAGGGGTAAGAGCTGCACACATTTCTACACATATCCACATTCCCCACATTAACTAATAGTGTGGAGAAACCATGAAGTCGTCCTGTCACACTGTTGTTGATGTATATGTGAAAACCCTTCCATGTATCCTGTGACTTTGAAGAAAATCAAGGCAACAGCACAATTAAAAGGCTAAAAATATTTAAGCAAGTCTTCTTCCATCAGAAATTAAAGTTGTTTTGGCAGTGCATAAAACTGTAATTTAATTGCAAAACACAGCATGTAGTTTTAAATACCATGCTCTTCTTTACTCTCTGTATTATTTAGTGCTGTCTTGCAACTTGCACGAACACCCAGGAGCATGAGCCTGTAATTACCACACTACACAGAGATGTTTCTGAATCTGTGTTTTGAAGGCACATCTAAGGATGAACACAAGCAGGATCAATCATTTGATTATAATGAATACCTTTAATAACAAGGTGTCAGAACTGCTGTCACTTCTGACATCTTTCAGGTATTGAACAGAAGTAATTTATCAGAGCACTAATTATTTCATATATTCATAATATTCAGCTGGAAATAATAAATCCAAAGTCCCCTTCATTAATTGTTTAGCAATATTTTGCAAGTAGCTGATTGTCACAGGAAAATGATAAAGATTAAAATGTTGTGAAAATATTGTAGTATGAGGCCTGCAGCCATTCCCTTTCCTTTTAAATACGTATCTGAAGACATTAAAACACAACAGCATGACTGACTTCTATATCTAATATTAACGAGGATGTTAATGAACAATTAATGTTTGGGAAATTATTCAAGAACATTTGGATCTGTACATTAAAATCTACTGGAAAAAAAAATGATGATGGTGATCTAAATTCAGATGTGAATCAGGCTACTCTTAAAAACACAGGTACCATAAAGGATTGTTGTGCAATAACACATTAGAGTCAGTTTTGGTTTCTCAGAAACCTTTCAGTAGATGATTCTATAAATAACTTTTTATAAATGAGATTTGTGGATGTGGAGATATTTCTTTTAAATTTTAAGAATCTCCAAATAATATAGAGATTCCACGCTGCTGAAAACACAGTGTTCAAGCTGTAGTCCTAACAGTGTAGGTGCATTTGAAGAGCTAGTGGGCTGAGTTAATGTACATGTGGGCAGCGTTTGTATGTGTGTTGTACTAGGCCTAGGCCTTCAAGACATCTCAAAGGCTAAAATAAGGCTGTGAATTTGTGCACACTTGTAAGATACAGGATAGGCAAAGTTGCAAGGGAAGGTGCCAGGGATAATTTTTGCAAATGCTGCAGCCAAACACAGAGAAAACAATAGGGTAATTATTATTATTTATGAAATTTATGAAAAACCAACCTTCTCTTGGCCTAGCTTTAACCAGCCATGTTCGAAAAGTTACAAGGCAACGATCTCTATGGCCTTTTAATTTTGTTCAGCAGACGAATCAGGACTGGATATGCCAAGACATTAGACTAACTGCTAAATGGTAGAGAGAGTATGACTTTAATTTGAGGATCCTAAAAATTTGAAACATAGGAAACTGGGTCCAGAGCCCTTCTACAACCAATGAGGCTAAAGATGGTGAGCATAATTCTGTGTGTTGAAGAGTCTATTGATATAGGCTTCTGGAGAGCATCCCCATTTGCATGCCATATTTATGGATCTTGCTGATTTGAGACCAGTGTACCAGGTCTTATTTAAGATGGAAAGAGGAACTGGAGTAGATGGCGCTGTTCCCGAATCTGTGAAACTGAATGACTTAAGCACATTCCTCAGTTTCAACTGAGAATCCTTGGTGCATGGCGTGCAGTCATGAAAACGCAGTGAGGAGGCGTTCTGAGACTAAATGTCATGATGGAGTGGTCTATTCGGTAATGGGGACCCACCAGTAGGACATTAGCACCATACATCACACTGCTGCATCGCCTCTATAAATAGAAGCATGCAGCAGAATTAAGTGGGCTATTTTCGGTGCTGCAGAGGCCGGTGTACACGCGGTTATCTCAGTCTATCATCGTCCTCTCAACATGGAAAGAGGGTCAAAGAGCGAAGAGAGTGGAATCGTCTGAAACCCAAATGTTGAGGGGAACCATGGGCTACTGGCGGAAAACAGCCTCACTAAAGGCACCGTTGAAACCTTAATAGAGCATTAGGCGGAGTTGGTGTGAGAGTTGGTCGTTAGGTGAGTCTTCCGTCAAACCTTAGCAACACAAGGCAGTGACTATGGCGAAATGCTGAGAATGTGTTGAATGAGGAAAATGTGATGGCTAAAACCAAGCTAATTCACTTTGTCCTCCGATTCATTTTTTAAACGCTTAGTGTTCCCAGGTATTACAGTCCGAGTTTAAATCACCACAAGCGCTAACGGTCCACAGAGACACTGAAGGAGCAAGATAAAGCCGAGCTCAGCTTACCGTTCTGAGAGGACACGGTGTTCAGCTCCAGAGCCCCCAGCACCAGCAGCACCGCATACACCCCACACGACATCTTCTCTCTCTCCCTCTCTGTTCCCGTCTCTCTCTTTCTCTCCTACTCGCTCCCTCACTATCTATATAGGCTATCAATTCCTCTGTGGCCAGAAACACTCCTTGTTTTGTCTGCCTCCCTCTCGCTCTTTCTGTGACTTGGGTGTTTGCTTCCTCTGCAGTGTTTCCTCGGAGCGGTTCGTCTGAGCGGAGCTGAGGTGGGTTTGGAGCGCGAGCCAGAGCGGGATCAGCTGACCACCACCAGCGCGCGCACACGCGCAAATGTAGGTTGGTCTCTGATTTACGGGACCTGTAGACTTCCGTTCATGTTGTGTAACTCTTATCCTAATTAATACAAGATTTCGCCTTGAAATGTTTAGAATTGCGTTATAGTTTGTCCTCATACGGATGTCCCTACAATCTGAGAATGTAAACAGGTTGGTCCCCACAACGTGATATATTCCTGGCACGCAAACACACACACACACACACACACACACACACGCCAGTGACGAGGCACTCAGGATCCTTTCAGTGAATCGTTATCAAAGAAGAAATGACTCTTTACCGTGCAGTTACCATTAAATACATCTATTGCCATTGTTAAGTAATTTGAGTTATGGTTATATATTGGTATCATGTAAGTAATGTGAACATTTTGCTTTTTGTACAATTTATTTATTCATACTGACTGCGTACTTTATTTATTGGAACAAGAAAGAGAGAATATCACTTTCGCGGTATGAACCCTGTTTTTTTTTTTACTAAGTTACTTGTTTTCTTTCTTTCTTTTTTAATCTAAAGACGCACCTTTGTAAACACGGCTCAGAATAAAATATAAAAAGTCCGACTGAATCTCTAATAGCGCCCTGCTTCCTTCACAGCGCACTGCAAACCTGGGTTGAAACTGACTTTTACATAAAAACTGGGTGCAACATGATGAAATCTGATGAAATGTAGGACCTACAGTGCACTAACCAGAGGCACAGGTGGTGGCTATAATGAGGAGGTGGAGCCGTTGTTACAAACAGATCGTGAACAGCGTTCAGGTCGCTCCAGACACAGCCCCTTCACGGTTTCAGTCAGGACGCGATGGAAGTGCATCTTCCCCCAAATCCCGCGATAGTTTATAGTAGTGGTTGCATTCGATGTCTGCAACGGAAATAAACCAATAGAACGTCAACACCCGCTTAGCTTTCAAACGAAGAAGGAATCTGCGTTATAACATATTCAAAGACTGTTGTATTTAAAAACATACGTTTATGGCAATTACACCAAAGGCTTGGTGTTGAGAAAACACTAGGCTTATTCTAACCAGTTTTCTGGGCAAAAGAATGAGATGGCCCTGTTTATGAATAACGTGCTTCACAAAAACTACTGAAACATTTTCTTAAAGCCACTTGGTAAGCAATAATTACCATTATATTAAGATGTTAACTCGGAGGTTATCGTGTATTCAACAGCTCTGTTTCAACCTCTGTATCACTACCTTCCTCAACATGAACGCAACAATGACATTCCTCTTGTCAGAATGCAAATTTACACATTCTTAAATTTACTCGAATTGACTCATTCTCTCATATGATCCGTTTTTATGTACAAGCAGTAGGGAAAATGGCACCTGTGGGTTAATTATTCTTTGTGTACTTGGCAAACTTGACCTTTAAACAGAGAAATAACTCCACAAAGGCCCCGTGAGAACCCAACAGGGTTAGGATAGGGAAGTTATCATCATGGAAAGGACGTTTGAGAGTAAAACCTCAACAACTGCCAAACCATTGTCCTCACACACAAACAATACAACAAACCCAACTAACACAACAACAAATTTCTCTAATGTTCACACTTCATCATTTAAAGACATAATATAAGCAGATGGATATAAAAAAGGTGCATTCACCAAAGGCTGGGGGGTCTTGACTCTCCACTTTGTGCCAAATTTTGTGAGAGTTTGAACTGTAAAACTGTTTTTTTTTTTTTTTTAAAGGAATTATTCGGTTCATATTTGCAAATAATTTGAACATTTCACTGAATAGATTGAGGAAGACTCAAAATCTAAAAACCTGTTTTTTTTAGGCCACAGCAAAGACACCGTGGGTTAGAGAGGTGTTCAGGCAATATTTCAGAGGAGTCTTAATGTCTTAATGAAGTGAGACTGAAAATAAAAACTACACCCTTTTGTGCATGAAGGTTCTTCTGGAAGAATCTAAATAAGAAAGACTGGTCTGGCCTTTCAGACTGCATCAAACAAGGAGAGCACAAAGACTTCCTTTAAAAACTCGATACTGCCACCTACTGAACAATGAGCAGATTCTGCACACATTCATAATGCGAAATTAACAGGAACCATTTTTTAGAAATAAATTTTTATTGATAGTGCTTTCTGTCTAATGATATTTAAGCTGAAAGTCCAGCTGAAGTATTGTGTACAGTGAATAAAGATTTATGTTCAGTCTGAAAACATTCAGTAGGAGGAAAGCATTCCTACATTTTAATAGAAATAACGTATGCATAAACAATCTAAACTATCCAAGTAATATGGGATTTCTGTTGGCCTGTTTCTCATGGAAATGTGAAGGGCAGTTCTTCTGTTTACATTATTAAAAGAATAAAACGCAGAAGTTGGTTCACACAGTGATGATCTATTTAATTTCAGACACTGGTATTCTGGCCAAAGATGACCATTCTGGTTGACCAGCGTAAATCCAAATTAGACCAATATGAAATTCCCGTCTGTAAATGATCCATCCTTTAAATTGTCTCGCAGTACATTTACAGAATATAATTTACAGAATAAAGTCTGTAATGACAATTTGCCATGTCAGCGATGGCAGTGATACAGTATGTGGATAAGATTTAACAAATCTGTTTAAAAATGTACATTTACAAGTGCATTACTTTATCTATTTTCTTGTTTTTCTCCATTATTAATATACCCTCAAATTATTTGATTCTATTAAGACTTGGCTGCGGGATGTATTATTGTTTCTTGTCCACTAGAGGGCGTCATAGACATTCGTAGGACTCACATGCCTCTGTTCATTCATCGCCTGAATGTTTGCAAACGTTGCCTGTTCTTAAAGGTGATATATTAAATATTGTTCTGTTTAGGATCCACAAACTGCTCCTCCACAAAAGGGTGTGAAGAGGTCAAATGGAACTGCAAAGAATGGTTCTGTAAAACCTTATAATTTAAAAAATGTTGTAAGTGGAAACTGTTATTTAAAGTGTATGAATCCCTAACTAAAACCCAAATTTTCTACATATTCAGATCACAAACACTTAAATTTAAGGAGAAAATATAGAAATAACAAAACCCAAATTCATTCATTGATTCATTGTCTGTAACCGTTTATCCAGTTCAGGTTTATCCCCCACCCCAAATTTGGAATAATAAAAAAACCCAGACTTAAATGTACTAATGTACTAAACCATCACATGCTACCAAATTTCAAGTCACTATTTATTCATACTGTGAAAAATTTGAAAAATGTTTCTGGTTCTTTTGTTGTATCTAACACCCTGCTGACATGGAAAGTCATGAAATGTTAAAAAGTATTTAAAAATACCTAAATGTCTCTCTCTGTCTTCCCCACTTGCACTTAACCCAGACATTCCCTTTCAATTGCATAACAGGATTCCTCAACTAGTTTAGACAAGGAATTACACAGATCTCCTCTCTGTTCTCAGACTGAGTTTTGTTGTCCTTTTTGGATTTTGGAGAAATATAGTTTGTCAAATTTAGACTTTTTCAGATATCTTCAAATTAAACATTTTATTAAGTCTCTTCTAGATAAGGGAGAATTGCAAATGGAACAACTCTTCAACAAACAGTATGACTCTAAAGGGCTGATTTCAGAAATATATATCATGTTGTCTAATGAATCTCCGTCTTTTATCTTAAACTTAAAGAATATTTGGGAGAAAGATTTAGAAATGGAATTTGATCAAGATTCATGGGACTCTGTTTGTTCAAACTTGTATCCTAAGTGTACTTCTATCAGTATGCTTGAACTAAACTTTAAGATCATACATAGAATGTACTTAACACCGGTACAACTGCAAAAAAAAAAAAAAAAACATACCCAGAGAAATCTGATCTGATCTGTGTTTCAAATGTAAGGCACAGAGAGTCACATTTATTCACTCATTTTGGACCTGTAATGAAATCTTAACATCTTTGATAGAGTACTTTTTTCCTGTATACTATTTGTGTGATTGCAATGTATGGACCCTCAGCAAGATCACATGACCCATTCAGACACACCCAAACATCTACCATTCACTCGGTTGGCCACTGGGGCTTCCCTCGACGTGGTGGAAATAATTTCTTATTATTAAAAAATTCAGAATGAACAAAATATCCAGAATCAATATCTTAAATCGCAGTTAGTATCTTAATGCACACTGCCGTTTCAGCAGAACGAACACTAAGTTAAATGTACCTAGTTAAAATGCCCGTTGAAAGCGGACTAAACCATTTTGTGTAAGGGGTGAGGATTCCTGTCCTCAGACACTATGTAGGCTAGAACACAAAATTCAGTCCATCAGTCAACTGACTTATTTACCCAAAATATTACATTTCCATTAGTTAGCAACATGCAATGTGATATTTAAATGATATTAATATTTAAAGGAAAATATAAATTCAGACTCCTCAAGGGCCCTCCCCCTAGTAAACCTAGAAACCTACTCTGTTTTCAGTACATTCAAGCTAAGATTGTAATTTTGTTACACATACATTATTTGTCCAAGAGTTTGGAGACACCTGCTCATCCAAAGTTTCTTCTGCAATTCTTCTCATAAATGTGTACTTTTAGTTTTTTCCACTTGCATAGTATAATCCAACTATACAAATATTCACTGATATTCCATTTTGGTTTCCAATTGGCAGAGCTTATATATCCCACAGAAGAGTACACTATCACTAGCATGTGTGCTTTGCATGTAATGAAAGATTTTTAACCAGTCACAGTCCAGTGTTTCAAGATACATCAATTAACCAATTAACCTTACTGAGTGAAACTCATTTGAACTGTGTGGCCAGAGGACAGTTTCCTAAAATACATAACTGATTGTGGTATTTAAAAATTATGATTTGTTATAGAATATGTATTTTGATATGTATGTCATAATTTTAAATACCACAATATGACAAAACTTTTTTCTGTTTGATTTAAGGTGGAACTAAAACTTCTAATAAGAATCCATAGCATATTACACCTGAGATTGTGAGATTTATTCTAAAAGATTCATGATTTAGGTTGTAATACAGTTCAGAGATTGACTTACAGCTGAGGTTGACTTTTAATAACTTCAGCATTGTGTTTTTTAGCCTGAAGGTTTATGTTTTAGCTCACGCAAAATTAAAGCTGGCTTCTTATAGAAAGGTTCCGTTTCACATTTAATGTTACAGCAGTTTAAATGATGTCCCATTTAAGGAGGATCTGAAATTAAAATAAGAATATATATATATATATATTGGATGTGTGTGTGTATGTGTGTCCAACAGGCAAACCTAGATAGACAGGGTTTCTTATGTCATTAATCTTAAGTAGCAAATTCTTCAACTTGCAGGGCAGAACTTTCCAGCTGCAGGTGAGTGGAGTGGGGGTGGGTGGAGAGAGAGAGAGGTGAATACTAATCGAATAATATATTTTACATGTCGCTACCTCCTCCACTCTAGGTTCCCGATCAATGTTTTCCAGTTCTCCAGCTTTAAATGGTGCTCTAGTTGGCAATTCCAGAGGAAAGTGTTTTTGACTTTAGATATGAGATATGAGAGATTTGTGTGTAATTTCAGTGAACTTAAAATTTAACTACTTTTTTACTACGATTTTGCCTACCCTCTATGCTATAAATACCTACCCATTACTGTGTGTTTTTTTTTTATTTATATATATATGTTATGTAAATAATCTGTTGTGCACAGGCCATAAGGGCACTAAGACTTGTTGAGAGACATTCCATTTTAATGGCAATCATTTTCTAAGGAGAGTATCGTCACAAATAAAAGAGAATAAAAGCACAAAAAACTTCTTAAATTTCAATGGAGGTTAACGTAAAAAGGATTTAATTTCAAGTAATCCTGGAGCATTTCTATGCGTCCATTCATCATGAAATTTTCACACAGTGTGGAGGGCAGCATCAGTGTTCAAACTAAAAATTTACAAAAACATGTTTTTGGACAGCAACAATATACAAAATATGCAGTTGAACATCTGTGTCTACATCAGCTGTATGATATTGACTCATAAGTTGAGGGGTAATTGATTTTGGACATACAAAGTATAGTTTACTAGTTATATTTACACTGTGTGTACTTTTAGTGACCAATAAAGTACCTCTACTCTACCTTCTATTATGACAGTGTAGTTAAAACCTGAAAACACTGAACAGTAATCAAATGTTACTCACGTTTGAATTTCTTATGAAACACTATTCTACAACAAAGATATCTCATCACCAAAAAGATTAGCCAAGAACTAATCAGTGTAGCTCCCAGCAGTGTAAGCAGAACATCCACGGAGTGGTAGGTAATCCAAGACATCCTGAAAGACTGTGTGCGCAAGTGAGGAGCACCCCCGTGTCTCATAACAAATTCAATCCAGAAGACTGCCCGATCCAGAGGTTTCATGGGCTGATCTTGATGCAGTTTAGACAGTCTCTGCATATTCTCCCTGTAAGATGGTTTATACAGCACTTCCTTCAAGGCCTCCAAAAACACAGTTCTGTCTAACTCTGCAAAGTCCACAATTACAGCAGTTCCCTTTTTCCACATCCTGAAAAGGTTATCATGTTGATCAAAGGCTAAAGGTAGACCTAAAATAGGTACGCCATGGTAAATAGCCTCCTGAACACCGTTGGTCCCTCCATGGGCTACAAACACTTTCGTTTTGGGATGTCCGAGAAGGTCATTCTGCGGCATCCAGTCCACAAGCAATGTGTTGTTGCCAAGAGCAGCAGGCCGAGGTCCAGTGTATCTCCAGATGACTTTCTGAGGCAGCTGTGCAAAGGCTGCTGCTATCTCTTCAGCAACATCATTTAGCATCTGTCCAAAAATGGTTCCTAGAGACATTATGATGACTCCATGCTCCCCTGAGCTCTGGACAAATTCTTCGAGTTGACTAGAAAGTGGTTTAGAGGGTTTGCATTGGAAGCCACCCATGTAGACGACATTGGGCATTGTGGGTCGTGGAAATTCAAAAGTGAAATCATTTCTCATGAGCCAAATGTCTGCATCCTGAAAGAGGGAGAAGTAATCCACATCAGGCCCAAAATATTTCTGACAGAAAGCCTTGTACGGATGGCCAAAGTATTTTGCCTGATAATGGAGAGTAAGAAAATAAATCAGCACATTCTTGACTCTTTGTATAAAAGTCATCTTGTCAGAAAGCAGTGAAATTCCAGGAACAGGAACATAAGACAGTGGCGAGGGGGCAATGGCAAAATGTCCCTCTCCATGGACAGTCCAACGGACATTAAAAACAAGAGGCAGGCCAAGTCGATGGGCCATTAAAACCCCACCTCCAAATGAAGGGTCAGTCAAAACCACATCATATTTAGCATCCTGGAAAGATTTCAAGAGGGCCTCATTTTCAAATATCATGCTAGTCATATTGCAGACATCTTTGTGATACTCTGAAATCTTTTTCAATACCTCTCCTTCCAGCATCATTAGGTTCAAGATGTATCTTTTTTCTCTTTGCACTTGCAGCAAACGCACAGCAAAGATGGAAAAGAAATCATCATTATATTCTCCTATATCCAAAGTGATGGAGGTGAAGTAGGGGGAATTTTCTTTAATATAGAAGCTGTTTGACCCTCTGAGTACAGTTATATTGTGGCCTTTTGAATGTAGCTCTTCAATAAGAACTTCCATATTAATCCAATGGCTTCCATCAACTGGAAACACCAAAATGTTACCAGAATAGGCTTCATATGGGATTGATAAGAAGCACAGCAGGGTAAGTCCTGAATGATGCATCTTCTAGCCTTCAGAAGAAAGTAACAGCCTTCAGAAGAAAGAGTAAAGAACATTTTAGATTGACTTGAAATAATTAGTAAAAAAAAAAAAAATAACAAAATAATCAATTAAAATATACACTTTCTAACTCTTAATAAATTAAAATAGTAGGAGATGTAATATGGCATTAAAATGAGGTTGTGATTTATTTTTTATTTATTTATTTTTTGCCTAGCATGCCCAGATCTCTATTAAATTATTTATTTATTTATTTATTTTGTGTATCCAGAGATGTATAGTGCACAAACCGAGTATGTAGCAGGTGGAGATACATTTGTAGGAGATGATGAGAGAAAAATGGAAAGATAAATATCAGTGTTTATTCATTCATTCATTCATTCATTCATTCATTCATTCATTGTCTGTAACCTCTTACCCAGTTCAGGGTTGCAGTGGATCCGGAGCCTACCCAGAATCACTGGGCGCAAGGCAGGAACACACCCTGGAGGGGGCATCAGTCCTTCACAGAGCAACACACACACTCACACATTCACTCACACTCACACAACTACGGACACTTCTGAGTCACCAATCTCCCTACCAACATGTGTTTTTGGATTGTGGGAGGAAACCGGAGCACCCCGAGGAAACCCACGCAGACACGGGGAGAACACCATGTTTATTATGTAATATCTTAACTAAGAACCTGTGTTGAGAAATGTTTATTTATTAATTATTAATAATATAAATTATTAATTTATTAATTTTATTAATAAAATGATAAATGATTCATTTTATTTATTTATAGTTGTGGGGGTTTTTTTTTGCTTATTTTTTTTAACTTTAATCATGCCATCTGGTAGTGTCACAGTCTCACAGCTCCAGGGACCTGGAGGTTGTGGGTTCAAACCCTGCTCCGGGTGACTGTCTGTGATGAGTGTGGTGTGTTCTCCCTGTGTCTGCGTGGGTTTTCTCCGGGTGCTCCGGTTTCCTCCCACAGTCCAAAAACACACGTTAGTAGGTGGATTGGCAACTCAAAAGTGTCCGTGTCCGTGTGTGTGAGTGAATGTGTGTGTGTGTCTGTGTTGCCCTGTGAAGGACTGGCGCCCCCTCCCAGGTGTGTTCCCACCTTGCGCTCAATAATTTCAGGTAGGCTCTGGACCCACCGCTACCCTGAACTGGATAAGCGGTTACAGATATTGAATGAATGAATGAATAATTTGGCAAATGTGCACTATTGGAGTAAAAATTTGAAACTGGAGTATACAATGGCAAAAAACAAAGCCTTTGTCCCATACATAGGCCTATAGGCTAAAGGCTACAGACTACAACAAGATTGGACACTATGATTGTACTTCAAAGTTACAGCAATAAATTACAATAATCTGAAATGGTTTGGTATATTATCAGTACTTTAATATAATTAAAAAACTGTGTGTTTCATTAAAGAGAGTCCTGTTAAAGTGGAATGAGCCAGGACTCATTGAAATGATAAAATAAAAAACCTCTTCAGTGAAATGAAAAAGGCTATTCATGTGTCAGTTTTTTATCAATCCTCAGGGAAACAAAATATCATGACGTGTTAAGTGACATAAACATTTATGCAGGCATCTTGATATTATACATTTGCTATTTTGCATTTTACATGATGTGCAAGTAAAAATAAAATTTGATACTTTCGAGTTTGGGCAAAAATATAAAAAGTATTCATTTATATGAAGACTTCTGAAAGATCTTTTAGTAGTGCTGATTTATCAAAGCCTTTTTCCGGTTATAGTTTAATGGAATAATTGCAGGTACAATGAAAAGTTTCAGTTTTAGAAATAAAACATACTATATACATTTTGATAGATGACAAAAAGTTATTTATTGCAAGTAGGACAGTGTTTACCAATCAGTCATAACATTATGACCACATCTTTGTTTCTACACTTACTGTCCATTCTCTCAGCTTCACTGCCCATATAGGAGCACTTATTCATTCATTCATTCTCTGTAAGCGCTTATCCAGTTCAGGGTCGCAGTGGGCCCAGAGCCTACCTGGAGTCATTGGACACAGTCAAAAGGTGGGAATACACCCTGGAGGGGGCGCCAGTCCTTCACAGGGCAACACAGACACACACACACATTCACTCACACACACGGACACTTTTGAGTTGCCAATCCACCTACCAATGTGTGTTTTTGGACTGTGGGAGGAAACCGGAGCACCCGGAGGAAACCCACACGGACACGGGGAGAACACACCAAACTCCTCACAGACAGTCACCCAGAGCGGTAATCGAACATGCGAATGTGTGACTGCGACACTACCTGCCGCCCTATAGGAGCACTTAGTAGTTCTATAATTACAGACTATTTCTCAGCACAGCCCAGAGGACATGACACCCATGATTTTAAAATTTTTAATTGTTGGACCACAGGATACTTTCCCACTTTGCCTTAATCTATCTCAAATAAGCTTAGGTCCAGAGAAGGCAATGGCTTTTCTGTTTATAAAACTGTGTTCACAGACATTTGGGAATTGGTCCTGAGATGATACAGTGATTTCCACTACAGAATAAGGCAGATAATTATAGATAGATTAAACTTTGAAAAGTTATTCTTCAATTATTGCACTCTTTCCCTGTACACAGTCTTTCACAGAGTGGTTAAGCCCCCCATCATTTTTTACTTCTGGAAATATTCTGAGATGCTCACTTCAACTCAATCATGTCAATGACCAGTTGCCAGTGCTTAGCATTATATAAATTTACCAGTCTTTTGTTGCCCCCTGTGAACTTTTTTGGAATGTGTTGCCAGCATCAAATTTAAAATAGGCAAAGATTTGCATTCCAAACACAAATCTGATTATGATTGGATAATGAATTGCATGAAAACACGCTCACTGATGTCACATTTCATGTAGTTTTGGATGCTTGACACTAAATTAAGCTTTCATTCAGTGTCTTCTGTTTAATTAACTGCAATAAAAAATTATCTTAATGTCTGTTCAAATGTAACAGGATCCTTATCTAACAATTCATAGCAAAGTTAAGGTTTAAATGGGATTCACGACATTTGAACTAAAAAAAATTACTTTCAGATGATTCACAACTTTGCATCTACTGTCAAATACAAAAGTGTAAGTGCTCCCAGTCAAATTCCAAGTTACTATTGATTTAAATGTAAAAGTGAACACACAGTCTCTTTGAAGGGCAAAAGTTACTGTTTATAAAATGAACATTAAATGAGTCTTCTATTGCACATATTTATGTATTATTTCTTTTTTTCTGTGTTTGTGTGTGTGTTTGTTAAACATAGTAAATAAATAATATTGTATGCTAATATTTACAGACAAATACTGTGTTAACAATTGCAGACGCAGTAACTTTTCTTTGAGACAATTTTCAGTGAGACAATCAAAAAAATTATATTGTATGTATTTATACACATCTTGCACATGATGATTACATTTAGAGAGAAAAGAGAGAGGGAGAGAGAGAAAGAGAGAGAGAGAGAGAGAGAGAGAGAGAGAGAGAAAGAGAGAGAGAGAGAGAGAGAGAGAGAGAGAGAAAGAATTAAGGATTGTTTATAAAGTTGCTTATACTTACCTTACTAAACAAACTCCACCACCTGTACAGAACGTCTGCCTGAAACAATCTGAGAAAAAAATATTCAAGAAAGTGGAAGCGGTTACACTCT
The DNA here is from genome assembly GCF_029633855.1 of Hoplias malabaricus. Lineage (NCBI taxonomy): Eukaryota > Metazoa > Chordata > Actinopteri > Characiformes > Erythrinidae > Hoplias > Hoplias malabaricus. Next base: position 32,734,268 of record NC_089803.1, read on the forward strand.
AAAAAGCTGTGTCAATAAGTGCATGTAGGTAAAAAGTCCTGCAGACATCTAAGCGAAATCAGGGGGTTATGGCACAGCGTTCCACTGAGCATAATGTTCAAAGGTCATTCTTCAAAGCTCAGCAGAGAGGAAATATACACATCTTAATATATGTTACACACTCTCAAATATACACAAATTCTAACACGTTTACAAGTGATAAACTACACAACTGTTCACTAAGTGCTGCAAAGACATTATCATTACCAGTGCCTGTTAATTTTTTTATAAACATTCACCAGTTTTATCAGTATCTGACCTATAGTTATTTCTGCAATTTGAGAGACCTCTTTCTTAATCAGGCTATGGTTTTGTTTTCTGACTTTTTGCCTGATACTCGTTTTTGTCTTTTGGACTTGTTTATCTCTCTGAATAATAGTTTATCTTCTGAATGAATGGTAGTTACTGATAACTCAAATACAGCCAAAAACTAAAGTTTACAAATAATTTTGTCAATTCATAACAGTTCTAATAAGTGAAGGATTACTTATAGTCTAAAATTAGCACAACAATTTATTGCCTTTGGTATTATTGGTTTTAGGCGGAAAACCATTTTCACTAGTTTTAGCGCGGAGACTGTGCTCGTTCGTCTCCTAGCAACAATAACGCTGTGTGCAGCGCAGAGAGCTGTGTGAAGCTGGGAAATTTATTCAGACACGTTACGGTTTATTCACACCAGTGGCGGGTGCTGGTCATTCAAGGAGGGGAAGCTCAATTTTGGCCTACATAATAAAATGTGTCGGTTTATTTATACGTAATTTCTACCCTCCGTTCCTTTTCAAGAAAATGATCTGTGACCCTGTCGTACCAACAAGGCGTCTTTTCCAGGGACTTGACTAGTGTCCTCTCAATGGCCAGCAGAGCTAGGCTGCTTAAACGGCCTTGGCTCATGTGAAGTGTGTCCGCCTGTGAGTGCTTTGTGACGGTGGAGGGGCTCAGCCGCACCCGCTGGACAGAAACTGCGATAGAAGTCAGAAATTAGAGATAGAAGTCAGTCTCCAAACACAAGCAGCTACAAAAAACCCACCAGAAATAGAAGCTCGATTTGTCACTAGTCATTTTTAACAAAGAAAATGCCTCTAAGAGGAGTAAAGAAAGTCTCCGGTTCAACTCAGAACAGAATGAAAATGTAATGCTCCCACGGATCTTTACACCAAAGGATCGCTGATTCGCTCATTTCGCTGTCAATCTAAAAGGGATTCAGCCTCAGACAAATCATCCAATCATCATGCAGAAGCTGAGCGTCCGGGCCAGCCGAGGCCAGCCCACTGCCCCGTAGACCCCCAGAGACGCTGAGGGTCCGATGGGCGGGACAAAGCCCAGCATTTATCCAATGACTCGTCTCGTTTCGCTGCACTTCGCTGCTTCGCTACACTGTTTAAATCACTGTGAAACTGCAGGAATGATTGAGAGGAAAGCCGCGTCTTTACCAGTGATAAGAAGCTGATTCTGAACAAAAGTTGAGCGCGTTGTAGTGTATATTTATTCAGTGATATGTACACACAACAGTATATATTTGATCACTTATTTTTTGACATTTTAGAAGAGGATGAGCTTCCCTTGCAGTCTTAGAGCAATCGCCACTGATTCACATATAACCCGAAAGGAACGGTAGATTTTCATAATGTGGTGGCTTTAAAAGTAAGATATTTGATTTTGAAATGTAGTGGAGTTAAAGTAAAAAATCGCCCAAAATGGAAATACTTCAGTAAAGTACAGAAACACGATAAAAGTACTCAGGTACAGAATTACGTTTACTTTGCTAAGTTTTGGTTGTTTAATTAAACAATGTTATTGTTACTATGGTGCTTACATGTATTAATTCTATATAAAAAAATGTAAAATTTGAAAATAAACATAAGCTCCAGGATTGCTATAGGATATACTTTACTACAGTTCTGTGATTCTACTCAAGATGCTTTGGCTAGGCTATTTTTAATTTTAAATAAATAAATAAATAAATAAATGGGTGATAAGTCTTGACCAGTTTAGCTCTCAGACATTTACTAAGGAGGCTTGTTGTAATTAATTAAAAATGTGGAATGGACTTGTCTTGTTGGAATAAGCTTGGCTTTCCCAGAAAAATGACATTGGGCCTCATTTATGAAGCGCAAGCAGAACAAATTTGCATGTAAATCATTCAAAAAAGATTATTTTTTGGAAAAACCGTACAGTACCGGGGCTGTGTGACTGCGACAACACCTGTTGCACCACCATGCTGCCCTGCAGTGATTTCCACAACAAAATTGTTTTAATTTGACAAAAAATTTCATTCTTTGGTTCTTTTATTATTTGCCCATGCATTCTTTCACAGAGTAGGAACCTCTCTCATTTGGCTGCTGGGTGTATTATTTGTCCTGATTTGCTTGGTTCTCTTATTTCTCCACTCTCATATTCTACTTGTTTGTTTGTTCCTCAGGTGTGTTTTGTACAACCTAATCTGTCTTGCATTCACATGAAAGTACATCCTGTACTGCGATCTAAGGTATTTAGGTGAAGGGGCAGTGCAGTTCTAATGCACTTTTAAAAAAAAAAATGACACTAGTCACTTTTACTTTTAATTTTCATAAATCCCTGACTGAAATTCAAATATTTTACAGATTCAGATTTGTAATCTACAAATAAATAAATAAACAAACAAACAGAATGCAAATATGTATTATTCTTTTTATGGTAAAAAAATTTCATCCAAACTGTAGTTAACTTAACCAGTAAACACTAACAATTCTAATATTACTGCGAGGGCAATTATCCAATCCCATGAATCCAATCTCAGTTCTGTGAGCACCTCTTCAGTGTCTTTAATCAATGAAAACAATTGCACCATTCCATTTTATTTTTAGATTTTTCATTTGTGTTCATTCCACACACACTGTTTCAACTACATATGTTTTACAATTTTTTCCTCTCTTTAAAAAAATATTTCAAACATTACAATATTTATCATTAATGAAACAGCTGTGAAGTTGTGGGAGAGCAGGGTTTAACATGGAAGTTAGCTGTTGTGATGTGTGTCCATTAAAACACAGCAGGACGAATAACCAGGCAGATAGATATAGGCAATTGTTCTGTATTAAGGTTGAAATATGACTAGTAGTACAGCCATAGAATTAGAAGGTTTATAATTCTATTAAGGTGGATTAAGATATTGTTCATATAATTACACATCCAAGCAGTCTTCAGTCAACAGGACAATATAAGAAAATGGATGCCTATACTGTCCATGTCTTAAGCAAACAGATATGGTAAAGAGACAGTGTGTACAAGTATACAGGTGCTGGTCATAAAATTAGAATATCATGAAAAAGTTGATTTATTTCACTAATTCCATTCAAAAAAAGTGAATTTGGGGTTTTCATTAGTTGCCAGTTATAATCATCAAACTGGAAGAAGTAAACACTTGAAATATATCAGTCTGTGTGTAATGAATGAGTATAATATACAAGTTTCACTTTTTTGAATGGAATTACTGAAATAAATCAACTTTTTCATGATATTCTAGTTTTATGAGCAGCACCTGTACTATTGGATCTAACCAAGAGTGAGAGGGTAAAACTGCACAAAAGCCATGACAATGTAGGTTTTTTTTTCCACTTCTCGCTCTCTCTCTCTCTCTCTCTGTCATGGATACTTGAATGCAGAAAAGGGAGATTAGTAGATGTATAAAGGCCTAAATCATGTGGCAAAAGGAGGGGCAAAATCCCTTAAAATGCTGAAATGAAATAATCAGATTGAACATTGGGAATTAATTTGAAAGTACATTTTAAATTTATTTCTATCCAAAGTGTCATATGTAGTGCAAGGATAAAGGATTTATTATTAACAGAGACTGACACAGAGCAGAGGGGAGATATATATAATGTTATGTAATTTATGTTGGTTGTTTGTTTGTCTTAAAAATACACAGAAAAAAAAATTTTGTTATAAAATGCTGTATATAAGTTTTAAATGTGCATATAGATGTCCGCTCCAGTCTTGAAGAGATCTGAGGTGAACATCAATGATCTACAGTAAACAGAGAGAAAGTGTTATTCTGTATTTGGTACACTTAAAATATCATCTCCTTCCACCTTGTAGACTACAGACATAAGAAGGACACGACTCTAAGGGCACTGCCACTGAAACCAAGAGAATGTGAACCAGTATTAAACATCTGCCTCGTAAGTTTTCAGCATTATCACTTGATAGAACTTGTACGATGGTAAAGCCCCACTGACATGCATATTGAATGACAAATCAGAGCCCTTCACATCCGGAAAAAAACTAACAAACTCGTATTTAATTATAGTTTTTACTTGTAAACATGAAAATTAATGAAATGGCGATATCTAACTTTTGTACACTGTTGTTTATATTTTTAAATAAAATTAATTTATGTCAGAGGTCTTCAAATCAAAACCTTTGATTCTAGTTCCAGATTGGAATATTAAATTGGGTGGCTGGTATGACAGTTTAGCTGCAACTGCTCATGCACCGGCCTACCATTGTCAAACCTATATTCAGTTAAAATAATTACCTTTATTATTCAGTGGATATAATTTCAGTTTTATAATTTCACTTTCCTGGATTTCAGATGATTAAATTCAGGTGGAAAATTTCTTCTGTAAAATTCACTGTTACCCCCATCCCAATTCATGCCCTAAGGCCTTCCTGGAAGTGTGCGGTTTTACGACATTTGATGTGGGTGTTGAAGGGTAAGTGAAAAGGGCGCAAGGTTTCAAGTGTTCAAGGGGTCGGAGTGTTAAGAACAGAATGAGACACTCACACCCTTTGGGTGTTTACATATAATACATAAAAATAATAGTTCCTTCTCTCTCACTGCCCCCAATTTTCCTTCCGCTCATGGGAATCAAACCAACGGCCTCTCAGTCCTAAGCCCTATTCTATAACCATAAGGCCATGGCTGCCCACACTATCTATCTATCTATCTATATATATATATGTATGTATGTGTGTATGTGTGTGTGTATAGCATAAATGTGACACAGCGGCTCTAGCCAAACTTTACAGTGTTCTGTTAAACGCTTAAATAAAAGCTGTTGAAATAAATAATTATTTTATTTGGAGTCTGTGACCCACAAGCTTTTACCATTCTACTTTTTTACAAATCGATATGATCTTGTCTTTCCCTATAATCCTCACTGGACACACCTGTTAATGCTTTTCTGATGAGTTCACCACAGCTTTTCTGTAAAGCCTTACATGAAATATCTAGATTTACTGAAGAAAACACCAAAAATGCATTTGTTCAGACTGTGACCTCCATTATATAGAGCATCATTTATTGATCAAGCTTTTAGAAATGTAAATATTTGTGCATAAATTGTGGGTTACCAGCAATGTCCTGTTATTTTATCAATTATTACGTCTATTGATAAAATATAAAGGAACTTGCATCTAGTAAGTTTCAAATAAAATTATTAATATGAACTGAACAGCTTGGTGATACGTTTACATCAGTACATTTAAAGGGAACTTTACCCATAACATTTTAAAAACATGACTCAAACCACATTGGTTTTGATGTTTCTGCGAGGAATGTCACAGGCTTGTAGTAGAACATGGGTAATTCTCTTCACAAATATGTCATCTGTTCCGGACTTACAGGAGCAGTGCATCAACTGAACATAGGGGGCACTCGTAAGCACCCTCGTTGAGGAAAATGAAAGAATTAGGACACCCTAATGCATGTTTATGTGGGCACGCAAAAAACAAGGGCAGCGAGGGTGCAAGATGTATTGGGATAGGGGCTTATACATGTTTCACTTTATTTTTTAAATGTTAACAGGTAACAGTTCAGCTTAGAGAGGCAGGTGAGGAGAGACTTGATATAAACAGTTCAAATACCAGTGTCCATGATGGTATGATGATGCATTAGTGCACATGGCATGGGTGACTAGCACATCAGCGAAGGCACGTTAATGTTGAATGACAAGTTTTGAAGCAGCATGCTGCCATCCAGGTATTGACTTCTGGGAAAAGCCTTGTAAGACAAGGCCAATCCAGATTCTGCATACATTACAACAGCATGACTGCTTAATAAATAGTCTGGGAGCTAAACTAATCCAATCCCCACTGAAAACAACTGGTGCATTATGAAATGAAAAATGTGCAGCTGAAATCCTATAACATGCAAGAATCGGAAAACAGAACTATCACAACTAGTCTCCTCAGTTCCCAGATGCTTACAGAGTGGTTAAAATAAGAGACGATGCAACACAGAGATAAACCCCTGTCCTAACTTTTTTGGAACATGTTGCTGGCATCAAATACCAAATGACCTTATTTTTAAAGAACAAACTTTATCAATTTCAAAATTTATAATGTAATCTTTGTACTATTTGACATTAAATAGGTTCTAAGTAATTTCCCTATCTTTGCATTTTGTTTTAATTTACATTTTGCACACATTTCAATCTCTGACATAATTCTCTCTGCTGAGCACTTGACTCTTCCTCTGGGGCCCAGAAAAGTGAGTTTTCCAAAATGAATTTTATATCTGAATATAACCACCTGGACAGAAATCCTAAAGTAAAATTAAGGGACCGAAATAATATTCACTGAATAAATGTTTTTTTAAACAATGCTTTGGAAATAAATATGGGTTATTGACTATATTTTAATTGAATTTCTCCACAGTGGTGACATGATTTGTATGCAGAGAGCTCAAACTTCTCACTGTTAGAAAATACAAACAGTTTAAATTGCACGTAAATAAAACATATAAGCCATTTGTAATTCAGTAAGTATTTATTCAGTTATTTTTATTCAACCTGTTTTTTTTTTCAAAAACTTTTGTCACTGAGGTACTTCCATATGTATGCCTACTGTTCTGTCTGCTGATGCTTTGCTGTTAACAGTTTTACAATGTGTCAGAGGGTAGATCTGTCTCATGAGACTTTTAAATATTACCACATTTGAATTTGTAGCACTGATTTTTGCACTGAAATTATGCATCTGAATATAATTACTCTTGAATAGAACTCGTGAATTTTCAACAACACGTTTTGACTGTTATTATTCAAGGTTAATAAATTCAGATAAAAAAAAAATCAAGCTCAAAACAAATTCAAACAATGTATTTTGAAATTGCTCAAATTCGGTAGACGAAATTCAGATACCAAAATACGAGTTATAAAAAATTCGGATAAATATCCGGGATACAAAGAATGAGCAATCGATTCATTTGGATGTTCTCTTTCACCTTAAATGTTGCACTAGTTGCATTCTGTCGCAGCTAGATGGCGAAATACGAACATGACTTCAATACCGTGGAAAAACTACCTTTAGCTTCCTTCTGCGGATATTATCCGAAACATGAAAGGCTCACTAAAGACACAATATAACAGATTATTGATATCCTGAAGATGAAGAAATTTTACTGTGGAAATTTTTTGTAATGGCCCTGTGAAATGACAGAATGTGGAAAAATGAACAGTGGGGATACATGTGAAAATCAGAACACCCCATGAAAGCCTTATGGACATTTGACTTTCATTTGAACAGCACTAAGATATGGAGCTTATACAAATAAAACTGAAGAAATTACTTATAAACATAGGTTGTACAATGTAATTGGCTTTGGCAGAGTGGATTTGGCAAAATTTTCATGGGTGCAACCAACATCCTCAACTCTAATGCTCAGCATACTGCTTTTCAGTGGTATAAAATTTATTACTCCCTCCAGGGTGTGTTCCCGCCTTGCCTCCTGTATAAGAGTTTGTAGCATTCTCTTTTTTATGGGTAGTGTAATTGCAGCTTCTGATATTTTTAAGTATATTATTAGATTAACTTTGTATCTTGTTAAATTCACAGCGCTTGATAATAACCACAGTCTATGGTTGAATAAATGTAAACCACTTGGCACTGATTCAATGTTCATTAAATCAAAAACAACCATAAATCAATTATAAGTGTAGCAGATATTAGATGGTAGGGCAGTGCATTTAAGGCTCATATTTACAGCAATGAGAGTTTTAGCATAACTGAAATTAGACCTAGGTTATATCATGTAGATTTTAATTTGACAAGTCACTGAAAACTGCAATAGTAAATGTGATGACTTAAAAGAATTTATATTCTCATCATTTAGGCAAGTGCCACAGCTGCTGATGTTGAAACCCTTAACCTGCCTGAGTCCTCAGATGATTATTCTGGGTATGTATATATAATTGCAAGATTTGTCAAAATACTCCAGAATGACATTTTAAGACACATTTGAATTATAATTACAGTGGAATTTTTGACCAATGCAAGATGGTTGCTGACAGTGGAAGGACAAGTGGTAAAAATCTCATTCTTTTTACTTTTCTCTTTTTTTCTCTCTACTTTGTTCACTCCCTTCTCTGTGTTAAACTAGTCTCTATTTCATGTTATCTGTGGTTAAAAGGAAATTTGGTAGATTATTTCTTTGTTGTAACAATGCTTCTTGGCAATACATTTTATACCGTTAAAAACCTGTTAATTTCCCTTTTAAATGGTGCCACATCTCCCTCACTGGAAAAATGAGGCTTGTCATCACTGGAGGCAATCTCAATGCAGAGAGATATCGAGATGGAATTCTGCAAACAAATTATGGCAAGCCCATATCCCCAAAATCAGTGACTGAACTCTATCCTCCAAGATGATAACACTCGCCCCCACAGAGGGGGATTTATCAGAGACTACCTCCAGAATTTCGGAGTGGAGAGGATGGACTGGCCTGCCAGCTCCTGACCTTAACCCCATTGGGTGTGCTGTTGGTGCCAGAGTGACCAACACCACGTTGGTTGACTTGTGACAAATGCTGGTTGAAGAATGGGATGCCATGCCACAGCAGTGAGTGACCAGGCTGGTGACCAACATGAGGAGGAGGTGCCAGGCTGTTGTGGCTGTGTGGCTCCAGTTTGTTAAATGAATAAATTGTTAAATTACCAATATGCCTTGTTTCTTCAAATTTCAATCATCCAGTCCACCAAAGAAGTCAATGGCAGAATAAGCTATTTGGCACTGGCAGAGAGGACCTGGCAAATATTTCATGGGTGCAACCCACATTCTCAGCTCTACTGCTCACCTCATAAATACATGTTACTTACAAATGTGGCACCATTTAAAAGGGAAATTAACAGGCTTTTCAACGGTATAAGATTTATGGCCAAGAAGCATCGTTACAACAAAGAAATAATCTGCCGAACATAAATTAGTCCATAAAACATGGACTAAACGTTTGTATTTTATATCACTTGGTTAGTAATCAACATAATTCCCACTCCGTCTTTAAAAACAAAAACAAACAATAAGTCCAATAACACACACACACACAAACAGGGAACAATACACCAGAATGCAACATCAGTTTAATTAATAAAATTTAATTTGGAATAAGGATTTAATGAGGTATTTAGAGCATGTTACATATGCGTTGCAATTAAATATGCAGTGGAGACTGTTAAATCTGAGGCTGCCCAACCCCCTCACCCAAAGAGAATCAGGACAAACAGTAGTTTCATGGCTGAACATTGATCAAGAGAGATGTGTATCTTTGAGTTGTACCAAGAATATTAACTTCTGGTAGAGGACCTCTGTTCTTGACCTGATTGAGCAATAGCTTTGAGCACATTAATGAAGTTACTGGTAAACATTTGAACATTTTGGAAAAAAGGTTTAAAAAAAAAATATATATCTTAAAAGGGACTGACAACACAACCAGACTATGCACTATTCTAATGATGGATACATTCAGCATTTAAACAAAGGATTTTTTTTCCTGAGCATCATTTGTTGCATTTCTAGCTAAGATTCTATAGTTTTGCTACACAACTATTTGTCCAAGAATTTGGAAACACTTGCTCGTGTTTCCATTTCTTCTACAATTTAAAGGTGTGTATTTTCTTAAATGATGTTTTCCACCTGGATTGCATGTTCCAGTTATACAAATATTCAGTGATATTTGTTTTTGAGCTTCCAATTGGCAGAGCTTATGTATTATGCATGAGCAAAGTTTATGCATGAGTTTGCATCTACGAGGCTTAAGTAGGACACTTTTTTAAAATTTTCCTATACACATTAAAAGCTTCAATATTTAAAATGAACACTTTAACTCACACAAAGTTGGCTTCTTATAGAAAGTTTGAGATTCAGTTTGATGTTTTGCCTTTTGATCTTGCTTTTTGTTCTTAGCAGATATTTTCCCCTCAGTATTCCTTGCTCAACTTCAAAATGGAAAATTAAGTAAGGGTACTTTACCTGAAAAAGAAAGGGGTTTCTAGGTGTTGGTTTAGGCCCTGCTTGGGGCATGGATGCCATGAACAGCTCAGAATTTTGGCTGCACATAAATGTGTCTTGGGTTGGATCAGCACTTGGCTATTCAGCTAAAAGAGCTAGAGCTGGAAATGAAAATCCAGGAGTGTGAAGCACTAGAGCGTTTGTGGAGTGTTGAGGCACCGGAGAGTTTGCACTGGACATGGTGATAGACTTGTGTGTTTTTAAAATTCTGTTCATTTTATACACCTCACCTCATCACCAGGGCTTATATTATGTTCTTTTAGTTTACACAGTTCTGTAATGAAAGAGTACAGACATTCCTGTCTTCTTCTGGAGAAGAGAATGTAATGTGCATTTAGAGGCTGGATTTTTAAACCACTGTTGTATGTTTTTAAAGTTATATTTACACTATTTGTACCTCTACTGTACTTTCTATTATGACAGTGTAGTTAAAACCTGAAAACACTGAACAGTAATCAAATGTTACTCACGTTTGAATTTCTTATGAAACACTATTCTACAACAAAGATATCTCATCACCAAAAAGATTAGCCAAGAACTAATCAGTGTAGCTCCCAGCAGTGTAAGCAGAACATCCACGGAGTGGTAGGTAATCCAAGACATCCTGAAAGACTGTGTGCGCAAGTGAGGAGCACCCCCATGTCTCATAACAAATTCAATCCAGAAGACTGCCCGATCCAGAGGTTTCATGGGCTGATCTCGATGCAGTTTAGACAGTCTCTGTATGTTCTCCCTGTAAGATGGTTTATGCAGCACTTCTTTCAAGACCTCCAAAAACACATTTCTTTCCAAAGTGGCAACGTCCACAAGCTTCGCAGTTCCTTTTTTCCACATCCTGGAGAGATTATCAGGTTGATCAAAGATTAATGGTAGACCTAGAAGGGGTACGCCATGGTAAATAGCCTCCTGAACACCATTGGTCCCTCCATGGGCTACAAACACTTTCGTTTTGGGATGTCCGAGAAGGTCATTCTGCGGCATCCAGTCCACAAGCAATGTGTTGTTGCCAAGAGCAGCAGGCCGAGGTCCAGTGTACCTCCAGATGACTTTCTGAGGCAGCTGTGCAAAGGCTGCTGCTATCTCTTCAGAGATATCTAGTGGAAGCTGACTGATGATGGTCCCTAGAGACATTATGATGACTCCATGCTCCCCTGAGCTCTGGACAAATTCTTCGAGTTGACTAGGAAGTGGTTTAGAGGGTTTGCATTGGAAGCCACCCATGTAGACGACATTGGGCAATGTGGGTCGTGGAAATTCAAAAGTGAAATCATTTCTCATGAGCCAAATGTCTGCATTCTGAAAGAGGGAGAAGTAATCCACATCAGGCCCAAAATACTTCTGACAGAAAGCATTGTAATGTGGACCTACAAACATTTTCACTTGGAAAAGGGTGAAAGTGTAGCACAAAACATTCTTAACCCTTTGAAAGAATGTCATTTTATCAGTTAACTCTGCTCCAGGGATAGGTACATATGAGAGAGGGGAGGGCGCTATTGCAAAGTGGCCCTCACCATGGATGGTCCATCGAACATTGAAAACTAGGGGAATATTAAAGCGGTATGCTAAAAGTGCACCCCCTCCTGAAGCAGGGTCTGAAAGGACAACATCATACTTGGCATCCTCGATTGATTTCATCATGACTTCATCTTCAAATATTTTTGTCATTAAATGTATCATATCTTTATGCAGGTTACTGGCTATGGACATGACTTCTAACTGAAGAAACAACTGACTCCAAAACGAATTTCCTTTTCTCTGGATCTCCAACACCCGTGTGACAAATGAATCAAATATGTTCTCATTAAAGCCACCTTCGTTTGGAATGGAAATTGAAGTGTAGTATGAAGACTCCTCTTTAATATACCAGCTGTTAGAAGCTCGGATCACTGTCAGGTCATGACCTCTTGAATGAAGTTTCTCAATAATGATTTTCATGTTTACCCAGTGGCTTCCATCCAGTGGAAACACCAAAATCTTTCCTCCATATACTGCTGATAATGCACAGATGAGCATCCATAAAGTGGTGGCACGTACTAAATGATGCATTGTCATTCAAAGTCCTGTGAAAAAACAATTACATTATGGCCTTGCAAGGCAATTGGATTAAATATGATAGAATTTGCCAAACAAAGATCTTGCCACAATCATGGCATGTTTCCAACATCATCTTGGACAAATATGATTTTGATTAAATGATCAAGGTGGCCATCTGTGAATCACAAAGCCTAAAGGACACTATTGAGAGGCTAAATGATAATCATCAGTTGATTCAAGTAAAAACTAAAAACATCTGAAAAGTACGTATTTAGATAATTATGTGATTAGACAAAATGTAAGCTTATAATAATAAGTTATGAAATCTTTATATTAATGTCTGTGAAAATTAAGCAGTTTATTTTTTTAATTATTGGAAAATATGTATGAAAATATTTTAATGCTTACCTCATCTACACAAGTTATCTCCAACAGTGAGAGTTGTGTGACTTACTGGTAAATGTACATATTTATGTTGAGGAGTTGTTGATAGAAATGAGCAAATCAGTTACACAGAGGCAACAAAATCTAAAAGTGTGTTCACAATATAATGTATATCACACAGATGTCCGTTTTCATGTAATTTTATGGACAATTGAAACACATTTGGTTTTGCATTTTTCTTTGTCTCTAACTAAATATTGCTTAATTGAAAGCAGTAACAAAACCTGAATACACATTCAAATGTCACAAGATCTTTTATAAGACAAAATTAAACTTCTGCAAATGTTACCCTTATTACTAACACTGGGGACAATTAAACACAAGAGAGGCTTTTAGGAACATTAAATATAATATTTTTTGTTTGTGTTTTTTAAACCTAGTAAATAAATAGAAAGTGTGTACTAATATTTGCAGAAAAATACTGAACCAAGTTTGTACCCCGGAGAGGATGGAGTAACTTGTTTCCAATCAGCAAAAACATTGTTTTGTATATTTTTATAAACTAACATCTTGCATATGATGATTACATTTACATGTAAAGAGAGAATTAAGGATTATTATAAAGTTGCTTATATTTACCTCCACAACCTGTGTTCAGCCTGAATCAATTGCAGAGAAAATCTTCAAGGAACTGGAAAACCATTTCAATAAGTGCATGCAGGTAAAAAACCCTTCAGAAATTATAATAAAGATTGAGATCACAGGTTTATGGCACAGCATTAAATTGAAAATAATGTTCAGTGGTCCATGTATTAAAGCTGAACATAGGAGAATTAATTTTATCAAATTTCTAACTAATCTGAAGTTTCAATTTCATGAAACTTCAAATTTTGTAGCTAGCTTTGTCATAATTCAGATGATAAAGTTATACAGAGATTCACTCAGTATTGCAAGGGCATTTTCAACGCTAGCTCGTGTTGATTTTTTAATAAAAATAACACTAACCCATCAAATCAATATCTGATCAGTCTGTTGTCTGAAAAAAACATAGCAGCATATAGGTTTTGTAGCTTGTAAAAGTAACGAGGGCAACATACCTGGCCTCTGACTTGAAAAAACATACAGCCGCACTCCAGTGAGCAACAAAAACAATAAGATCCAGTTTCCTGTGTGAATTCCTGAATTCCTGTTTCGTAAGTGGGGGGAAAAAAGAGGGAAACTAAACCTGGGACTTTAGTCTTGTGCGGTGTACACAGCACGTCTTAACATGTCTTTCATTTGTTTCGTTGTGAACAACATCCAAACCGGTGTGGGTGGGGTCATTTTACGTTAATCTGGTGAAAGCATTTTATATTCTTGTTTACCGTTACTTTAACAAAAAACATTTTCTTTACCCAAGTAACAATACTTTTCTTATGGATTCAACCCACTCTTGCCCCAAGTGTTTTTAACTTGTTTAAGTAAGTCAAGAATTGCAGAATAGATCTGGAAACCCTCTCAGCCACATCTCCAATCATTTGCAGTAGGGCGGCTTGCGTTATCGTTTACTCTTACGGGGTTTACACACAGCGGTATCGTGGCGGTGAGACCAACGACTAGTACTGTATATGGAAAACAGACAGACACACAGCGGCTTCTATAAAATACACTGAAAGAGCCCCATCTTGTGATGCGAAATGGAAATTCAGGCAAGGCACTTGAAAAGTACGTTTTAGGTCAGCGTTATTGTTATACATTCAACATGGACACTAGATTTCAGTTGTTTCAATGTGTGGTCAGATTAATAATTCAGTTAAAGCAAATAAATAAAAATTTTCACAGATCCTACACCTTCACTAAATGTCCAACAGTATGTGGACACCAAACCTCACACTGAATTAATTCTACTTTATGTTGCCGTCACTGTGGACATAATTTGTGCAGTCACATCGTGTAAACTGATATGAAATCCGTTGAGCAAAATTTCACCTTGCCTGATGCCAAGAGTTAGCCAGTAGGGCATATAGCCTCCCTTACGTTTTCTGGGGTGATCGGTCTGCTTCCCTTACCATTGGGATGAGGTGGAGTAGCTCGTATCGCCCATCAGTTCCTGCCTAACTATTGTTCTTGAGGCTGAATATAATATTTTCTCGAATATATTCCAAGATCTAGCCTTAACCTTTAAAAGATGCTTAGCAGCTATTGCTGGTTACAAAAATCAAAAGGACTGCCTAATTTCCTTTATTTCAGAAGAAATGATTCATGACCTGGTGTCCTCAAACATTTATTTATACATGTTAAGCTTTTACAAGCAACTGAATAATGCTGCTATAAAAAGATAAAACATGTTAAAAATCAACAAGTCCATCAAGCCTAAGGCTTAAGCACATCTTAAAAGATGTGAACTGGAAAATGTTTAAAAAAGGAACAGATATTACACTTGGCCCTCATAAAATTCTTTATTCATAAACTTGATGCAAGTTTACAAATTTTACTGTACATGGTCAAAATTCTCTTGCAATGGGAAAAAACAACCTGAAAGCATGCCAGGAGTCATGTTTGATAACTAGTCCACCATTAGATGGCACCAGAAATGAACACCATAATCTGTCAATCTGAAGTCGGTCTTCCAAGAGAAAAAAAAAATGCCGTTGGTATCTTGTCATACATGGTAGCCAAATGGAGAATGTTACCAAAAGCATTTCAGTTGGATGACAAACCATCTTCATTTACTTTAAGAAGTACAGGTGTGTTGAATTCCCAAAAGAACTAAAACCCAAGCAGGTAAGTCTGAAAATAGAGCAGCATCAAAGAGCAGAGAACAGAGCTCCACTGTGCTGTTCTTCTAGAACATGAGTCTTAGAAGTGCTGGAAAGGAATGACAAGATTCTCTTTACAGCGCAAACAACTACCATATGCTTGAAAGCAATCCAATACATAATGCTTAACACTTCCATAAGAAAACTTACATCTAGGTCATGGATTTATAGATCTGCAAGCCAGTGTTAGGATATGGCTTTCCTGTTATCATGACTGGCTCAGAGTCTGAACACAACTCTCACCCTTCGCAGTGATGTAGGAGGCACACCATATTTTTGTGCAAAAAGGAGCCAAAAAAATCTAGGAAGAAGAAAAAAAAAATTCATACATACAGGGCCTTATCTTAAGACTGTATATTACAAAATGTTTCACCAAGCCATCAGACATGATGAACTTCTTGGGAATGAGAGAACTAAAGCTACCCAGGATCTCACTCCTATTTCAATCGGAACCTATAGTAGGACCTGAAAACATACTGAAATGTGCCCAACTCTTTTTACATTTACAGCACTGACAATAGAGTCATATTCTTCATTAGTGTGAACTGAAAGGTAACGCATGGTAATAAAATGTGGCAATGCAATGGTTTTATGTCCTGAGTAACTTCTTCAAATTTTGAGATACCCTCAAAAATCTTAGCCTGTTTGCAGCAAGCATGGAAAATACAAAGATTCGATGGTGTGAAAACAAAAAACACTGATCCAACCAGTTGCAGCACACAACACCAACACAAGTTTTACCCACTGTAACAATGTCCCTCTAACAGACTTCTTGGAAGCTTCTTGGAAAATATTAAAAAGGTTAAAGTAGCATTACTAAAAAACCCAAAATATTCATCCTTATAAGTTTTTACATGATCTTATGCATCTATTCTAGCTAATGGATACTGAATGTGGCTTTCTCTCACTAACCAAAAATAATGTGGAAGCATTTATTTGCTGATAACTTCAGAATTTGTGAATCTGTATCAGCAATTTCTAAAGAAGTGAATGTCCACCATTAAATATGAATGCAGGAAGAATATTTTGACACAAGTATGAGTACATGATTCGAAAACCATGAATAAATACAGTTTTTGGTGCCCCCACACCACCCCAATTTCCGAACATCCAATTATTCACCAAGGTCTTAAACTCTCAGCTGAAAACTCTATGATTGATTGGGTACTGTGGCACACCTCAAGGCTGAACAAAAGCTACTTCACACGAACAGCACAATAAAGATGACTTGCACCTTCAATCCATTTACAAGTATACAAGCAGACCTTTGTCCGACTACAGAACAATGACATTCTCTTCTTTAGCCCGTTCCAAATAAAGGCCTGTGTTTGACCATTAGCAGCCAAAGTTGCCACAGGCGCAAAAAAAAATAAAAAAAAATAAAAAAATAAAAAAGACGAACCCAAACAACTGGAAAGTGAATGGTATTCATCCACAGTTAATATTTCTGAACTGAAACTAGACAACTGCAACATTCTCCCTTATCTTCACTTTAATCATTAGAATTAGGGCTGCTTAAGGAGCATGAGCAATGTAACTCTGGCAAATAATTCTTCAACAACATCAACATTATATGTACCAGTACATGTTAGCATAGAATGCAGAAGATAAGGAAGAGATCAGTGCCAGCAGATACAAGAGACGTGGCACATCTCCATATTGTCTCTTATTGCATCCATTCCTGCTTGAAAATCAGTAAATTCTGCCAAAAGTCTTAAGTCATGGCCATGAGAACATCCATTAAAGGCTGAGAAGGGGGATAAAAATATCCAGAAGCTTCTTTTTTATCTCCAGTCAGGAATTAATCCAACAGAGCCATACCTGTCACTCCAGACAGTAAAACCAGACTGAATGTCTGGTGGAATCTAAAATCACTCTGTGCAAGACCCATTAGTACCAAGGCTCTGTGTGTCTCATATATATCCCTCTTTTTCCCCTGCAGCAAACTGGAGAACATAAATGAAAGCAGGAGACAGTGATTATAAGAGAGACAGCTAGTTATGGGGAAGGACAGGAACAGATAGAGCGTGCACACACACACACACACACACACACACACATCAGTGGGTCCTCACATTCCAAGTAAAGGGTAAGGTTTTAGGAGAATATTACAAAAATAAAAAAGCAAATGGTTGATCAGAAATCCCATATTCTCAGTGTGCAAAAAGAATGACCACCTTCTTAGCCATCTTCTTTAGGGGGTGTGTACCAGCCTGCAGGACAAAACAGAGACACGCACACAAAACAATCACAGACGCACACAAACAAGAAAAGAAACTGTCAACTGAATATGAACATTTGATTCTACTTCCAAGTAGGATGGTATTTACACTATCCTTACCATTCTTTTCATGGATCTGGACCAAAGACTTATATGACTGTTGTGCTCTGGCAAGATTATACTGGTTCTATAATAAAGAGAAAAATATTGTCAGTGTAGCAACAGGCAAATATGGTAGATGTAAGAGCACCCCAAAAAAAAAATAAATAATAAAAAAAGACACCAAGCACAAACCTTATTAGCTCCAAACTGTACTCTAGCCTTCCCTTTGACTAGAGTGGCATTGATCTGCATAATGACAGACTCTATGGAGTAGGCACTGCTCCAGCCCTAAGGGTATATTAAAGATAGTGTTTAAAATTGATCTAATTGTCAGAATTAGAAGACATAATGTAATGGAAAATGTCGGCAACACATTAGAATTTCATACCTGTTTTGTTAACAGTTCCATACACAAGGCTCCTCCTCCAAGAACATATCTGGATGAAATGTGGAAGTGGGAGGATTTTGCATTACTGATCTTCTGTTAATAGCCCAGGTAATCTTTATTTATAGACGTTAAGCATACAGCTCTACCTGCTAAAGGCCATTTGTGAGTATTAAAGCAAAACTGAAAAGAACCCCCCCCCCCCTTTTTTTTTTTAAATCGGCTTAATTTTTTTCCCTGCTGAGATTTTTTGACCCAAAAAAAAAAAATTCTAAAAATAAATACATAAATAATAATAATAATAATAATAATAATAAGCAATACAACAAATAAATGAATAATAAATTAAATGAATAAACTGTACATAAACATACAATGTAAGTATGTACCTTTTCTAACTGCATGCATAACTCCACACAATTCCAAAAACATTAATGGGTAAATACTCACCCTCCAGAGAGAACAGGAGACACTACCCGTACAAACGGTGGATCAAAAGGAAAATTATCCTGAAAGAAAATAAAAATAGATGAATGGATATAAAACTTCCTCAGTAAGATTTTGAAGTAAATACTTTAAAGACAAAATGAGTTAAAGGAAAGAAATACAACTCACTTTATAAGAAAAGTTGAGAAGAATATAGTCAACCCCTTCTTTTTCTTTCAAGACCTGCAAATCACTATGCAGTGGACTATCTGGGTCTACCCTGTGACACAACCCAGAAAACAAAATAGGAACAAATGAAAAGTTTTTTTTTTTTTTTTTTTTTTTTTTGAAATCTAAACATAAATAAATAAAGACTGCACTTACGTTCTCAACTTCACATGCCACTCATATAAACTGTCGTTGACTAATTCCACTGAATAGATACCTAAAAAATATAATAATTAAAAAAAAATGTACAAATACAAACCATAACACTGTGTCCCAGATGCAATTACAACTACTTGAGTTTTTATAGCTTTTCTTTTTGGAGAACTTAGTGAGTCAGTAAGGGGGCATCCATGAGGTGATTTGCATACAAATAGCTAGCTTTATATAGAAAGTAAACAGACTAATTTAAAAATGTACCTTACCTCCCACTCAATAAAAAGTAACACTTTTTTCTCTCAATGACGAACAAAAAAAATATATCCCATACAATCTATGATGAACAGCCACAAAATGTTGGTGTTATATCTTAAAACACAAATGGCCACTAAAAATGCTTGTTTTCACCCCAGCCAAGCAGGATTCACATGGGTCATAAGTTTTGTTGGAAACCAACCTGCAGCCTAATGGCCCTTTGCAGGTATGATCGGACACCCCATGAAGAACCATTAATATGAACATTACACATATATGAACACTGACCTGTCTTGTAACTCTGTGATCTATAGATCTCCCTGAGTTCCTTCATGAGACGGTCTGAGGCTTGAACAGATCCTGAGACTGCACCCTAAAAAACATGACACAGACTTCTGAGGAAAGCTTGAAGAACTCTTAGATTTCAACAAAATATCATGATCCAGCTGACAAACATATTTCATAAAGAGTTTAGATGTCCGGGTGTCATTTTTTTACAAAGTTTATGTGCTGTGCATCTGGTTCATAACAGTTATACCTCAGCCCTGTAAAGCACAAAAATTAGTGATGTGTATGTGAATCAAATGTATTGTAGGACAGCTTTATGGAACCTGTTAAACAGAACATGATAACGATAATTGCTTCCTTCTTCAGTAATGATATAAACAATCCTAAAAGACGCCATAACAGACGAAACAAAGAAGTAAAATATAATCATAAAATCAGTAGCAGCTCAGTGTAAGGTGTGAAACTGTGTGCAATAAATAAAAACACAGTAGTAGTAGTAGAAGAGTATAAGTAGTAGTATAAAAAATTACCTTACCGAGTTTACACTTACATTCAAGTGGTCCTGCCTCTGGTTCTTTCGAATTTTCTCCAAGATGGCAAGGTTTTCTTTCTCAATCCCATCATCTTCTGACTTCTTGCCATCTACAGGTTCCTCCTCTTTCATCTCATAGTGGTCTAGATCTTCAATATCCTGCTACCACAGAGACCAGAAAATGTGTTACAAGTACCAATCTGTTATTGAGCAAACAAATACACACTACAAATGTATGGTCAGATATTTAAAATGTTTGGAAAAACAATAAAAAACCTCTGCCATTTCTTCCTCCTCCTCCTCTTCAGATGTTACTTCATCTGTTGTTACATGCTAAGACGAACAGTAAAAAGGAGAGAAAGAATATACGTTTATTAAGCTCCAACAAACCAAACAAAAATGTAAATTTACTGCTTAGTCTGATCAGGCCTACCTTTCTTTCATGAGTGATGGGTCCAGCAGGAAGGGGCTGGTCCAGCATCTCCACGTCAGGGTGCTGGGGTAGGTTATAGAGTCGACACAGATCACAGATCAGCCTTTTCAGCTGCTGGAGGAGCTGATTGACAGAGACAAACATCGATAATACTACCATTTCTCCAAATCACCTATTAATTTTGTCAGTGCACAGTAATCGAGGACAGAACCCTGATAAACAAAACCCACTAGACAGTGCTTAGTGAGGAGCATTGTGCCCTTAGGCTCACATGCAGCAAATCCAGAGTTAATTCACTGCATGTTTTTCTGTGAAGATTATACATGTGCTCAACATCATTGTCCACAACAGGTGCACTTTAAAAGTAGCTAAATTCACAAATAACAATAATGTCTACAAACTTTTCAACATATACGCAAGAGATCTATAGCAGTGGTTCTAAACCTTTAGTAGATCAAGTACCACCTGTTAAACCAAAACCTCCAAGTACCACCTGTGATTTTTTTTAACCACAGAAACATGTGAGACCCTGGTTCTTCTTCAGTTACGGGGCCATAAGGCATAATCTTGCTTGAATATTTGCATGGTTTTTGTTGTTTTTTATGTCCTTGAACTTTGCATACTTTACACAAAATTATAGAGAAAATACAAATATCTAGGCCTAAACTGAGCAAAATGAAAGAAACAAAACAAGAAGAGGTTGATGTTATATCAGTTATGTCCTTCTGGGCTCCAGGGTAATTCTCGAGTTTGCTCTCAGCTTGTATTTGCTTTGCACTTTTTAATAATAAAATCCAAATTGCTCATGTCCAGTAAGCAACTGAAACTGGGATTTCTTTACACTGATCACTCAAAAAAATCAGGGGATCACATTTTTTTCTCTAGAAAAAAAGCAGGGTAATGCTGCCCCCAACCTTCCTTTTCAGATGTAATCAACTACGGTGTAGGCATAGCACGTTGTATTTTTCTACAACACAAATGAATTTCATTGGGGCAAAAAAGTAGTAAATTTTTTTAGTTCATTTGGTATCACCTCTTGCTGCTTCACATACCACAGTTTGAGAACCACTGATCTATAGCATATGTGCATTTTGTTGGGTTACTGAATTTCCCAGCCACAGATGCTCTCGTATGCAACCATTTGCCCAAATACTTAGCACTTCTTCCAAGGATGTTGTTGCTCCTTTGTTTAAATGCCCCAAAGGTTCACTTCCCTGCTTCTACCAGCATTTCAGAATGACAGAATTTTTAAAACATCCCGAACATTAAATATTCTGCAGTATTGCTTTTTGAAATAAAGTAAATGTTAATAAAATGTATTTACTATTCTAGACAATCGTATATACCTTAATAATATAATTATATTATCTGTAGTAAATCTGTTGTGTTTTGCCATTTTATCATCTTGTTATGCTCATCACACATATCATGTATTGATGACAGAAATTATATCCAGTCCTGTGATGACTGTAAAAGGAGACAAAGCTAAGGAGGACGAGAGAGGGGAAAAAGAAGAAGGGGGGGGGGATTCAAATTGCTTATTTACCAAGGTACTCCCTTTGCGGACATCTTCCAGCCGCTCTAACACTTCAGTCAGACTTGGATCATCCGATTCCACAAACCATATAGGAGGAGTTGAAGGGTAAGACTCCTAGGGACAAGACAAATAATGGTAAATTAAAACAAAAATCATGTTTCTTTAAAAAAAAAAAAAAAAAAAAAAACAGGCTATAAACTGTGCAGAATGTGATTTTAAAAAAAGGCCATCATCAAAAAAATGTCCAATATTTTCAGCAAGAAAGCCAATATACAAATATTCTGAGAACCAAATAGCAGAATCTATAACAAAAACATCTATAAACAGCACTATAATTAATGTCAAGAACTGCATTAACAGTTTCATATTCAAGCAAAAAAGCACCCATGAGCAAGGTACTTAACCTCCAAGTGCTCCCTGTGTGCAGAGGATGGCTGCCTGCTGCTCCGGGTGTGTGTATTCATTGCCTCTAATCACTAGTGCGAGTGTGTATGTTCACTGCCATGGATGGGTTAAATGCAGAGGTCAATATTCATTGTACATATTCAAAGCAATTAACAGCTATACGTTTCACAAATATTAGCATAACACATGCTTTTTGTCAAATATCTAATCAATCAAGCAAAGAATTTTATCATGAGTAACATGTTAAGTACATTTATTTGAAATAAAATGAGCATTCTTATATACGTTTCTGTTGTAAAGTCTAAGTTATTAACAACAACACAAATGCGCAGTGAGCTACTGACAGCAGAGTGTGTTTTTCACATATTGCCAACACCCAGACCATTAAAATTGTTGCACATCTCTATCATTCACTACAATTAACTGCATTATCTCACGAGTGTGAACCAGCAGATTAGCTCAGATAGCTTGCTTGGTTACATTAATGTGAGCTGAGAAGCCACAGTGCATCTGATCTGCATTCCTGCAGTTCTGTTTATAGGTTAACGTTCAACTTAGAACATTTTCCCTGGAAAGTATAATAGCCATGACATTCATGGCGAAATATTTATGTAGCCAGCAAGAATATGGTCTTACTGCTCTGCGAATTCTTAAACAAATATAAAAATGAATAAACAAAGTGTGTGTTTTATCTCAAATGGCTCCCTGTTCCCTGGGCACTGTGTAAGTTTTGAAAATCTGGCTCCTGCTAATCAACAAGGCGCTATTTGACTGTTCTCCTGTAGCAGTAATAATATGGAAAGGCATCGGCACCTTTCGTTCGGGTGACAGTGGCATCGACATCTTACATACCTAAACATTAGGGTAAGAGCATGTAGGTGAACTGATTTCAAAAGAAAAGCCACAAGTCATGAAGATATAGACATGGTGTCATTTCAACATAAATACTCCTAAATGATGACATTTCTATCGATTTTATACTCAATTTATTCAAATGGATTTGCTTCACCAATGTCACATACAAATAATAGTACACCACCTGAATGTGTCATTCATTTAATATCAAGGCATTGGTTTAAGTCATTTTAACATAAATGTCCTTAATGTTATCACATTTCTGTAACGTTAATTCTAAATGTAGTTAATTATTAAAAGGACAAATTTAAGGTTTAGTGATCTATTTATATTTATTTACTTTTTTTAAGAATAAAAAAATGTAATGCACCAGCTAGGACACATTTCACATTTTTTTCTGCAAGTATTTATAATGAGCACTCATCTGTTCGCTCTAGAGGCTATTAATTTATTGTCAGTTAGAAAATCAATAAGAATTTACTCAGGGTTGTCCAAATATGCACGTTACTGACAAATAAAAATAATTAGTGGAAATCTGGATTATCTGGATTAAATCTGGTTAGAGTTGCGCTTAAAGTCGTAAATGTCAGCTATCAAGCACCTGATATGCAGTGACTTAAATTGTGCCAATGCGATGTACTACCTACTGGTACTGGCACCTATAAATGACTTTTAGTTCTTGGCTTTTGGTACTGACACAGACATTTATTGTGATATTAGCATAACAGCAGCATGTATTTCAGTGGTCCGTGAACACAGTGACATTGGGCTATGTGCTAATATGGGATGCTATGTTTGTAACATGACACTTGTTTGCCTTTAAGATCCTTTAAGGTTTACGAGCATTTAAGGCACCAAAGTTTATCTACCACATGGATGTTTAGGTGGCTAATCATCCAAGTGCTTGTTAAACGTAGGCTACTGATAGATGTTCCACAATGGAATATATGCCAATGTCACAAAAACAAATGTCAATTACATCGACATATGTCACTGTCACAAAAAAATAAATACATTTCAATGTCAGTGGCATATGCCACTGTCATCCAAACGTAAGATGTCGATGCCATTTCATGTTATTACTGCCTCTCGAGTGAAATGATGCACTGAAGTGTTGTCTGTGTGGGAACTCTGCCCTGCTGTGGTCGTATGAGCCGGTGTTTTTAACTCCTACAGTGTGCACTACACAGGGAGTAGGGAGCGAAGTTGGATTCGGTCGGAGACTGGCAAACAGGCGGCAGGGTGTTAACAATATCTCTCTAAAAACGTGTCACATTCCTGCAGAGGTTTATCGCAACATTAACATAACGACTAGGCAGCACGATCGAGTAAATCAGCTTAGCTACACGTCTAACCGTAGCCTTAGCAAGACAAATAATACATCGCTCTCACTCCGGCTGAATGGCTCCCTAGTCGTTACGTAGTGCGCTATGTAGGTCACGTATCAGGGCTTTACTCACCAAGACCACGCATTTTATATCTGCTAGAAAGCTACTCATATTCGGACATTAGCCGCACGATGTCTGTGTAAAACCTACGGCACAGTCTGTGTGTAGAAGCCACGGTTTCAGAACCTAACGAAGAGCTCACTGTAGGGAGCAGGGTGCCGTTTGAGACTCAACCGTTGATTACGCTGCCCCAAGCCTTATTGTTGTGTGTACGTTATTTTTCTATAGCTTATACTAACGTTAGGGACATGTTCTACCACGCTGTGGACGTCCAACTAAACGAAACGGGAAGGCTGTAGGAAGCATGAAGCTTATCCTACTCCTCCGAGTGCAGATTCGAAAGTTAGCCGGCTAACTGCGCTACAACTATTGGCGCTGAAGTCGTAACTTGTGAGAACTTGTTTAGGCAAGGTAATGTACGTAGCTATAATTTGAACAGAAACGGTGCAAATAAGGCTCCCGTGGCAACCCAACGCTCTCTCCTGTTCATTCGAGCCACTGAGGAGCCCCGTGGTCAAACTAAGAGTACACAGCCGGTGTGGGTGACATTATTTCGACGCTGGGGCTAGTGTTAGCTCGCTGGCCGGAGCCTGGCTGCTGGTGGGAAGGCTAGCCTCGTCTCTCCTCACCGTAATGTTGCAGTGAATGATCAGCAGCTTGTCCCCTGTCACATTGAACTGGCAGCTGAGCTCGTCTGGCTTCCAGTCGATGATTCTGAAGCGCTCGTGGTTTGGGTCAAAAATTGACTCCAGGAACTTTAATTCGGCCTTCAGCCCCGACACCGACATCTTCCGCTCATCTCCTCTGCTCTGGAGCCAGGCCGCGGGGGGAGGGGCTCCTCGCCTCTCTGCTCTCTCTCACACACACACAGCGCCGCGGCGGAGCACCAACAAAAGCGCGGCGACGGAGGGGCCCGTCCTAATCCGCCCCGCTCACTACACAGGGCACTGCACACTACTAGCTCCTTTGCTCAAACAACATATTTGGGATTCGGCCAAGTCTATTTACAATTCCCTACAGTACACACAGTGCAGATTATGGGAGTATATATGGCAAAATGTGATGTTACTCCCATGGCACTGTATAGACATTGTAGACAGCCACAGAGATATAACCTCACACTTCTGATTTTTGGCTGTGAGGTGTCACAGCAAAAACAATCTCTAGAAAAAATTACGGTCCCCTTTAAAAATCTTAAACGGACATTACCAAATAGAATTTTTTTTAAGTAATGTAAGTTTAAGATTTTTAGTGAGATTTAGTGGGTTTTACATAATATATTAGTTGCAAAAACGTTGCCTTTATTTTAAGTAAAACACATTTTTAAATAAAATTAACATTCACTACAAAGAGAGTCCTGTTTAACTTCATTTACAGTAATTTGTAAAACACACAAAACAAACAACAAAAAAAAGAAACAAAATTTGTTTCAGAAAAGTGATATATCTTGATTAGATGTGAGATTGTTTTATTGTTGGACATAATGGACTGGGAAAAAAGTGGTCTAGAGCAATTATATGTGGTAGGAGACCCAACTCAGTGATTCAAATAACTTGGGAAAATATATACCTTAATATTTTCTCAATCCCTCTTAGATAAACATCTCTACAAACCCAATTTGAAAATGAGCAATTATCACTTATCAGAAATCTACAAGCTAAAGTTTTTGTAACAAGCCAAATTGCATCTACATTTAGCAATTTATGAATTCAAACACATTAGTCAAATACTAGTTCTGGAGCAAAGCATTGTATCACCATTTCATTTATTCATTCATTATCTGTAAGTGCTTATCAAGTTCAGGGTCGCGGTGGGTCCGGAGCCTACCTGGAATCATAGGGCGCAAGGCAGGAATACACACTGGAGAAGGCGCCAGTCCTTCACAGGGCAACACACACACACAGTGTGTTCACAGGGGTTCTCTTTGGAGAAGAGTCTAAAACGTAATACAATTGTAGTGTTTCTAGGTGGTTGTTTTAGTGTGTTAAACCAGGTTAAGCGTTTTAGACTCTCCCACATTTGGTGATAATTGAGGCAGCTTTCTAATGTTACAAAGGCTTTTTTTTTTTTTTTTCGAAAAAAGCTTTTTCTGTGTCTAAAACATATTCCTTTCTACAAATATCACCATGGTTTGATGTTTTTATCTGACTAGAACAGTATGTGTATAACACTATATGTTCTTGTTTGAAGAGGTTTGGAAGGAGGACTTTGCCATTTTTTATATTGCCTGATGGTTTTCAATTAAATTTCAATTGGAGTATTTTACTAACCGTACACGTGTTGCTACATTAGTAAAATAATGAACCCAGAAACAATATAGGAACCCCGTTTTATGCTTAGTTCCATGATTTTTTCCCCCTGGACCATTAGTGAGTAAAAGCTGCCCTCTAATAACTTTCACCTCACAGTTTCTCTTTTAAAAGGTGCATACATAGTGAAGTACTCTAGAGGGCACTGCTGTGTAGAAGCTGAGATGAGGACGAACTAATGATGTGGCTGTGTCCTCAGGTTATAGTATGGTTTATAGAGAGTTTTCCCAGAGAGTGCTGTCTTCCTCACCATTTGTCTGCTCGGCTGAGCAGAATGCTGCATTGCTCTCACTCCAAGCAGCATACAATCACTGGACTGAAGATGAAGCTCATTCAGTTCTTACTGCTCATCATCCTCCAAACTGAGTTCATAAATTGCACAATTCAGCAGATCCAGCAGTGTGGAGTTCACTGTTCTGAGGTATGTTAATATCATGTGGATATATGATTAATATCATTAGGCTATCTGTGTGGACAATATTCTTGGATGCCTATTTTAACATTATACAAATATAGGACAAACATAGCAAAAGTAAATATTCACACACACATTTACACAGGCATGTTTTGACAAATTAATAATCCAGTTAATGGATTACTGAAAAAATATTTTCAGTCATGTGAATTTAGTTTATAAAAGATATTTGATATGTGATCACTTATTCAACTGTACACTTTAATAATTCTGTTCCAATGAATGAAAGTCTAATGGCAGTTCAGAGGTATAATATGGTATATACAGGTTGTGACTACAGCATACATGTGAGTTTGCTTCGTGGTGGTTTGTCAGCAGTTTTGGACTTTTAGGACAAGCCTATTACCATTGCCATTACCATCTTAATTTTCTGAAAGTTGTATGCTTCTATATTAAATAACGAGTAGCTAGTGTGAGTCATTTTTGATTCTGTGCCTGATCTGTGTCTGTTCCAAAGTGAAACACCTTAACCACATTAGTGAAATTTATTTCAGGTGAAGTCATTAGAAGTGCATGTTTTGCATTTGGGTTTTATAATCTGTAAATGGTTAAAAGGAAGTGGAAATATCTTTAAGGTGACAACAGTAAAATGACAGTAGCCAACAATACTTTCCATTTTGCAAAACCAGGAACTACAGCCAGTGCTTAGTCAAACTTGGGAAACCCCTTCTATGATTCTAAAAGATATAAAATTTCCTTAATCCATAATTTGGAATGCATGCTAATTAAACAGAATTCTGCATGACACTTCCGGTGTAGTGTTTCAAAATCTCTCACTCCCCCTTTTTTTTTTTTTTTTTTTACAGGGACTAAACTGCAAGGCCAAATCTTACTGTACGTATATGAGGATAGTCATACAGAAATATCAGACCTACACACCTGTTCCATCCCCTCACCATGGACTCATACATGAACTTATACAGTAGACAATATATTAATACAAAGTTACAGTATTTTTTTTCTCTACCCCCAGTGTCTCTGTCTCCCTGCAAGAAACAGCAAGACCACAACATTTCCACTACAATCAATAACGTCAGCCTGTCCACAGTTATGAAATGTTATGAAGAAAAATGTTCTCTCAACCTTAAGATTGTAACACTGATAACACTTTATGGTATGTTTGAAACAGTTGTTGTCTTGTGAAGAGCTACTCCTCATTTGTATACATTTAACTTTAGGTATGTAGATGTTTCTACAGATAAAATGCTTCTAATTGGCAAAAAAAAGTGAACAAAACAATGAAAATCAAATTTAAAAATTATAGAGAAAAATTGTACCACAATATTTACTTGTATTCCAGGTAAGCTCTGGACCTACTGCGACCATGAACTAGACAAGCAGTTACAGACTATGAAGGAATGTATGTACTTGTGTGCTGTTAATTCGAAAAGTATTAGGTGAATCATAGATCACAGTGCGTTGTAAGAGATGACTGAGAAATTCAGTGTTGTCCAGATGCCAAGCAAACTATTTGTATGTAAAATATTTGAAGCATGTAGGTTAGTAAAATATGAGGACAAGTAAGAGGAAACAAAGGCATTTTTCCTGTTGCACTGGCAAGAAGTAATACGGGTGTTTTGTGTACGTGTTATTTCTGAGAAATAGGACTCATCCTGGAGAAAAGGTTTCCTTTCAAATCCATAGGGTGAAAGGGCCAAAAGTGATGGCTTTATTACCCCAGGGATATATCATAAGTTAATATTTATTTTTCTGTGTGGCACATGAATGGGGATGCTGAGGGAATCTCCCAACAGCAGCCAACTCTGAGGCAGCATTTGTTCATAGAGGAAATAGATTAGACACCTTCAAGGTTTGAATTCATAATGATACAAGAGGGAAAAAAAAGGCTTAACTTTGTAAATCTACCAGTTATATGATGTCAAATACCTAAAATGAAGGTATTGGCGGAGCTATGTTTTGAGTTAAAAATGATACCGTTTTAATATATAACCACGGAGACATATTCAGACATGAATTCAATTTGTCTTTCTCATTTTGAATTTAACACCGTTTTCTGAACCCTCAGATGATATCCATGGTGTTGTTATGTGTTTGAACTCTGCTGGCATGTTGGGACGCTGCCAGATTGTAACTTATCCTCACAAAACTACAGAGCATGGGAAACAGGTAAAGATTTAGTCTTCTTATTTGCACCGTTACTTACAATAAAAAACTATAATTAAATGGCTGTTTCCTTTTTCTGCTGCAATTGAAAATGGAACTCATTTGACATGCCTTCAGCTGATTTATTGCTGTGTATTTTATTAAAAATTTAGAATGATAAAAATGCCTTTTAGTATTATAAACTGGCAGTCAAGGAAATTGAATGACTGCTAAAGAGTAGAGCTGGCCCCATAGCACTTTTTCTTTTTCACTCAGTTTTAAAATCTTGAATATCTGTACTCTCAGATACTTTAACTATATTGAAACTATATTGAGTATAAAATTTGAGTCATGGGCGGCACGGTGGCGCAGCAGGTAGTGTCGCAATCACACAGCTCCAGGGACCTGGAGGTTGTGGATTTGATTCCCACTCCGGGTGACTGTCTGTGAGGAGTTTGGTGTGTTCTCCCCATGTCTGCGTGGGTTTCCTCTAGGTGCTCCGGTTTCCTCCCAGAGTCCAAAAACACACGTTGGTAGGTGGATTGGTGACTCAAAAGATTCCGTCTGTGTGTGTGTGATTGAATGTGTGTGTGTGTGTGTGTCTGTGTTGCCCTGTGAAGGACTGGCGCCTCCTCCAGGGTGTATTCCCGCCTTGCGCCCAATGATTCCAGGTAGGCTCTGGACCCACCACGACTAAACTGGATAAGCGCTTACAGATAATGAATGAATGAATGAATGAATTTGTGTCATCTGTACTAAATAGGCTATGATATTGGAAAAGAGATGTAACTAAAACACTTTCTTCATAAGTTGATATATTTACAATGAAAAACAATTTTAACATTAGTCTGCTTCATCTTCACAGGTTGAGGTTGAGTATGACTGTTTTTCAGTCAGGCCTGGACAAGATGTCTTTGTGACTATTAAAACTGCCCCCAACTTCTGCAACAATATTTTCACTCAAAAATACACTATTCCAGGTATACTGTAACCTTTTAGCTGAGCTTGTAGTGCATTTGTGATTTGATAACATTTTAAATGGATAAAGGG
Organism: Hoplias malabaricus; assembly: GCF_029633855.1. NCBI lineage: Eukaryota > Metazoa > Chordata > Actinopteri > Characiformes > Erythrinidae > Hoplias > Hoplias malabaricus. Next base: position 32,764,994 of record NC_089803.1, read on the forward strand.
TAAACTGAAATTTTTGCATTTGTATTTTCTTTCCTTGTGTTAGAATGTGCTCATGAAAACATCAGGAAAAAAGTCACAGAGTGCAAAAGTGAGTTTTTAATCATGTAATTTAAGTATAATAGCACATTAATACAAACTGTTGTTTTTCGAAATACATTTTAATGCTTGTTATCATTGTAGCTGGAGAGCTGATGTACACAGTGGACGATTCCAGGAGAGAAATTACAGTCAGAGTTTTGGAGGCCCCTGAGGACAAAGACTACCACCTTAGACTTTGCCTCAAAGATCAGATTTGTAGTGGAACAGGACCTCATAAACTAGTGAGTGTAAAATATTTTTAAATATAATTGTAATTATACACAATAAACAATGTAAAGTATCCAATGTACCATATACTTTTGTGCTTTACATAGGGCCCAGCCCACTCTCTTCCTACCAGCCACCACAATATTGAGAGGTTTTCTTAGGAGTCATTATGTAGGCACATCCCTTTATTAGTATTTCTGAATTATGCACATCACAGCTCCAGAAGGCTCAATAGAGGGGTGTGGGGTCCCAGCCCCACCAAACCATACGCCACCCACACCCCCCCACCCCCCAAGCTCAATTTTAATCCAAGCTGACCCTCTTTAAGCATAAACACAAACCTCTAGCACATTAAAGATTGTGTGTGTGTGTGCGTGTGTGTGTGTTTTGTGTCTTTTCATCAGATTAAAAAACAAGACCTGCACAGGAATGAATCTTTGGTGTACTCTAGAGCCCTTCCCTGTTTGTGCATTGAGGTATAATTTCTGACTTTTCTAAACACACCCATCACATCCTCAGCCTCGGTTCACATTACACCACATTTATTTGTTACAGGGATGGCCTGCAACAACAAATGCACGCAGAATTCAAGTTTGTCCATTTAAAAATAGTAAGTCAACACCTTACTGTTTTTGGTTATTTCTATTATAATTTTTCAAATATTGTCACTATCCAAAAAACCCCAAGTACTTTTCAAATGGCAACTGCATGGGAGCATGCATTATTTTAAATTGACTGCAATAACATTCATATTGAATTCTGCTTTTGTAAGATATTCATTTATTAATCATGCATTCACAATATGTAGAAATCTGAAGGTATCTCTGTCTCTTTCAGATGTGGAGGAGTTGTGGTCAGGAGTTACCTATGACCATTACACACAGGCTTTGTCATGGAAACCTCTGTGTCCTGTCCAGGCAGTTGTTTCACTGTGTCACGCTGTTGGACCAAAGATCTGCCTCGACATTGGGAATGTGTTGCTGTCTTCTGATAGGAACACTGTAGGCTCACTTTCATTATCTGTTTTTTCATGTTCAATGTCCATGAATAACCAGCATAAAACGTAATTGTAGCGTTTCAGTGAGATGTTAAAAGCACAATTATAATGTGAATTTCTTTTTAATGATGTGTTTTCCATGTGTTGGTTGCTAGGGGTTGTGTAAATATTGCTTTTGTTCTGGCCTCAGGTGATATTTTCTACAGTGGATCCTCACCCACAGCTTTGCATGAAGGTATAATTTGCAGATTGGCACATTTTAAAGGAACTCTAAATGTGATGATATTGTAGATAGGACATGGCTTTGATGATCCTGACATGCATAATGACATGTATATTCTTGTTGGATGATGTAAACTTTCTTCTACAGTTTACCACTGAAGCAGGATTTTGGATAGAGTGCCCGTTCACATCGGAACATTTTCCCTGTATGTTATTTACTGCACTACTGATTCATAATATGACTGTTAAGTAATGACCCTTTTACTGAACAAAATTGTCACTGTTGGAATACATTTTTGTATCCTAGTAACTTTATAGGAACAGTAAATACATTGTTAACTTATAATAGAAGTTAATGGTATTAGATTAAATTGAACATAAGCTGCAGTTTTTTAAATGAAAAATATGAAGAGCAAATGGTATATTTGGTATATAATGAAAAACACCAAAAATGTATATTTTAAAAACTGTTTAAACTGTGTCAGATATATTGACTAACGGACCAATAGAAATTATTTATAATGACTGTGGCAAAAGATTTTTGTAGTTTTTTGAAGATATGAGAACATGTTCCAAGAGCAGTGATATACACCATATATAAGATTGTCTCTACATCATACAGTGTGGGATGTGAACGTGGTCACCAAAGCTGACCAGCAGTGGATTGAAATTACATCATGGTTTCCAGCCTCGTTTTCAGTGGGTCTGTGTAAGATGTCCAACTCCACTGCCTGTGAGCTGACTGAAGAAAGGCCATTTTTAATCTCTGTGGTATGCCAACATTAACAGACGTATGCACACAATTACAAGACTTTAAGTGTAACATAGCTGACATATATTACATTCTGAAGGCCTTAAAAACGGTTGTTTTTGGACGGAGTTCAATGGGAGAGTTCCACATAAATACAGTACTATATTGTACTCAGCAAAGACTCAGTAATAACAAGAGAAAACAAAAAGACTCTTTGAATGAAGGGCATTTGAATTCCTCTCTACCTTAACAGGAAGGCAACTTGAAATAAATATTTGTTCTGACATGTCATCCCTTATTTTCAAGGAAAAAACAAAGCCTGCAGCTGTCAACTTGTCTAAGACCACATGCAGCATTTGTATTCAGGTATGGCAAAGCTATATAAAAAATGAAAGGGAAGGAAGAATGTGTATTTTTAATTCTTGACATAATGCTTAACATATCATCATTTTAAAATGAAAAACATGTATTTCCATTTTTGTCGATTTTTAGTTTACTACATAAACTAGAAATGAACCCAGCAAATGTCATTCACATCGTGTGAAAATTTCATGATGAATTAACCAATAGAAATGCTCCAAAATTATTTGGAGTAAAATCATTTTACATTGACTTCCACTGAAAGTTAAGAAGGTATTTTACACCTACGGTTTAGTTACTATTTTGGGAGATACATATTTTAATTAGGCAGGGACAACATGCTCACATTACTGTACACACTTAAAAATGGCGCAGCAGGTAGTGTCGCAGTCACACAGCTCCAGGGGCCTGGAGGTTGTGGGTTCGATGCCCGCTCCGGGTGACTGTCTGTGAGGAGTTGTTGTGTTCTCCACGTGTCTCCGTGGGTTTCCTCCGGGTGCTCCGGTTTCCTCCCACAGTCCAAAAACACATGTTGGTAGGTGGATTGGCGACTCAAAAGTGTCCATAGGTGTGAGTGAATGTGTGTGTGTGTGTGTGTGTGTCTGTGTTGCCCTGTGAAGGACTGGCGCCCCAGGGTGTATTCCCGCCTTGCGCCCAATGATTCCAGGTAGGCTCTGGACCCACCGCAACCCTGAATTGGATAAGCGCTTACAGATAATGAATGAATGAATGAATGACTGATTAAAAGATTCTTTGCATCATGAAAGTGTTCTTCAGACTGATGGAGAATGTGCTGTAAGTGGTTTCTTATAGAAACTTTTAGAAAAGGGCACCAAAAACAGCTCCTCTATTGTTATAAGCTTGACATATATAGTGGAATAATAGAGGAACAAATGTTCTTCAAGTGTTCAGGGTTGAATATAGAACCTTTTCCTTTACTAAATAACTAAAGGACCCTTGTAGAACAATCAATATGTACGCAGGAATGTTCTCTATTTCAGTTATCTAAGTTCAGTATTAATAATGGTGTTTTGGGCTTGCCTGATGTGCAGAATGCTTTTTTTTAAGGTGAAGAGAATAGATGTGCAGTTTGCAGTGGAGGAAAACCGATGCAACCTCCAGTGCTGTAAGTAAACCTTATTAAATCTGTGCTTATTACTGCTGTTAGAACAAAACTATTTATCTCCAAAATAGCAACTTTTTAGGAGAAGGCAAAAGCAGAAAGAAAAATATAGATTTTTTTAAAGAACCATTTCTCTGGGTCCATCAACTTTTATACACATTTTAACAATTATTCTTCCATTTCTAGTATCAGCTGCATAACATTTCATCCTGTAATTGACATCCTCTTTCATGCGACCCAACATGTCAAGCCGCTTTCAAATGATATTGTTTTGTATTAAGACTGAATCCTTGCAATACTTGACACCCTCTGGTGGCCCTTTGAGATCGGTTACTACTACAGTTCTGAGCAAGTGTGTAAACATTCAAGTATTATATCAAATCTAGACCAAGCATTGAAAAATGTATGTTTAAGTTGTCAGACTGTATCAGTGATAAGCCTCTTATTTTTGTCTTTGTTCTTTTCTTTCAAAAACAGAAATATTAGTTTTACATAATGCTTAGAACCAGACAAATGAAATGAAGACATTATATAAAAACAATATTTTTCATATAAACAATATCCATATTTAAAAATAACAATATATACCAGTTTTTGATACTGTTATATTTATATACTAAAGATAGCTTTTGTTTTGCTAATGTAGAATTACATTTGTATGTATATGTGCCAGGGCAGTCTGTGTAATTAAGAACATTTGTAATATTCAGAATTCTGAACCAAAATATGTAAAAGGTTTCACCCTTAATAGCTGTTAAACAGGATTATGATACAATGCCGTCTTTGTCTCTACAGCTGTTTGGCGGGTGGATCAGTGGAGTTATAGTGGGGGTCTTCATAAATATGCACTGCCACTTGCTGTCTGTGTGTTAGCATTGGTGATGGCTGTTTTGATTGGGAAGGTGACTTTGAAAGGTGAATATAATTAACATTTTCTATTGTTACTCCAAAAGAACAAAAACACACACACGCGCACACACACACACACACGCGCACACACACACACACACACACACACACACACACACACACACACACACACACATACAATACCACTTGATTTCACTATGGAACAATACAAACCCCTATATAAATAAAAACAAATAGCAATGATGTGTAAATCATTGAATCCCTATAATTAATATAAAGTAGGACAAAGCCAATATTTGTTACTTGAAACTGAAAAACGTTATTGTTTTTGATAAATATTTGCCCATTATGAATTTGATGCCAGCAACACATTCCATACCTTCTTCTGTGCATTCCATGGGACAAAGGCAGCGTTTACCACTGTGTTGCATCACCTCTTCTTTTAACAACACTCTGTAAGTGTTTGAGATCTGAGGATACCAGTCACTGTTGTTTTAAAAAAGAATAGTTTTATGATTCTTGCTTGTAATAGGATTTCAGTTGCTCAGCAGCTCAGGGTCTCTGTTTTTCATTTCATAATGCATCAATTATTTTCAGTGGAGGACAGGTCTGGACTTGTTTAGCTCCTGGACTCTTTTTACTTAGGAGCTATACTGTTGTAGTCCATGCTGAAAAAGTCCAAAAACTTCTTTATAAGATATTTAAAATTTTGATTTGTCATACCACAAGACACTTTTCCAATTTTATGGGCCTTGTCCCTTCCATATAGAGAAAATATCCCCATCTCAGCATTTGAAATATTGCCTTTGTTCTGTTTTCTATTAAACATAGGGTTTAAATGATTTGCACCTCATTGCATTTAGTACAAACCGAATTCCAAAAAAGTTGGGACACTAAACAAATTGTGAATAAAAACTGAATGCAATGATGTGGAGATGGCAAATGTCAATATTTTATTCGTAATAGAACATAGATGACAGATCAACAGTTTAATCTGAGTAAATGTAACATTTTAAAGGAAAAATAGAGGAAAAATACATTTCATGGTGTCAACAAAATGTTGGGACAAGGCCATTTTTTTACCACTGTGTGGCATCCCCCCTTCTTACAACACTCAACAGACGTCTGGGGACAGAGGAGACCAGTTTCTCAAGTTTAGAAATAGGAATGCTCTCCCATTCATGTCTAATACAGGCCTCTAATTGTTCAATCGTCTTGGGCCTTCTTTGTCGCACCTTCCTCTTTATGATGCGCCAAATGTTCTCTATAGTTGAAAGATCTGGACTGCAGGCTGCCATTTCAGTACCCGGATCCTTCTCCTACGTAGCCATGATGTTGTGAATACTGCAGAATGTGGTCTGGCATTATCTTGTTGAAAAATGCAGGGTCTTCCCTGAAAGAGATGACGTCTAGATGGGAGCATATGTTGTTCAGGAACCTGAGCATAGTTCTCTGCGTTAATGGTGCCTTTCCAGACACGCAAGCTGCCCATGCAACCCCATACCATCAGTGATGCAGGCTTCTGAACGGAGCGTTGATAACAACTTGGGTTATCCTTGTCCTCTCTGGTCCTGATGACATGGCATCCCAGTGTTCCATGAAGAAATTCAAATCGTGACTCATCGGACCACAGAACAGTCTTCCATTTTGCCTCTGGCCCAGTGCAAACGTCTGAGCTTGTAGAGCTTGCTTAGAAATGGCTTCCTCTTTGCACTGTAGAGTTTCAGCTGGCAACGGCGGACGGCACTGTGGATTGTGTTCACTGACAATGCTTTCTGGAAGTATTCCTGAGCCCATTCTCTTATTTTCTTGACAGTGGCATTCCTGTTTGAGGTGCAGTGACATTTAAGGGCCCGGAGATCACGAGCATCCAGTAGAGTTTTACCCTTACGCACAGCAATTGTTCCAGATTCTCTGAATCTTTTGATGATGTTATGCACGGTTGATGATGATAACTTAAAAGTCTTTACTGTTTTACGCTGGGTAACACCATTCTGGTATTGCTGCACTATCTTTCTGCGCAACAATGGTGGAATTGGAGATCCTCTTACCATCTTGGCTTCAGAGAGACAGTGACTCTCTGAGAAGCTCTTTTTATACCCAATCATGTTGTCAATTGACCTAATTAGTGTTAATTGGTCTTCCAGCTGTTCGTTATATGCTCAATTTCCTTTTTCCAGCCACTTATTGCTACTTGTCCCAACATTTTGGGGATTTGTTGACACTGTGAAATTTTGAATCAACATATTTTTCCTTTAAAATGTTACATTTACTCAGATTAAACTTTTGATCTGTCATCTATGTTCTATTACAAATAAAATATTGCCATTTGCCATGTCCACATCATTGCATTCAGTTTTTATTAACAAGTTGTTTAGTGTCCCAACTTTTTTGGAATCCGGTTTGTATTTATTTACATTTTGTTCCACATCCCAACTTTTCTGGAAATGGGGTTGTGAATGGAATACTTGAGCAGCAAAATTAAGAGCATTTATATGATAAACACAACTCAACATTTGTTTCACAAGTGTTCATTTAAGGAGTGAAAATCACTCATGAAAATTTTAGAACATCTTGCAGTATATGAGTTTAGATTGTATACTGTTATTTTTTAATGGCAAACTAACTGCCACCCTGTGATGGAGTGATGTCCTGTCCAGGGTATATTCTTGTGCCCAGTGATTCCAGGTAGACTAATTGCATCCCTGGTTAGCATGAATTGGGCAGAGAAGATGAATGAATGAATGAATGAATAAATGAAGGCAAACACATAAATAAACAAATAAACAAATAAATAAAGACATACAAATAAATAAATACATACATTGATGCATGGGGCCATCCTTGTTTTAATTAAAGCAGGCTGTGGCTTTTCCAAAATATTGTTTCCTTTGTCATTTTTTGCCTTTAGCCTCTGGTTGGGGACATGGAAAGCGGAAATTGGACAAAACCCCTTCTTGTAGGACAACAGCAGGTAAGAACTCTTATCTCCATATTATGATTTTTCACATTAGAAGAGAAAGGTTACCCTCCCTGGCAAAGAGAGGAGAATTTTTAGACAAAAGTTGTACAATGCCTCACTGTTCACAGTAGTTAATTGGGTTTCATTTTCATCCTGTGACAGAAACAGAGACCCTGATCCACACAGTGAGTGAGGACATGGATACAGGGTTGCGTCTGGCCTGAAGTTATGGCTGATCATTGGAAACTGTTTAAGGAGCGGCAAATAAAAGTATTTCAGCACCTTAATCAACTTGACCTGGATTCATCTGATCAGATGTTTTTGACACCATTTTGGTTTAAACGTGCATGAAAACCTAATGGTACATTTGATCATTTAAAATGATGAATGCTTAATCCAATCTCTCTAGCAGGTTTTTAATATCTTCGTTTTGGGAATGGAATATTATCTTATTATCTCGTCTCCCTCTCTCTCTCACATTATAAACAGATTATAATTGTAGTTGGTTAGGCATCTATAGGCTCATGATATAGATGAATGATGGATAATTTAAATGCCTTTTTTTACACTTATGCTGTGAGATTCAAAATATAAAATTGTGTTATTTTGCATTTTTCCACAAATTGCTGCACTGAGGGAACAGCAGAGGGCAATGTTGTACAGTATACACTGTACCTGCTGTAAGAACAGATCCCATAGAGACCGTGAGTGTGTATTAAGTGTCTGTATGTGTCTCATGAAATCTCTACAAGTAGGTCACCAATGGGCAGTCATAAAAAGTGGGTCAGAAATGGGCGGTCAGTTTACATACATTTGTAAGTTGTAAAGCTGGAATCTTTTTCACTTGATGAACTACTACCGGTGTGTTTTTTTTTTTTTTTTACACAATACATACTCAGCTTAGTCAGAGCAACTGTTGCAAGGCTATACACTCATTAAAAATCCCATTAAGATGTTGTAGCACATAGCTCAGGTTTCTTAAAATATTTCACTACAAAGCACATTGTTATTTTCAAATAATATTTATTTACTTTTTTATGTGTGAAAAAAGTTCTCACAGTGAGCATAGCTTTATTATTTCTGAATGAAACGAATTAATGTTAGCATATAATTTTTAGTTATCTTGACTTTTGGTTTGTTTTACAGAATGCACAAAACAAGCTTAATGCAGTTCAATAAACAGTTAAATTAAATTAAAATAAATTCATTTTAAGCTATACCTGAACGTCTCTGTCATATCATTCGGGCAGCAGAAAAAAATACACTCATTGACTTGGATTAGTCTACGCTTTTTAACAACTTTGAGTAAGAGGTCCCTGCTAGGTCCACTTGAGGCATTCTTGTCCAAACTTGTTGGTGGATCATACCTAGATCAGTTCCTAATGTAATGCTAAATATAACACTGTGATGATACTAATTATTGAAATGTTTGTCTGAGAATTGAACATAATTCTCATTGCTTAACATTCAGGAATCCTTAGTGTAAGCTCAAACACTGATTTAGCATATGTTAATGGTTCCCGAGTACAGGTTTGGGGTTTGAGGGGCTTAGCCCGAAGAAAGCACTGCACTCTGCTGATGACAACATTCCTGAAGGATGGAGTAAATCCAACCAGAAATGTTGGGCAGATGTAGAAGGCAGTGAGGTAAGTGAGTGCAGACATTCCTGTGTTGGTTTATCCCTGTTCTAAGTCCCATTCTGATTACAGCGATAAAGGGAAGAGGTATATAACCATATGCAAGCAGGCTAGCAGGGGCTGATATGTCTAAAATGTTTATTTAACATTTATTCTAACTGTAAAATAAGTTCACAGAGTATAGTAGAGTGTTCATCAAGTTCATGAAACATAGCCAACACTGCTTGTGTGTGTGTGTGTTTGTGTTTGTGTGAGTGTGAGTGAGAAAAAGGCTCGCATAATGTTTTGGAGAGTGATAAACACTGTGAAAGACGGCCATGAGAAAGTAATTTCACCAATGATCTCATGGTCTTTAGGGCTCAGTTGTGAAGGAGATTTACTTTTCTGATGCTTTACCTCAGACGTTTAGAATGTATTAAACTCAAATTCAGGAGAAAGTAGCATTGCTTCTGTTAAATAATCACTGTGTTTAGAAGTCACTATTAGGAAAAGAGTATATCAGCATTATACATTTTATTACCCTTGCTGTGAGGTTGAATTACTCAGCAATGCATCAGTCATTCCACTGTCATTTCCAGTCAGTTCACCTCATAACAAACACTTTGTATTGACTTCACTTGTGAATCATCCAGAACACAGGGGCCTGGAGGTTGTGGATTCGATTCCTGCCCCGGGTGACTGTCTGTGAGGAGTTTGGTGTGTTCTCCTTCAAAAAGCAATGATTCCAGGTAGGCTCTGGACCCACCGCCACCCTGAATTGGATAAGCGGTTACAGATAATGAATGAATGAATGAATGCAGAATCCAATCTGATCAGATATCAGAGGTTACCAGAGGTAACACAATATGGTTAGGTAAAGAATGTGTACACAAGAGAATACAAATCTAACATAAGCTTTTTGTCTTCTATATAGTCCATATAGATTAGACTTATGTAGCAATGTAATCTAGCTCCCTTAGCACCTTGACAACATACAAATTCACACTTCCATTTCATAACAGTTTCATTATGATACATTAAAATTTGCTGTGACACATCCTTGTCAGAGCATGTGCCTTACCCACCAGAAATAATCAGTTCAAGGAATTGGTGACACCAAAATTAATTTCATAAAAAGTGAATCAGTAATCCCAGTAGAGCCTGCAGTTTCTAATGGATGGTGGTACCTAGGGGGTCAAGAATACAGCTCCAAATCACTAAGCACCCGTTAAAAATAATTGACTCCTGCTTTGACTAATAATTATTAATGTACCTGGCTCATGCTGAAATGGGACCTTCTTAGAAAAGCTTTCACGGCACCATAGAAACAGCAGTGAAATAAACAAGTATATTGTGTTCATGTTGTTTTCATAAGTATCTGATCTTTTTTCTAGCTCAATTGCCACTGATTTATAACACATCACATGCTTGTGCTGACCCCTTCCTTAAACAGTCCTGCATAAACAGATGAGTAAATGATAGTGGTGAAGAATGAGTCAAAAACATATGCAAATAGATTTGGAGCACAGACCCCACCCTCAACACTCGTTCCGCCCCAATATTCAAACTCGTTTTTCAGATATTCATGACTCCTTCACTTCATTGTCTGGATGTTCAAATTGGGGAGGGCCCAGTGTCTCATTTCTAAACAAAGAGGACAATAGAGTAGACACCTGTTACCAGCTGCTGGCCATGAAAGAAGAGGAGAAGCTTCCTGCCTAAACTGCTGCCCTTCTTTTGCTTTAAGGATGTAATCTCTTTCTGTTGTAAGCAATAAGCAATATAACATTTAAAATACAGCAAATCTGATTGGTTTTTGCTTTCCTGGGTGTGTTAATGACTAACATGTCCAAGTTGAATGGGTTTATAGGAGAGGAAGGGGACACACCCATGTCAAGTGTCTCCTTCACTCCTTTTCGATGGAGGAGGGCATAGTCACCCTTGGGACTGTTTAGTGAGAGGCTTGAGCAGATGGTCTCTGGTGGAGAACCCCCCAAAACCCACCCCACCACCCAAAAACATCCTTCTCATCTGTGCTCAGTTCAAGTTCACTCAGTGAGCATAAACACAAACCTATGTTTGGCTAATGTATCTGTGTTTCAGCCTCTATATCCTATGGTTCTGTGTGTTCCATTATGCAAATCCTAAACCAGGCAAGCAATAAAAAGCAGAGTACAGGGAGATCAAAGTTGTTACTGAGTAATACATTGTTTACCCATTGTAAGGAAGTACTCATCATCATTCCAAGTGATTTTGTAATGTGCTGCATGCCCTTGTATACAAATGTGTGCTGTTCTTTTTCTCACTCTACTTGGGCGAGGCACCCTGGTGGGGTTAAGCTGGGAACATCAGGGGGGGTATAGAATAAACCCTCTCACTAGTACAGCTTAATTATTTCATTAGAAGACCATGAGGTTTCCAAACACCCCGCCTACACAAACACATTTGCACACACAGGATGTTAAAAGGAAGGATAACTTTTTTCTTTTGCTAAATTTGGCTGAATTATTTTCAGTGTGGCAGGGATCAATGTAAAATGATCAGAGGATGAAAATCTAGTCTCAGTACCTTGCTCCATGCTATATAGGGAGAAATCTGGAAGAAAATATTAAAAATATTAACACTGATATCAGTTTCAAGAATGTAAACTGTGTCACTCTCCCCTCCATCACTGACATTTACATATAGGATTTGCATATGTTGTTTGCCAGGATAGACCTTCCATTGGTAAGGACCACCACAGAGCAAGTATGATTTGGGTGGTGGATCATTCTCAGCACTGCAGTGATACTGACATGGTGTGTTGGTGTATTTTGAGCTTGTACAACTTCCTGTGTCCACTGATGAAGGACTAGAGGAGGACCAACACAAACTGTGCAGCAACAGATGAGCTGCTGTCTCTGACTTTACATCTACAAGTTGGACCAATGAGGTAGCTGTGCCTCAGAGTGGACAGTGAGTGGACACAGTGTTCAAAAACTCCAGCAGCACTGCTGTGTCTGATCCACTGCAGCACTGAGAATGACCCTCTATCCAAATTATACCTACTCTGTGGTTAAAGAACAGGGTGAAAGTGGGCAAAAGACTGCACTCTGTAATTATAGAACTACAAAGTGCTCCTGTCTGGTCAGTGGAGCTGGTAGAATGGACAGAGAATTTTTTCCAGAAAGACATGGCACTGTAAAATGTTTGTGAATTTTAGGTAGATACGACTTTATTATGAATTATGACTATGATTCAATAGAGCACTTTTTTCCCAACTTAATATCTCATACTTTAGTATGTGTTTTCAGGACAGTACTTTTGTCTGTTTGGTTCATTGCTGCCAGACAGGGTCATCGTCATCAGACCTGATGTAAAACACAACATGTCGGTATGAGAAGAAAGCATGATTCCCTTGTAGACAGATCACATGATAACAAAAAACATACACACTTTCATTCACATGTATTTGTGATGAACTCATCCACTCACTCTCTGTAGGTTTCCTGGGGCTTTTCCCATGGGAGTCAGATTTTGAAACAGTTTATTTTGTTCCTGTTTGATGATGTTTCAAGTTTACTATAGCAGTCTCTCTCTCCTTGCCTTGCCACTTTTAACCCAGAAGCCAGTGACATGTCTGTTCAGTATGAAGTTCCATGGACCCTGTAATTTGATTTTCAGTTTGTATTGATCATCATCTATTTCAAACAAATCTGCATAATGTTGTTGTCATCTATTAAACACCCACATCTCTTTTGTAAGTTTTCAGTTATATGTGCAACGTACCTGATGGAACCTTACTTTTAATTTACTCACTTCACATCAATGACACTGCGTTCTTGTTCAGTGTCATTTGTATATTTCTCAAACAAGAACAATGTGTCTATAGTTTTGACACTGTTCCCTGTAGTTCACAGACATTATAACCCATGGTAAATGACATGCAGGAGAAACCATCCATCCATCCATTATCTGTAACTGCTTATCCAGTTCAGGGTCCAGGGTCCAGAGCCTACCTGGAATCATTGGGTGCAAGGTGGGAATACACCCTGGGGGCGCCAGTCCTTCACAGGGCAACACACACTCACACATTCACTTACACACTCACGGACACCTTTTGAGTCACCAATCCATCTGCCAATGTGTGTTTTTGGACTTTGGGAGGAAACCGGAGCATCCGGCGGAAACCCACGCAGACACAGGGAGAACACACCAACTCCTCACAGACAGTCACCCGGAGCGGGACTTGAACCCATAACCTCCAGGTCCCTGGAGCTGTGTGACTGTGACACTACCTGCTGCACCACCATGAAGCCCCGCAGGAGAAACCAATGAACTTCAAGAATTTTTCCTTTAACCTCAAAGCTTATACATTTCTGTTAACTACCTTCAGTGACTGGGTCTCTCCTTATGAAGTGTCTGCAGATGGCCTTCACTATTAGCACAAAGGCTCTGAGCCAGCACTGCAGCCCAGCTGTTCCTGACTCACTGCTGTCTGCCTTTCAGGGTAATTTTACTCCTTCCATTGCCTCCCAAGATGTGTTTGGACAGACTGAATCTGTGTAGATGACTTGGGAGGCCTGCATATTGTCCAGAGCCAATGATATGTCACATCTGCAGCATCTGGCAGCGGGTGGGCAGCCTTATCATGCCAACTCCCTACATGGTCAGCTGGTGCTGCTGACCACAAGCCTCCATGTGCTGCTTCTGCTGGAGGCAGCAAGAGGGGAATCATGCCCTTTTTTAGGGCTGAGAGGAGGCTGTACACGTGGCCTTAGACACAGGCTAAATGTCACAAATGAAGCTGCTTGGATTCGCCTGAGTGGGAAAAAGATGATGGTGAGAAGTTCAGTACTCTGACATACCTTTTGGCTAGAAGGGTATCAACAGCCATCATCTATTAATAAGTCCTGTAATGTATAGTTCATATTCCCTAATAGGCCACTTTATTATGTTATTATGTTTATTATGTAAATTGTTTTTATACTAAAAGTTTTATGTTCATTATATGGCTTACAACTCTCAATGACTTCAGGAGACTTCATTTTCTCCAAACAATGTGTACAGATGTTATTCTACACCTACAATGTTAATTTTTAAAACGTTGGTTGTATGTCCTGCATCTTACACTCCAGGTAAACATATTTAGTGATGTTGAGGTCGGCACTATGTGCAGAGGTGGACAGTAATGAAGTAATAAAATAACTTTTTCAGTGTATGTGTACTTTACTGAAATATTTGAATTTTGGGTGACTTTATATAATTATATAATAAATAATATTTAATATTAATTCATTCATTATCTGTAACCGCTTATCCAGTTCAGGGTCGCGGTGGGTCCAGAGCCTACCTGAAATCATTGGGCGCAAGTCGGGAACACACCCTGGAGGGGGCGCCAGTCCTTCACAGGGCAACACACACACACTCACATACATTCACTCACACATTCACACCTACGGACACTTTTGAGTCACCAATCCACCTACCAATGTGTGTTTTTGGCCTGTGGGAGGAAACCGGAGCACCCGTAGGAAACCCACGCGGACACGGGGAGAACACACCAAACTCCTCACAGACAGTCACCTGGAGCGGGAATCGAACCCATAACCTCCAGGTCCCTGGAGCTGTGTGACACTACCTGCTGCATCACTGTGCTGCCCTAATATATAATATATAAGACATATATTAAAGATATATTAATGAGGTTAACCACTGATGATGGGTCATTAATTTATTTGTTTTTTCTGTGACTGCTTTGTCCAGTTCAGGGTTAGGGTGGGTCCAGAGCCATTCCCTGGATGGGGACCAGTTAATCACAAGGCACACTCACTCATTCATTTACTTCTATAGACACTTTTGATCAACTGATCCACCTATTTACATGTGTCTTTGGACTGTGGAAAGAAACCGGAGCACTTTTAGTTATAGCTTGCCATTGGGCATAGCAGAGTTGGCAAATTCAGTACCAGAAAAAAAAAAGCCAGGAAGCTGTAACTAAATTCTGCAGAGAAGTCATTTGCCACCTCTGTGGCATTGTGACTTTAGGCTCTCATTCTATTGGCACTGGTTTCTTTGGAGAGGGCACCAACTGTTTGTGCACAGCTGAAATAAAGGATCAGAAATGTAACAACACAATTTAACAATTTATGTTAATTTGTTCATTCATTCATTTTCTGTAACCACTTCATCCTGTTCAGTGTTGTGAAGGTGGGTCGGTAGCCTACCAAGGATCATTGAGTGTGAGGCAGGCTCACTCACTCGACAGGGCACCAGTCCATCACAGTGTAGCACACACTTAAAGACAGTGACCTGAGGCAGGGTGTGAACCCACTACTCTTGGACGCTGGAACTGTGTGTCACCATGCCACTGTACTGTGTAAGTAGATTTTAGTTTTTAAATTTTGCAAGACCCAAGGGCTTTGGCACGCTTGCAGATGTATCATCCTGGAGTATGATTCAATGTGAATTAGAATTTGGCACCAAATTTTGTAAATTAATGTCCTGTACCTTTCAGGGAAACCACCAGCAGCAGCAACACATCCAATATCTGTATGAAAGAGGTATTCCTCTCAGCAGTAATGTGGGAAGAGCTTGGGCCATCCATCAGGAATTCCAGCCGAGCGCTGCCAGCAGAATAAGAGCCAGCTGTTGCCATGGAGACCCTAGCAAGTGTGTTAGTGCATGTCCTCTTTATTTAGATGGGTTCTGAGGAGGCGTGCCTCCAGAGGGCCAATCGCTGTCTAACTCTGTGAGCTAATGTTCCTTAAAACCCCCTGAATTAATCAGGTTTCACAGTACTTTCTAAATACACCTACTGGACCTCAGCATGTGTGCTGTGTCACCATGCTCTTCCTAAAAAAGATACCTTTTCCAGTCAGCAGTCATTGAATTTTGAGTGTTGAGCAAGCCCATAGATGGAGAAAAAGAATACTTTTAAAGGTAGGTACCCCCCACCCCCCCACCCCCATACACACACACACACACACACACACACACACACACACACACACACACACACAGATACACAAAATGTTAGAAGAACCCAGCAAAGCTCCTCTCCCCCACCGTGTGTGTGCTTTGATGTCTTAGAACACTGTGTGCTGGAATGGTACACTGGCATTAGAACAGACAGGCTGCTGTCACTGATGTAGTGTGACATTCAGAGCATACAAATCTACAAGCGAGCTGCAGTTTTCTCACTCCAGTGAAGATTAAACACTGCAAATGTGTCCCATTATTCCTTAACTCTGAATTTAAGTTGAAATCCAGCCAAGCAAATTACATCAAACAATACAAAACCATCCTTTTCTTGTCTCAAATGCCACCAGAATCCTTTAACATTTCAACAGTAGTTTGCTCAGTGCATGATTAACGACGCAGTTCCGCATTCTTTTGACAGAAAATAGGTCCCCAATGAAAATCTATTTCTGCATGAAAAAGGAATCTCCTTTATGTACAATCATTCATCCAGGAGCTGTTTGGTGTAATGTTTGCTAAGAAAAACATCTCGATCCTCGTTTCTTTAATCTGTAATCTCATCTGGGCCCCTGGAGGCTCAGGCCTGTCAATCATCTCCTCACCTTAGCATTTAAATCCACTCCAGCTGTCATGCTGCTTGTCAGTCAAATTTTAGGGAGCATTTGTCATGTTTCATATCTCATTTTACATGAGCCTAAATGAGCTTATTGTCTCAGGCCAGGAGTTACACCTCGCTTTGCTTTTTATTTAAACACAACCACTAAATGTAACTTCATTTGATTGCAGTTCTCTCTGGTTGTTTACATTCCAAAGCTAAAAAAATAGACTGTTTGTACATTGAGGAAGTTTAACATGTCTAAGTTTGTATTCACTGTTTAAATTACCACAGAACCTCATTTGTAACTTCAGTTATTTAGTTTTGTAACACTTTCAGTAACACAGTTAGCCATCACCTAGTTTAGAGAAATGTCTACCTTAAGTGATCTAAAACAACAAGTCAATATTTCCTACCTATGGAGCAGTCACAAACAATATCCTCATTTATTTCACGCCTTTCAAAGTTAGGAGTTCTCTCCGTTGTCTAAAAATACTCCTGATGCCTCTGCCATAAGCAGAGGAGAGAGAGAGAGAGAGAGAGAGAGAGAGAGAGAGAGAGAGAGAGAGAGAAAGCCTAATTTGTATTTTCTTTCATTCACAGACACTAGGGCTTCATAAACACATTAGACTGGTTTCCAGCACACAAATAAACTGGAGAGCTAGCAAATGGCAAGGAAACATCTTCTGAAGTTTATGAAAAAGTGTTTATCGTTTACAATCATGGACTATGCCTTTAAGAACATAAAATTATAGAAAAGACAAAATAAACTCAAAACAATGAATACAGTATACAATAGACAGAGATAAGCAATTCAACAAGATCCAGACAGAGACAAAGAGGTAAACAAAGACATAGACCTAAACTGAGACAGAGCGTGTCCTAAAGCAAAAGAGAAACCAACACAGGAGAACAACAAACTAACAGTGGGACTGGGGGAAGGGCTTTTAAAAATATCAGGGGATACAAAACACCTGGGAATGATTGAGACACCTAATAGGGGAGTGGCTAACATCATGAGGACCCAAGAAGTACATGAAGAAAACAATCCACACTGAGAACAAAACAGGAAAAAAAGGATAGAGCAGACTTCTGACAAGAAGTTTGATGTCTTCTCGTGTTTTCTATCACAGTCCAAAAACTCATGTTGGCAGGTGGACTGGTCATTCAATAGTGTCCATAGCTGTGAGTGTTTGAGCGAGTGAACATGTCCACTGTGTGTTCCTTGTGCACAGTGATTCTAGGTAGGCTCCGTACCCCCTGTAACCCAGAATCGGTTATAGAAATTGAATCAATTAAATTTCCTAAAAAGTTACAATGGTTCTATATTTTTAAATGAAGTTTGTATTTAGCTCTTTTTTTTAATACTACAAAAATATAACACTTAATGGCTGTTTAGATTGGAAATCAAAGTAGTATAACCAGACTCACACTGGTAATAACAACTTCTTGTCACCTTGGGGGCAAGTTGTCAGATGTACATGTATGTAACGGTGGATGAATGTAATGGAGGCAGATGCAAATGCAATTACAGACTTTTAATAAAACTAAAGAAAACCAAACCATTTTGCAAGACTAACCTAATCTAATGACAAAAGCAATCATGGGACTAATCAAACAGGACTAAAACTGGGATAGGGAATATTGCTAGCAAACAAACCAACACTAGAATTAACTAAACTGGGTCACAGACATAAGATAGACCAGAGGTAACAGAGCAAGCAAGACAAACTAAATAAACTAACATATAGGGATAAACTTGATACAAAAATTCAGACAGATGAATAGAACAGACAGGAAATTCTCAAAGGGTCCACCAAAGACAACACTGAAACATAGGGGTTTTTTTTTTTTGCTCTGGAACAAAAACCACAGACAAGGAACACTTGGGAAGGATAAATGGCAGGGATTGAGGTGGGACTAGGGTGGAGACCAGGACAAAACAAAAACAGAGCCATGTGCTCCTTTAGCACATGGCAGACAAGGAAACAAAAACCAAGCAGGAACACACAAAACAGGACACAAAGCATGACGATGAATTATTGATTTATTCTTTGCCAACCACAGCCTCTGTGGTTGTGATATGTGCTAGAAATATATTCTAGAAATAATCACAATTATTCAGTGAATTTCAAGGCTTTGTTCAGACTTTGAGCTTGTAATATTACAGTGTTAATGTTTGTATTTACTTTTGATTACAGGTGGTTTTGGATATGTATCTTGAATGTGTTGAATCAAGCAGAGAATTTCTATGAGTAAGGAAATTTGACTATGACTTAGGAGAATGGTTGTATTAACAAACTGACCAAGACTGGACTAAGCATAAGTTTCATAAATGGAAGCAAACGGCTCATCTCTCAAATGAAAATGAGGACGCATAAGTATAGTAACAGCATGTGAAATTCTGATGAATACAAAAAAGAAATCCATCCAGTTAATGGCATTAAAAAGTGTGTGACCTTAATCAAGAGTGGATCATTATTCTGTTTACAGAGAAGGATGGTAAACCATTTAGGAAAAATGGAGCTGTTCAAATGAAATTGGAAAACAGTTTTTAAAGCTGTGTGGTGACAAGGTACTGTTCTTACTGATCTTGGATAAAAATGGATTTCTTTATTCATTTTTATCTTTTATATTTTATACCCAATGTTCAATGATACCAACAAGGGGCAAACATTGGGCCTCAAATGTGACTTGTTGTCAGTAATGCAATGTATGGGGGTCCAAATACTGTTTTTATATAATAGGCTCTTTAAATGGTGGAACTGTGGATTATTAAATGTGGATGTGGATTATTAAAACAAATTGTGGAATATTACAACTGTCTCTTCTCTTATTTTGTAGGAGAGGCAGATGTTTGACATAAATGTTCTTTATCAACTTCCAGCTGACACAGAGCAACCAAAAGTAGTGAAATCATGCCACTTTCTACAAGAACTTAGTGCAATACAAAATGGCATTTGTACTTGTGCTCCCATATTTAAAAGCCTAGGGGAACGTCAACACAAATAAAAAATGTGTTAAAATTAATTAAAAATAATCTTATTTTGTGTGAGGATACATTAAATGAGCCATCTGTAATACTGACATCCAAGTGTTCAGATGGAAACTACAATAACGCTGTATGATTGAAATGGCTAGAGTACTACTAAAGTTACACTTTTTGGTTATAATAACATGGTCCAGTGTATATTATGATCAATATATACCTTTTATCATGTAGTGAACATCATTTTATTGGATTACACACATTCCTCAGGCTCAATATTCAAACACTTAGCAAAACCTGCCATCTAAATAGTTCTAATACAGACTAATATAGTTCTACCAGTATTTCAGCATAATAAAATTGTCATTATGTTATGTTCATTCATTTTGTTAGGTTAGGTTTAGTGTGTGTGTGAGTGTGTGTGTGTGTGTGTGTGTGTGTGTGTGTGAGAGAGAGAGAGAGAGAGAGAGAGAGAGAGAGAGTGTGCAGTGTTGCCATCTCCTCATTAAGGAAAGTAGTTATTGGCTATTATAAACATCGGTAGAAGTCACTACATGACGCCATTGTCATAATTTGCAAAAGTGTCCATTTGCAACCGAAACTGTAGAAGAGAGGAATAAAGTTGTGGGAAAGAACCACTACAAAAGAACTATCTTCTATTGATTATTGTTTTTTTTTTTTTTTTTTTTTTTTTTGTCATTGAAATAGGCCATCACTTCTCAAAATAGCTTAATGACACTTGTTTATTATTTTTTATTATTTATTTATTTATTTATTTATTTATTTATTTTGGTTAAGTTTCCTTATTATTCCAGTTTCAAACCTAATGTACACATGATGTGCTGCCTCATTTTAGGGGACATATCCTTGCTTATTCACAGTTTGTATTCAAACATTTAGCTGTACCTTAAATGGGTCTTATGGGACATATTCACCACCTTCTTACTTAATATATAGACAACTGTGCAAAGCTAAAGATAGCTCTAGGTTTTATAAAGAAAAATTGTATTGAATCAATTCTTATTTCCTATTTATTATTTCCTAAATTTTCAAGATTTTATTACAGAAACCATTGTAATTGCATTTTTTAATGTAAAAGCTGCTCATCTAGTTCAGGGTCCGGAGCCTACCTTGAATCTTTGGGTGCAAGGCAGGAACACCCCCTGGTGGGGGCGCCAGTCCTTCAAAGGGCAACACACACACATTAACTCACACACATTCACTCACACCTATGGACATTTTCAGTAGCAAATCCACCTACCAGCATGTGTTTTTGGACCGTGGGGGGAAGTCAGAACCAAAATTAAACTTAATTAGTTTTTAAGTAACATACTCTCTACTCATCTGCTGGATTACATTTTCTCCCTCATGAACTAGAGTAACTAGCTCTGCAATATCCCCTGCTGAAGCTTGTCATAAACTAGCCATCTTCCATTGCACTGTGGTTCAGTTCAAACACTACGTGTCCAGTAGAGGTTCTTTTTGTGGTGGTATCTGACCAGTCTGCAGTTGCAATGCACTTTGTGTCCTGGTACATTTCTATCATTTCCAGCAAAGCATTTTCCAATAATTTGTACAGTAGCTCCTCTTTGGGATCTGGGACCCATTTGGTCCTCATGTGCATCAGTGAGACTTGGGCACCCATGACCCTGTTACCTGTTGACCAGTTGTCATACCTTGAGTTGTGGAGAATATCTGGCCTAGTTATCTAACCATCAAAACCAGGACCTACTGAAAGTGTTTCAGATTCTGATACTTGCTCATTGTTTCCTGCTTCCAACTTCAAGAAAATAGTGTTCACCTGCTGCCTAAAATATCCCACCTTTTGGCAAGTACCATTGTAACAATAAAATGGGTTTTATTCATGTCACCTTTCAGAGAGAGAGTGAAAGAGAGATGCAAATAAAAAAAATGTACAACAGACCGACAGTTACTCGGAGCGGGACTTGAACCAACAACGTTACCTGTGTTCCAACATGACAATTTATATAATAGTTTATTTTATTTATGTGCAAACAGATGCATAGCTGCAGCCCTGCTATTGCCCAGCAGGGCATCAGTGTTTTTCTCCTCTCTGCTGCAGTGTGTGAGTTTGTCTAGTGTGAAGGGAAGGTGTGGCCGAGAGTGGGTCAGGGGGTTCGTTTTGATGATGGGGAATGAAGCTCCTGCAGCACCAAACAGGCGCTCTGTAAACTCACTCCACAGCCTTAATACACACACACACACAGTCTTGCCTTTTCTTGCCTAGTTTTAACCAGAAGTTCTACAAGCTTAACCTAACCCTTAGTTATTCTTAGTTTAACACAGACACACACACACACACACACACACACACACACACAGAGAGAGAGACAAAGAGAGACAAGTTGTCTTTCAATCGAGATTTGAAAAACAGTGGTAAAAAAGGAAGGATATTTCATTATAATGTTAAAAAATATGTATTCAAAACATTTAAAATAATATTGAATTTCCTTGACTTCGTTTGTTCCCTATAACACAAGAAAAATTCATTATGTAGGAAAAAGAGGAGAAAGTTTCTGCAAGGGTGGTCAGAAAATGGAACAAAATATATTAATCATGTTAAATGTTCTTTTTTAATCTAAAATTATACATTTTTAATGTTCATGCGTCAGCAATGTTGGCCTCATATACTGATAAACATATTAATAACAAACCAAACCATAGCACTAGGACACCAAGCCTGCTTATTATAGCAGCCTTGCTATCTTCTGAGTTGTATGTGCTGCCTGGTGTGGAGTGTGTGGGCGGAGGTGGAAGCGTGGCTGTGTGTGTGTGTGTGTGTGTGTGTGTGTGTGTGTGTGTGTGTGTGAGAGAGAGAGAGAGAGAGAGAGAGAGAGAGAGAGAGAGAGAGAGAGAGAGAGAGCGTGACTGTGTTTGTAAAGCGTGCTGAGGGAGGAGGCAGTCAGAGGGGTGTGCTCCTTTAAGACGGGGTGCTGCAGTACGGCACTCAGGTGAACTGAGGACATGCTGGCACTGGATCAGCGTAAGAATAGAGAGGGAAGAGAGAGAGAGAGGGAGGGAGGGAGAGAGAGAGAGAATGTTGCACCCTTTCATTTTAAGACACTCCAGTAAAACCACATAAATGCTGAGAAAGGAGGAGGAAAGTGGGATTCTCCATTACACAGCTACTTCACGCACACCGAATACATTCCAGATTATTATAAACTCTTTAATGAAGCTAAACTGAAATGACCTTTAGTATTACATGTGCTGTAAAAGCTGCTCCTTCGTCTTCCTCTTTTTCTTCTTTTTTCCCTTCTTCTTCTACTTTATCTTCTAATCTTTATGTTCTTTTTTCTTCTAGTCACTTTCTTTTTTCATTCAGTATTCTTTTTCTGGGTCAGCTCTTCTTTTTTCTTCTACTGTTTCCTTGTTCTTTTTCATGATCATTATGTTCTTAATGTTATTAATCTAATTTTATTAACATTTTCACATTTTGAAGTTTTGGTCTTCATCATTTTCTACTCCATCACCACACCAGAGGTGATACTTTGCTCCTGCCCTGAGCCTGTGACATTCAGTCTTTTCATCTCTGCACATCATGACCAGGTCTATAATAGGTATGGTGACATGATAATTAATTATTGGCAGGTCTGTCATTTTTGCTGCAAATTGAAATAAGACATTTCTTTCATGGAGATGATACAGATACCTTTCCATCTTACTGCAATAATGAGAAAATATCTTCATCCAAAGCTTAGAGAAACATCAAGCTGACTGCGAGGTAGTGATAATATATAATAGGACGAAGCATCTCCGTTATTCTCACATTACACTATGTTTAATGTTTAGTACCTGACATTCATCATTTCCGTCATGCTAACTGATATTGCACTCTATTTGGAAGTATTTCTCCAGTCTGTTTTGACGCGATCCAAAGAGACATTATGCATTCACAATTTAAGTAACTTTAAACTCTGGTTCCTGAGGTATTATATTAATCATTGTCAAGATAAATTCACAAGGGATTTTTGCTTTGTAATTTCATCGAGCAAAACCTGTGCAATTGCTCATTGTCTTGGCTGTGCATTAATTAGTGGTTACACTTTAATTGTTTTCAAATTCCTCTGTGAATAAAACTATTCATTTGTTGTTTTGAGTTGTTTTATTAGTGAATACTTGCATGGGATCATTATTGTTAAACTATTTTTTGTGTTATGCTGGTTGCATTGCAGTGTTCTTCCATGTTATTGAGATGGAATGAAAACCTGACCCTGTTATTCCAGTATGGTATGCCCCCTGTGTGTGTGTGCATGTGTGTGCGTGTGTGTGTGCCACAGCTTTGGATTCCTCAGGCATTATGTCATTGCATTGATATGAATAACAGGGATTGGGCAGTGCTGGTCCCAATGTTTTAGATTTTGCAGCACATACCAATTGATTCCAAGCAGTTTTAAACCAAAAAAGATTATGAAAATTAGATAGCAAAAATAGTTTGCTTTCCTGTTTATTTTAGTCCACCAGTCACAATAAAACTCATAAATCTTTGTATCTTTAATGTGAGGTTAAACATAGAGATTTGAATGATTTGATGAACAGGCTTTATCTGTGTCAGATATTCATTCAGGAGTGTAGGAGACATTTTGCTGCCATGGTTTGTATCTGCATAATATGGGCAGTTATTGTCTTGATGTTTCTTTATGTGCTTTATCACACACTTGCACGCAGGAACACACACACACACACACACACGGACATGCACATTTTGCATTAGATAGTGTTGATATATTTAAAAACAATTCCCATGGGCCACAGTGCGTCTTTGAGGTGACTGAGTTTATTTTTTAACTGAAATCATAGACTTCACTCTCTGTGACTGTGATGGAGCTTCAAAAACTGTCCTGTTACAGTCTTGTAAAAATGATCCCCTTTCAAAAGCTGTGACGGAGGTGAGTACTCCTTGAGGTGTCTGTCAGTTCCCCTTCTCATCTTTCAGATAAAACAAACACCCACTGCAGCATTTAATGCTACATTTATTTAAGGCAAACCCATTTCCTGTCACATCATTTCTCTTTGTATAATAAAGCTTTTTTTCTATGAAAGAAAAGGACGCAGTACTAACAGGGACACTTCACATACTGTGTTGCAATGTACTTGCAAACAACATGCTGCTTGTCCAAAGCTGCTCACAGCTCAGAAGAACTTGATGGATGAGTATTTTGTTTCTTTTCTGAACTTGACAGGATCTGTCAGGTTTAAATCGTCTCTTGTTGCTTGGGTGAACTTGCCAGACTTTCTGGCTCCAAGGGGGTGGCTTTGTGACTGACTCTCTCCAAACCTTAAGATTTAAGAAAACACATTGCGTGAAGTGGAAATTTAAAAATGGACCCCGACACCCACCGTGTAAGAAGTGAGGTCATTGCTGCTGCCTCAGAGCAACCTTTGTTTGGGTTGCATCTGGAAAGGGAAAAGTGTTTCTGGAAGCTTGCCTGAATCCAGTTACAGCTCCACTTATGGGAACCACCAGGCCTCACTATAAATTCCCTTTACATTTTCACTCAGATTTCATAGTGTTTATATGGATGATGATTTTCACACCCTCTGGGTTTATATAGCAAGACTCAGCATGAGCAAAATCATAAATCTAGAAACATACACTGTTTGTACATGTTGGCAGAATGAGCATCAACAATTTACATGCAAATTAGGGACAAATTATGTTTTTATATATAATTTATCTAGTAGCTTATTTTTCAGCTCTGTCCCACTCCACCATTCCTGCCTTCCTCCCTTCTAGCCTCCCTCTCACTCTCCTTTAATTCATTCCTCTTTTGCTCACTGTGGTTGCTTGGCTGGGTGAGAAAATCTCTGGGCTGTTTGTTGAGGGGCCCCTCTGTGTTCAGAAACAAAAGGCCTCCTCTCTCAGGGAGGCAGAATGCAGAGCTTCCGGCATGAGATCATTGTGTTGGAGAGCAGACGAAGGGATGTCATTGAGGGCATGAACTGCACTTTTTGCTGGTGGTCTGGGACAGCAGGAAGTAGTGTAGAAGAGTAGTATACACTGGGTTATGCATAGGATTTGTGTGTGCTGTGTGGTGAAGACTGGCTTGGGTTGGTTTGTGCCACAGCTACACTCCCTTTCTGTGAGAAGAAAAACACAGGCCACTGTCCTCAGAATATAGGCAAGCTCTTAAAGAGAACATCTATGATTGTGGGGAAAAACTGTTCTCTCTGGTTATTTTTTTTTACACTCAGAAGCACAATATTTTAAGTTGGAATAGTGAACTTGAGCAGAAAACCAACAGTTGTTTGTACTTTGCTGAACTTGTTTGTTCACTGTTTTTCACAGTCTGAAACATTTGTTATTTGAGTTGTTTAATTTTGTATCGGTATCTGTCTGTGTTTATTTTCATGCAGTTATAAATCTCCTGAATTTGTATTCAGTTCCATCTACGGCATCATATAATCACATAAAACATCACCTCCAGAATAATGCTGACAAGGAAGGAAAAATTCTTTAATGTATGCTAATGCATGATATATCAATCAAGAAATGTCCACTGATATGACCTTTTCTAGGGGCCGGCTGTAAAAGAAAAGAAACTATTTCCAAACAACTGGACTGTGACAATATTTACAAAAATATACAACTATATACAAGAAATATTCACACCAGCATCTATCATATTTTAATGACATATAGAAGCTTTTTTTAAAGGTGGTATATAAAACCATCTATAGCACATTCTCCATCAATCTGAAGAACCTCTTCATGATGCAAATAACCCTTTAGTTATTTCTATATAGGTTCTATATAGAACCATTTCCTTTAATAAAGAACCCTTGTAGAACCATCACTTTTAAGTATTTACAACAGATGTACAGTGAACATTGTATGAACATAGTTGTGCAACTGCTTGGTATAGCAGATGTAATCCTGGTATTCTCTTCCAATCCTGGAAGTAGTATCAGTGGATCTGTGCTCTTGTCTCAGGGATGAGTGAATAAAAGTGCAGATGGGGGAGGGAGTTCATTGCAGTCTATCACTGTCACTTGTTGCCTGGTAGTGCCAGGCTGAGTCAGACAAATCCATTCCCCACCCTTTCTATTTCTCTTTCTATTTCTCTCTCTCTCCCTTTGTCTCTCTCTCTCTCTCTCTCTCTCTCTCTCTCTCTCTCTCTCTCTCTCTCTCTCTCTCTTTCTCTCTCTCTCTGTCTACCCTGTATGCCTGAATATGTTAGAAGAGTTTAAGAGATATTAAGACAATCAGTTGCCTTCATATTTTTAAGTTCATTAACTCATATGTCAGATGTATGCATACACATTTAGTTTAAGTGCCTACTACTTCCTTTAATGCATGATAAGACAATATGTTCAGTACTATTAAGTACTAGCTAATTACTGGGTAAGTACAGAGTAGGTACCCAGAGTAAGTACCAGACATAGATAAAAGAAGTATTGAGTAAGTAAAGGGTATGATGGTAGAAATATGTGGTTATTAAAAATACATTTTACAAATAAGACACGTAACTATTTTCCCAATTCCATTTGTACTTTTCGGCATAATTATAGATTACAAAATTGAATTAAAAGTACAACAGTTTATGCAACTGACTATTACTGTCATTTATTTTATAAATAAAGAATGTAGCTTCTATTTTAAATTCACTGCAGTTCTGAATATAATTATAGATCCTTTAAAATTATTTACAGTGCACCTACAGGAAGGATATGGTCAGCTGCTTTCATTACAGGCACTAGCAGAATTTGTAGAAATGGTGCTTTGTACTCAGGACATGTGATTTATCACAATTATCATCATCACATACTCTGGAGATATTTTACACTTTTTAGCCTAAATGTATTATGGCTGTAATTTAAAGTGTTCCCAAATATTTTAACTAAATATTGAATGTTGTCTAAACTTATTGTATAAGAGTTCTTCTAACCTAACCATAAATTTATTTATTCATTCATTGTCTGAAACTCGGTTGCCAGATCATCACAGGGCACCACACACTCACATTATGTACACTTTTGCACAGCCACGATTCTGAAGCTGTGTGACAGTGATGCTACCTGCCACGCCTCCCACTAAAATTAACACATGATCCTGTCCACATAAAATTTACTGAAAACAGTGTACCTCAAATCATCCGCAGTCTGCCTTGTAATGTAGTGAGGAGCTCAAGGCCGAAGCTACTTTACACTTCAGATTATTTTAAAAGTAGATTATGCAGCATATTTCTAGAAACGATGTTCTAAATATTCCATGCCAATGCAGCAATGTTGTTTTTTTTGTCTTTAACAAGTTAAATAAACAAATGATTAGAAATAAACAGTCTATAATATGGTATAAAAATGTTGCCTACATTTAAGTACTTTTAGATTCTTATGCCAGGAGATCTGTTTTAGAGATGTACTGTAGAACTAAAGGCTTTAGCTTGGCTGTTGTCAAAATATCAACATCAGCAGGGGGTTATCAGGTTCATTGTCAGTCAATGAACCTGATACTCTTATTTATTTATACTTGAAGATGAGTCATTTGACAATCTCCTTCTTTTTTCCACAGCATCCATGATATATTAATCTAAGCTGAACCAGCGACTACAAAAGGAAGCACCACTTTTCAAAGCAACACTGTCTGAGTCAAGATCAGAGAGACAGAGAGAGAGAGAAGACTTATAGTTAGTACTCAGAACTGAAACTGAAACTCAGAACTGTGCTGAAAATAGACACCTCAGTGAAGCAAATCACTAAAATAGTTCTTAAACATCCATGAATAGCATCCCCTTAGAGGTGTTAATAAAGAGTCTTCTGAGAGCACAGTGGGAAGCAGGGATTAGCTCTTCATGGGGTGATGAAGGGCCTAGTGATGTCCTGTTGCAGAAAGGTTATTACCGAAAAGTCCAAGTGGGTAATAACAAAGTTAGTTCATGACGGTTTCTTCTTTATTGCTGTAATGTTAATGTTTACAGACTATATCTACAATATTTTACTGTTCTACTCTTGTTATCAGTCCTATTACTCTCAAAAATGTAATCTTCTTGGCTTGGATAATGACCATATGAGATGCTGAATAAACCTATAAGAAAACCACAGTGCTGGTAGCATTTTCATAACCTCTACTACTGGGGCCTGACAAAAACATGAAGAGGGTTTTAATATGATAAAACTATTTTTGATCTTGGAATATTATTATGTGCAAAGGGAAGAGAGTCAGCCTGTGGTGACATGTGAGGTCAGTATAACACACACGGATGGCTAGCATGACCCATGTTGCCGTGACTGCAGCTTTATTTAGCATGACCTAATTCCCCATTCTCTTTGACTCCACACTACACCAGCAGGCTTACTACATGCTACTTATCACTACTTCCTCTACTGCAAGTCCATAGTAGTACAGATGTAAACAACCTCATAGAAGATCTCTTCTTCTGGGGGTGAAAGTCCTTCACAGGGCGGCATACGTTCACACCTATGGACACTTTTGAGTCGCCAATCCACCTACCAACATGTGTTTTTGAGCTGTGGGAGGAAACTGAGCACCCGGAAGAAACCTATGCAGATATGGGGAGAATACGCCAAACTCTTCACAGACAGTTACCTGGAGCGGTACTTGAACCCGCAGTCCCTGGAGCTGTGTGACTGCGACACTATCTGCCTATCTGCTGCACCACTGTGCCACCGTCTAAATAAAAACATGAAAAATCTAAATATTAAACATTAGCAACGCTGTTATTATGATAATGTAAACATTGTTTGCTGTATGATTACCAGATCTTCTTTTCTAGGAATAAAGGTAGGGACAGTTAGGATGACAGTCTATGGCAGTTAGGATCGTCATTGTTCTGGAATAGCCTACAAAGGCAAACTGAACCTAATGACCCTTCAAAAACACAGCAGCCCTGACTAAGCGTTCCATATGCCCCCAACACTTCCTGTTGTGAAACTAAATCCCTCCGTTGTCCAACACTTCTTCCTGTTTTCCATGTGCCTGATATTAATGTTTTTTGCCAACTGCTACAGCTGAACTCTGGTTGGACAAATTGACTGGACACATACACACACTTCCGTATAAACACATTTACACTCAATTCATCTCTCTTAACACCAGATGTGTATGTTTAGCAAAATAGTTGGTTACTGAGCTAAAATTCCCAGGATATTCCTTCCATTATAGTTAGCTTATTTAAGTCAAAAGGATAATTAAATAACCACATCTGGATCTCCACTTGCAGGAAAAATGTCACAGCTCAGTTTGATTTTGCCTTTAAACCTGGAGTCCTGTACATAACATATTTTTATATTTTTCATTTCAGGGATTATAGTAACAACCCTTGATCTTGACCACTGGTCAGCACTTCCTTTTTGCCAGAGTGCAAACACATCCTGACAGCACATCAGTCAGTGAGGAGAATATTATTACAGTTTTATTCCATTGTTGATTAATCATCATTTACTCTGATAT
The DNA here is from genome assembly GCF_029633855.1 of Hoplias malabaricus. Lineage (NCBI taxonomy): Eukaryota > Metazoa > Chordata > Actinopteri > Characiformes > Erythrinidae > Hoplias > Hoplias malabaricus. Next base: position 32,795,177 of record NC_089803.1, read on the forward strand.
ACTGTTTACAGTGAAAATGGAAATTAAACACATTTCCAAATGCCATTATTGTCCCTTCACTGAAGTAAAATGATGGCTTAAGCATGGTTTAGACTTTTTTGGTCATTGTTTGTTAACAGACTGCAAATCAGAATTTTCCATGAGTTTAAAGCTATCGCCAATGAATATTCGCATTGAATTTGGACAGTGTCACTGGGACAGCATAAAAGAGCACTAGGACAACTTATCAGAGGACCAGTTCCTCAGATTAAGACTCTGTAAATCCTTGTTTTCCATGCACTATACATGCTTTATAGATGGCTAGCATCAAAATATGTTTGTGAGGAAGGATTAGCAATTTGTGTTTATGAATGGGCTACCCAAGGGAAATTTAATAATAACAATAACAAGTTTCCTGTGCACATTATTACTTGAACATCCAGGGGAGTTCAAAACCTGATTTACTGTATTTATATATATATATATATATATATATATATTATTCATTAAGGCACTAGGTAGTTACAGAGTTAATGCATTGAAGCCCTGAAGTGTAGAGAATCCTTAATTTTCACTTAAATCAATTATATCAACTCATTTTATTTTAGGGCAAACTGTATTTATAACTTCAAAACCAGGAAGCGAATGTTAGGAAAGTAGATTTAAATTTAAAAAACATAGTGTATAATTTAAATAAATATACAATGGCATGATCATATCTTGAGGCGCTTTGGAACATTAGAACACAAGGAATTTACACTCAAAAGAGCATGCATTGATTTTATATTTCACTTATCCATTAATCTGTGTCCCTCATAATTCCAAAGTTAATATATAATCATATTAAAGGCAATATATACTGATTGTGTAATAGTTGGTGAAGATGGATGGGGCTTTGCCTAAAGCATTTTGGAAAGTCATGCAGATGATGGTGAGATTTTCATAAACCTTTCATACAAATGCAATACACAAATAATAGGGAAAATTGAAACCAAATAACATGTCCTGTTTTGTCTAAATGGAAAAGACTATGAGTCCTCCACTGCTTATAAGTATTTTGTTCAAATTTCAGTATTCTTTACCACTTGGCATTCTTGGTAAAGCAGTGAATATTCTATAATTTGGAAATATAACACACTTTTTTAAAGTCAGAAGGAATCATAAAATACATGTTCTAATCTATCCAGGTAGGCTCTATAAACATAAAAATATGTTGTGACAAGAAGAAAATACAGAACCAATAACTCTCCTAGAACCTTGAAACAAAATCAGATTAGAATATCATGAAAATGTTAATTTGTTTCAGTAATTCCATTTAAAAGTGAAATTGTATATTATACTCATTCATTGCACACAGACTGATATATTTCAAGTGTTTATTTCTTTTAATTTGATGATTATAACTGACAACTAATGAAAACCCCAAATTCAGTATCTCAGAAAATTTGAATATTGTTAAACAGTTCAATATTGAAGACACCTGGTGCCACACTCTAATCAGTGAATTAACTCAAAACACCTGCAAAGGCCTTTAAATGGTTTCTCAGTCTAGTTCTGTAGGCTCCACAATCATGGGGAAGACTGCTGACTTGACAGTTGTCCAAAAGAAGACCATTGGCACCTTACACAAGCAGAGCAAGACACAAAAGGTCATTGTTAAAGAGGCTGGCTGTTCACAGAGCTCTGTGTCCAAGGAGAGGCGAAGGAAAGGAAAAGGTATGGTAACAAAAAGTGTACAAGCAATAGGGATAACTGCACCCTGGAGAGGATTATGAAACAAAACCCACTCAAAAATGTGAGAGAGATTGACAAAGACTGGACTGCAGCTGGAGTCAGTGCTTCAAGAACCACCACAAGACATGGGTTTCAGCGTCGCATTCCTTGTGTCAAGCCACTCTTGAACAAGAGACAGCGTCAGAAGTGTCTGCGCTAAAGACAAAAAGGACTGGACTGCTGCTGAGTGATCCAAAGTTATGTTCTCTGATGAAAGTAAATTTTGTGTTTCCTTTGGAAATCATGGTCCCAGCGTCTGGAGGAAGAGAGGAGAGGCACAGAATCCATGTTGCTTGAGGTCCAGTGTAAAGTTTCCACAGTCAGTGATGGTTTGGGGTGCCATGTCATCTGCTGGTGTTGGTCCACTGCGTTTTCTGAGATCCAAGGTCAAAGCAGCTGTCTACCAGGAAGTTTTAGAGCACTTCATGCTTCCTGCTGCTGACCAACTTTATGGAGATACAGATTTAATTTTCCAACAGGACCTGGCACCTGCACACAGTGCCAAAGCTACCAGTACCTGGTTTAAGGACCATGGTATCCCTGTTCTTAATTGGACAGCAAACTCGCCTGACCTTAACCTCATAGAAGATCTATGGGGTATTGTGAAGAGAAAGATGCAATAAGCCAGACCCAACAATGCAGAAGAGCTGAAGGCAACTATCAGAACAACCTGGGCTCTCATAACACCGGAGCAGTGCCACAGATGGATCGACTCCATGCCATGCTGCATTGCTGCAGTAATTCAGGCAAAATGAACCCCAACTAAGTATTTAGTACATGTACATGCTCATACTTTTCAGTTGGCCAGCATTTCTAAAAATCCTTTTTTGTATTGGTCTTAAGTAATATTCTAATTTTCTGAGATGCTAAATTTGGGGTTTTCATTAGTTAGTTATAATCATTAAATTAAAAGCAATAAACACTTGAAATATATCAGTCTGTGTGTAGTGAATGGGTATAATATACAAGTTTCACTTCTTGAATGGAATTACTGAAATAAATCAACTTTTTTAAAGATATTCTAATTTTATGACCAGCACCTGTATAAGAAAACAATAAATATCATTACAGCATTGACTTTTATTTTGTAATTCATTCAGGCAGCCAGCAATATACAATATACAAAGCAACGGATAGACTAGAGTCTGTATTTGACATTAATGCATAAATGCAATGAATGCATAAATTAGAAAAGCCAGATGATTTTCTAAAGCCAGAAGCTATTCACACGAAATCCAACATAACTGGATTAAGATTTTCCTATTTAGGTTTACATTTATATCTATGTATTGAAAAAAATACACCCATGTTAAAATCATTAATGATTATAATGAATTTATTCAGTATTTTAAGTAACCCGTCACGTGAGAATTACCTGACATACAACTGTACAGTATCTAAATATGTTGGCACTGTTAGGTTGGCATTGCCATTTTGGGAAGTGAGCCGACCATTTTTATATGGAGCTGCCAATGGCACATCTTTTTGTGTAGGCTAGTCACTGTAGCCAATAGACTGTTGCATGGATCTGACAAGGACTCTTGTGCTGACCTTTTGGTTTAATGACAACACCAATTGTCATTCTAAAGCACAAGAGATCACACACTATAGGGATTATCACACCAAAATCCTGTACAAATGAGTTGTTATGAAGTATGGCTGGCATTTCTAAAGTCTAAAGCAAACTTAAAATATTTTACTGGCTGAATTTAAAGGAGTTTCCTTCTAGTGTTCGCATGGGTTTCCTCTGGGTGCTACGATTTCCTTCAACAGCCCACAATTTCACGTTGGTAGGTGGATCAAAAGTGTCCATAGGTGTGAGTGTGTGTGTGGATATGTGTCTGTGTCGCCCTGTGAAGGACTGGTGCCGTCTCCATGGTGTGTTCCCACCATGCGTCCAGTGATTCCAGGTAAGCTCTGTACCAACCACGACTCTGAACTGGTCAAGGGGTTACAGACAATGAATGAATGAATGAATAAAAGGATGAATTTTATATGATGATCTCTGCATTAACAGAAATATGACCCTGATGGGGTCACCTAAAAGCCTAAATTAAAAGTGCATGTTTTGTTCAGGAATCAGTTACAAAATTGTGTTTTCACCAGGGGTAAATATATGTTTATGCCTGATTTCAGTGACAGTCAATCAGCTCACCACTGAAGACAATAGCATTGTTAATGTGATAGTTATCAACATTTTTACCATTTAACAGCTATATATCAAACATGCATGCTGTTCCAGTCAATTGAATAATCCAATCCCAGCTTCCAAAGTTATGAATTTAGATATAGGGATTTGTTTGTTTGTGTGTGTGTTTGTCTACGAAAATGTTAGAGTTCATTTAAAATGATACATGTACGGCACTGTGGAGCAGCAGGTAGTGTCACAGTCACACAGCTCCAGGAACCTGGAGGTTGTGGGTTTAAGTCCTTCTCCGGGTGACTGTCTGTGAGGAGTTTAGTGTGTTCTCCCTGTGTCCACATGGGTTTCCTCCAGGTGCTCTTGGTTCCTCCCACAGTCCGAAAACACATTGCTATGTAAATTGGCGACTCCAAAGTGTCTGTAGGTGTGAATGTGTGTGTGTGTGTGTGTGTGTGTGTGTCACCCTGTGAAGGACTGGAGGCAGGGGGCCAGGGTGTGTTCCTGCTTTGTGCCCAGTGATTCCAAGTAAGCTCTGGACCCACCACAACTCTGAACTGGACAAGGGGTTAGAGACAATGAACGAATGAATGAATAAAAGGAGCCATCAAGATTTTATATGATGGTCTCTGCATTAACAGAAATATGACCCTGATGCGGTCACCTAAAAGCCTAAATTAAAAGTGCATGTTTTGTTCAGGAATCACTTACAAAATTGTGTTTTCACCAGGGGTAAATATATGTTTATGCCTGATTTCAGTGAGAGTCAATCAGCTCACCACTGAAGACAATAGCATTGTTAATGGGATAGTTATCAACATTTTTACCGTTTAACAGCTATATATGAAACATGCAAGCTGTTGAGTATTCCAGTCAATTGAATAATCCAATCCCAGCTTCCAAAGTTATGAATTTAGATATAGGGATTTGTTTGTGTATGTGTGTGTGTGTGTGTGTGTGTGTTTGTCACAGCTCCAGGAACCTGGAGGTTGTGGGTTTAAGTCCTTCTCCGGGTGACTGTCTGTGAGGAGTTTAGTGTGTTCTCCGTGTGTCTGCATGGGTTTCCTCCAGGTGCTCTTGGTTCCTCCCACAGTCCGAAAACACATTGCTATGTAAATTGGCGACTCCAAAGTGTCTGTAAGTGTGAATGTGTGAGTGTGTGTGTGTGTGTGTGTGTGTGTGTTTGTATGTGTGTCACCCTGTGAAGGACTGGAGGCAGGGGGACAGGGTGTGTTCCTGCTTTGCGCCCAGTGATTCCAAGTAGGCTCTGGACCCACCGCAACTCTGAACTGGATAAGTGGTTACAGACAATGAATGAATGAATGACATTAGAATGCATTTATAATCTTTCCTGACTGGTAGCTCCCTTGCTGACACCACCACCATACACACTGACTTACAGCTACTGTTGCTGTAAGATTTAAATCTATATCATGGCTTTGCTGTAGATGATTTGCATTTCAAATGAGGGTGAAATGTAATGATGTATCACTTATCTAAACCAGGATTTGCATTTATTTCTTGTTTTAGTTCAGTTTTGTAGTGTCTTGCCTCATCAGTCTGTTTGGGTACCATACCTTTAAGGGTAGGAAAGAAACATTTCCCAGGTATAGGCTAAATACCTAAATACACCGAACACCCCCTCACCCCCGATGAGCAAATTAACATATGTTATAAAAGGCAATTAAGTTTTCTAAAGGGCAAGGTAGGGGGTAATTGTGGGTCAGCGGCCATGCTGAGAGCCATTAACATTGCCTCAAGAAATCAGCCTCCAGCCCAGATTGCCCAGATTCATTAACCTTAGCCACCTAGACAAAGAGGCTCAGTGAGCATCACATGGTGTTACAGTTGAAACCTAATTACAATGTAACCACATGCATTAGCAAAGGTCATGAGTGAAACACATGCTCTGCTTAAGCAGTAACTAGAAATAGAGGCTATGAATGTTGAACTTACACACATGATGCTTGCCAGCTACAGTCACTCACATGCCATATTCCAGATATCAGTATGTGGAATGTTTGAAATTTTCACAAGCAGCATAGTCCTGACTTTTACACCATGTGATCTTTCTAAAGTGCTTATCAATTATGTCACTAACACTGAGTGTTGTAGATAGCTTAATGGCATAGTTCATGACTGAAATCAAAAAACATTTTTTATAAAATTCAGATCTTTCCTCACCATTTGCTAGCTCTTTGTTTGTGTGATTGAAACCAGTCTAATGTGATTACGAAGCCCCAGTGTCTGTAAATGAATGAAAAACTGTCTCGTTCCAGTATACTACTTTTAATCTCTCTCTGCTCATGGCAGGAGTTGAATTGTTTAAGACAACGGACAAAACTCCAAGTGTTGAAAAGCACAAACTGAAATGAGTATATTGCTCTATTCCTGCTCCATAGGTGGGTAATATTGACTTACATTTTCTATTTTGGGTCACTTTAAGTGGAAATGTCCCCAAACTCTGATTACTCTAACTGCATTACAGAAAGTGCTACAAAACTAAACCGCTCGAGTTACAAATAGGGTTGCCAAGCTTCTGAAATCAAAATAAGGAATGCAGAGGCTGGGGGACTAGTTTACATTTGTAAATCCTTTCCGACTGCAGTCAATCAGATAAATCATATTTGTTGTCAGACATTTACTAAACCACTGCCATCAGGACGGTCTTTGCCTCTCAGTAAATTCTTTGAATAATGACCAAGCAGAATCTGTCCATGTATTATGTAAATAGTGTATTCTTTTAAATGAATTGTTCATTAATTACAATAAGATCTGAAGTGAAAGAATCTTATTGGTCTAAGAGCCTAAAATACAGTCTCGTCCCCATTGTCATATATCATATATCCAGTCAAAATGTCCTAGAATTAATTGCTTATGTAAGACTCATATTTGTCTAACACTCTGATAATAATTTGTTAATGTTCTTGTTTATCTATATTAAATTATACAATGTGATTTTTATGTATAAAGAAATACTTTGATTCAAAAATATGTCTGTGATGTGTTGAGGGAGAATGAACTATAGTTCCTCCAGGACTTAGTGCTAACATTAGTTCTATATGAAAGCAGAACTGTAAATTCCCAGTGTTTCAGCATTGACCTGAGCTCCTCTGCAAAACAACCCCCTGTAGGAGGGACTGTGACTCCATTGGCTGCAGCACTAAAAGATAGACAGATAGTTCTGGCTGCTGATAAAAGTGTGACATCAAAATACAGTATCAGGTGGGGCCCTATGTGTCTTACCATGGGATCCAAAGTCTGTGGTGGCGCCCTGAGTGTAAAAGTAAACTACATAACAGTTAGTACATTGCAGTGTCGAACAAGCCCAATATTGACTACAGTAAGACAAATATGCATAACATGACAATAAGTGGTAGACAGACATGTATACAATATATACAAATGCAACAAAGGGCACAATGTTTATTGTGGAAGAATACAACGAGTAATCCATATCAAGTGGACTGTGGTGTGGAGAAGAATAGATGAATACTCTCTAAATATAGCCCTTGGAAGGAGCTTTGCGTTTACTCTGAGCTTGCTGAGTCATGCTGAGCCATGCGTAGGATCATGTGACTGCTTTGTTTTGGTCACATGACTAAATCTGGTTGATGTCAGAGGTGTAACACAGGACTGTACTCATGCTGAGGCACATTGGACAATGAGCGGGCACAAGATTCACATGACACTAGATTCAGTGGACAGCCCAGGTAACAGGTATCAGGCAGACTGCATTCTTTGTGGTGTAAGTCCATTGTGTAAGGTGGCCGTTTACAAAAAACATGGTGCTGTAGACACAGGCTGCCTCCCAGGATTTTCCGATACATTTGCTACTTGTCAGAAATAAGCAGAAAAAAATGCAAGGGAAGTAAAGCATAATAAGGAGCAGAAATGGATACAATGCTAAACACAATGCATCCATAAGTATTCAGAGCAGACAGAATAGGCTACTTATAGAAGAAATAATCTAGTGGCAGACAGTTATCTTTAATGCTTCTTCTACTATTTCTTGCTCCCATTTATATATAAGACAAAGGAGGAGTGGTAGCAGCGAGAGAGTCTAAAATAGCCTCTGTGTGTGGGTTACAATAGCTGAGTCAGACAGCTTAGTGAAGCCTATAATTTCCCTAAGAGTGGAGGCAGTGTGTGAGCAAAGAAAAAGCAATATATTCTTATTCTATATCCTTATTTAAGTAATTTGGTTAACAACAAAAAACTTAACGAGAACTTAAATGAGAAATTTTAAATCTGTATAAATGTTCCAGATATTTTCCATGTATATAAATATGTGCATATCTATATTACACATACAGCCAAGAGCCTAGGTAGACTTAAGTCACACTGGGTGATTAGCAGGATCTTTTGATTGGCTATTTTCCAAGCTGTGTTCCTCTCTTGAGACCAGAAATCCAGGTAGTCTCAGGACCCTCCACAACCCTATACGTTCATTCATTCATTCATTATCCGTAACCGCTTATCCAATCCAGAGTCGCGGGGGGTCCAGAGCATACCTGGAATCATTGGGAGCAAGGCGGGAATACACCCTGGAGGGGGCGCCAGTCCTTCACAGGGCAACACAGACACACACACACATTCACTCACACACTCACACCTACGAACACTTTTGAGTCGCCAATCCACCTACCAACGTGTGTTTTTGGACTGTGGGAGGAAACCGGAGCACCCGGAGGAAACCCACGCGGGCATGGGGAGAACACACCAACTCCTCACAGACAGTCACCCGGAGCGGGAATCGAACCTACAACCTCCAGGTCCTTGGAGTCGAATGAATTATTTTTTTAAACATAGATTTGTGGTGAATGACATTATCAGTCAAAATAAATAAATTACAACTGAATCGAAGAAGAGATTTATGTGTAGCTTTAGGTATAAAAGTTTCAGTACAGTTACAGAAACCATTTTCAGGGGATTTTAGACACTGATGGCCACAGTTCTGCAAAATGTGTTAATTTTTCTCCTCAAACAAACCTGATTTAACCTAGCACATATGCTAACAAGGCAAGCAAATTTTGGAGATATAAAACTCTCTATGCAGATTATGCAGAACTTTAAAAAATAGAATTAGATTTTCAGTGCATGTCTGTGTAACACGTAGTCACGTCAGTCCAACACTATAATAAAAGCAGTATACATTATTTAATTGAGTATAATACCAATAGGCAGCTCAAAATCCAAGGATCCCAGGATATTGTATTTAGAAACACCAAAATGCACGGTTGGGTTGAGAGAATCTGTCGTATTTTTGTGCCTTATTATAAAGCTTTCATAATTTATCTACAGAATCATTCATTAATTAATTCATACATTGTCTGTAACTGAGTATCCAGTTCAAGGTCATGGTGAGTGAAGTCAACCTAGAAACACTGGGCACAAGGTAGGAACACACCCTAGACGGGGGTTATCTCTGCATCTGATTGCATATCTGTTGCTCTGCATACTTCATTTGCCCATTTTCAGCATTTTACTTAATGATGAGGATCCCCATAGGACCACTACACAGCTGGTGATTCGGATGGTAGGTCATTACTGGTGGTGTGTTAGTGTGTGTTGTGCTGGTGGATCAGACACAGCAGTGCTGCTGGAGTTTTTAAATCCCTGAGTGACACTGCTTCACTGAAAATAGTCCATCAATTAAAAATAAACATTACCCAGATAAAACTTTATCTGTGGTTGTTCAGGTTGGGTCCTGACCACTAAAGATCAGTAAGTGGAGTAACAGATGTATTACATTCTGTCATTTTTTAACTGCAAAATGCCAATGCACAATCAGTGGACAGAGAGTGTAGAAACAAGGTGGTAGTAATAATATTATGGCTGATTGATTTTTAGTCTAGCGACCAATACTGTAATTGTGATTTAAATTGAAATTACTTTCTATATTTTAAAGTCTCTAAATAGTAGCCTTGAAATAAATAAATACTTTACATAAATTAACGCAAGAAGATCAAGTTTTAATTCTGATCACTGAAAGTACACAGCAAATTCTCCCGTGTTAAATCAATTTGTTGTACATTTAACACTAAAAGTGTTGATTTAACACTGGTGAATTTGCTGTGTAGAGTGCCAGAATGTCTTTTAGTTGCAGTTGTTGTCATGTAAGCAGTACAGTGTCTAAGTGGTATGTCTGTTTAATACACAAAGTTACTGTCCTCGTTAAAGCCTTCTTAAGACATTGTTCTTTCAAACTGTAATTATTTTATACCTAGTATAGTATAATTAATGTCATGAATCTGAATTTGAAATAAACTGTAATATATGCATATTTATATTTTGTTCTACTCCCTAATTCCTTTAAGTATTCCTGTTTCATGGTGTGTTATTTCTGATAAAAACATTATCACCAATTACAGAACAAGAAATCTAAAACAAAATGCTTTTCTTTCTTTCTTTCTTTCTTTCTTTCTTTCTTTTTTTCTTTCTTTCTTTCTTTCTTTCTTTCTTTCTTTCTTCCCAATGCCTGTAAAAAATGTACATCTTTTTTATTTTCTTTTTGTTTTAACATTATCTTATTATCTTAATTGGTACCCTATAGACCTATTAAAGGATGGTTATTCTAATGAAACTTAGCCTAAATCCTTAAACCTTATCCTATTAATGAGTTAATTTGATGGTGGAAAAAGATTTGCTTTCAAAACCCTGTCAGTATGACAGATGTCTCAGTGATGACATGGCACTCAAGGTGGCAAAATATCATCACAATGACAATGGTAAGTGACTTTTTAATTATCACTAGGGGTCAGAAAGGTTACATTTTTACGATTTATATCTTCTTCAGTTAATCTGACATATTTGACATGCTGTTTGTCTTGTTTTATCATAGGCTAGATATATGTCTGCATTCAAAAGGAACACATGTCTATTGTCTCTTTTGTTTCCTCCATCAGCCCATATGTTGAATGCATTAATGATATTGAGATGTCTCAGTGGGAAGGGTGGGGGGTTGTGTCTTAAACTGTGAGATAAATGCAGTTCCCAGACAAAGAAATGAGTGACTGCTCCAGACATGCGAGCATCACAAATATCTAGACTTCTTGTGACATGTCAGACAGGTTTGTGTGTCAAAAGGCTTTAATTGTACTGCTAATCTTCAAAATATTGTATTAAATCTGGTCAATATAACATTTATCTTTATGAGTTTATAAAAAGTATATAGTGGAATTTTCGTAATTGGCTGATGTAAAATTTTCTTGTAGCTAACAAAATGATGTGCGGATGAACTATATAGGATCATCCCAAATAAAAATGACAATAAGTTTATAATCATTTATAAAAGATGTTTTTCTAATTCTGAAAATTACAAAGAAAATTTACAAAGATGTTTTTCTTTCTTTATATTGTTTTTATTTTTGTGGTGCTGTTGTTATATATAAAGTCCTTCACAGGCCAACACATACAGTCACACCTACGGACACATTTTGAGTCGCCAATCCACCTACCAACGTGTGTTTTTGGACTGTGGGAAGAAAACGGAGCACCCGGAGGAAACCCACGCGGACACGGGGAGAACACACCAAACTCCTCACAGACAGTCACCTGGAGCGGGACTCGAACCCACAACCTCCAGGTCCCTGGAGCTGTGTGACTGCCATATTTGTGTGACCTTTATTTTATTTCTGTTCATGCAGATTTCAAATAATTTCATGCCTTCATTGGGAATTGTCTTCTTTTCTCACCTATGGTTTACACATTAAATGTCTATTTGCATTTCGGATATGGTCCTTTGTTAAGAACTCCTATACAAATAATTAAATGGAACTGAATGAACTGTATTATCTTGGCCTAAACAGCACACACCCAAATATTTTCACTGTGGTTATTAGTGAGTACATACTGTGAGCAATTAGTTGTCTCTACAAGCTGTTGCCAACACCCTCTCCTTTCCCTCCTTATTTTTACTCTCCCTGTTAATGCATGAGAGATGATGAGACTGCCATTATTCCCTGGAGTGAGATAAAAGAGCAGGTCTCGCAGTAGGGCAGTGATTAAACGGGCGGATGAATCTTTCTTATGGATCCAGATGAAGGAAGGCTCTCTTTGACCTAGATTCCACAGTCCCCCCAGTCACAACACTGCAGCCTCACGTGATCAGGTTCCTCAGTCAAAACAATAACATGAAAAGTCCAGGCTGAGCCTGGGTTGCAGGGGTTGGGGCTGAGGCTGCAGGCGAGGCTGTGGGAGGCCTGCATGTAAAAACTGGGCTTTGATCTCCTAATGCATCTCAGGTGCTGAAGGAAGATGAATGCTGATAAATTCACTCTTTACATGGCAACCACACAAACACAACTGTTCCTTGTTTTTAAGAAAGCCTAAAGAGGCCTTAATCTGGGAGCCTCCTGTGGTGCTAAGTAGTGGTGTTTTTCTCATCATGACACAACAGTTTTTGTCTTACGTAAACTATGCTGACTAAGAGTCAGTATCATGGGCTTTTACCTGTTCTCATGTTGCTACCTGAAACCAGAGAGGCTAGTGGTCAGAACTAGCATAATCCAAGTGAACGTCATTAAAAACCACCCTGTTTAGCAAGGCTGTGCGCAAATGTTAATTAATTAGGACATGTTTATGGTACTATATAAAAAATCTGCCTTTCGGCAAAAAAATGAAAATGAAATGAAATGAAAATGAAAATGAAAAAATGAAATTACGTGCTCTATATTGCATATATAACAAAAGTATCCTGTAGACCTGGCATGTTTGTTAATAACAAAAGAAATCAGTGTTGTAATAACACATCCTTGAAATAACTTTCCATTGCACAATTAGGATTGACACAATGAAATAATAATCTAAAATTTCATATTTAATCAATTTAAATAATAATAACAATGAATATTGTATTATACAGTTTTAATGACAACATTGCTTTTCAAGTGTCCCGCAACTTCAGGGTCCTTTGTTTTCTTAGTTTCTCAGAATGTCCTGCTTTGGGTCATTCTCTCAGTGGAGTTTGGTGTGTTCTTTCCATGTCTGTGTGGAATCCAATAGGTATTCCAGTTTCCTTCCTCAGTCCAAAAAAATACATTGATAGGTGAATTAACTTATCGAGGGTATCTGTAGATGTGAGTGTGTGAGAGGATCTGTTAGTGTGTGATGCCTGGTAATGGACAGGCGCCTTGCCCAGGGTGTGTTCCTATCTTGCATCCAGTAATTCTGGGTAGGATTTGGACCCACAGGGACTGGAAAAGAGGTTACCGAAAATGAATGAATATATTAATCAATTAATCAGTCAATCAATCAAAAGAGTTGTCCAATTAATGTTTTTTTAAAACAGATACATAAAATATTTAAGTCACAACGTTCTGAAACATTCCTGCTGTAAGGGAAATAAAGTTGTAAAATGAGCATGAATCCAAGGTTGAACCATTGCAAGCACTTTTGTGTCAAACTTCATGAGGGAATTTTCAAACAGTTAAAAATAAAAAAAAAAATTCAAGAAACAATTGCAAAGGCTTTTGGTCTGTTGCCAAAATTGTCAAAAAGATTCAGGGAATCTGTACAAATCTCAGTCTTTGTTATCAATTTCATCTTCTGCTGCTTCATATGGTTCTGTATTTATTATGTCAGGTCGTAAACTGTTGGTGACGTCTTTTGGTGACCGTCTCCTTCAAAGTATATAGACAAATCTCCTTGATGCTTACAGTCTGTCAGACTCCTTTTCAATAATTTGCACCAGTGAGTGGTCTTTACACTAGCTGATTTCTTGGCACCAAACTTCTCCTCCAATATTTGGCATGATTGTCTATTTTATCAGCTTCACCCTGCTTTTCAATTGTCAAGACCCCCACAGGATCACCACAGATAGGTATGTTTTGAGTGGTGGATCATTTTTAGTGCTGCAGTGAAACTGACATGGTGGTGTGTTAGTGTGTATTACGCTGGTGTGAGTGGATCAGACGCAGCAGTGCTGCTCGAGTTTTCAAACATTTGTTCACTCATTGTCCACTGTAAGACAGTCCTACCTCGTTGGTCCACCTTGTAGATGTAAAGTCAGAAAAAGAAGCTCATCTGTTGCTACAGAATTTGTGTTAATCGTCCTTTAGTCCTTCATAAGTGGACAAAGAGCACTGCCCACAAGATGCTGTTGCCTGGATATTTTTAGTTGGTGGACTGTTCTCGGGTTCAGCTCTGACACTCAGGGCTTTAAATCTAACACACTTTCTCTCTCTTTCTCTCTCTCTCTCTGGCGATGTATTAACGAAGAAACATCTGAGCTCTCAAATCTGACCCTCCAGGTCCAGACAAGCCCTTTGATCCAAAGCACACAGGTTTTAACCCCCCCCCCCCCCACTGCTGAAAGTGCAAAACCTTGAGAAGGCTCTTCATGACTGCTCCAACGTGTCTCATAAAAGACCCAGCAAGTGCCATGCAGTCATTCTGAAACATGACCTAATGGATCTGGCATGAGTTGAAGTGAGAGTGAAGCTGGGATGAAGGGAAGTAGAGGCACAGTCATAGGATAAAACAATAAGCACTTAATTACCAAACGACAAATGGAGACAAATATTCCTTCAATTACTTTGCTTTTCTCATACACAGGACTTGAACTATCCCTTGTGCTGTATGCGAAATGAAATAATTACATATTTGTTCTTGTATTTAAGGGGTCTGAATTTGACTCTTGCCCATGTAATAGCTGTTTACATCTGAGGCTCTGTGTTTTCCACGCGTAAGAAAAATGGCTTAGTCCAAATTTTTCACAAGTCCAGTCCTGGAGATCCATCTCCACTGAAATGTTCCATGTTCTCCCTGTTCTAACATGCCTAACTCAGCTCATTAAAGGTGTAAATATCAAATAATGTGACTCATGTGTGATACACTGGTAACTATGTAGCTGTGAGACACTATGTTCTAAGATCACTTGTAAAAAAAAAAAAAAAAACGTAATAAAAACAATGTAAATTAAAAAAAAAATGAATTGTTTTCAGAACGTAATTATTTTACAAGTCAGTGTTTGTTTGTCTGTATCTTTAATACAGAACCAAAGTAGGGCAGCACAATAAAGGTGAAAAAAAAAAAAAAAAAAAAACAGGACAGAGCAACATATTAAGAAGTTTTAAGTTGAGAGTTTATTTTTATTTGCCGTTTTACTAAAGCTACACCAGAGGATAATTGCTGGGGCATTTAAGGTGAATTTGAAAAATCCAAAATGCAGGAAAATAAATAAATAAATAAATATATATATATATATATATATATAGAAAAGCGATTAAAAAAAAGCACATTAACGTCAGGTTAACCAATTCTCTCTCCACTTTGTGTTGCTGTATGGGCTAAAAGTCAGGAGTTGTCCCACCCCTCGCGCCCCGCCCCCCGGTTAAACCCAGAGACCGAACAGTTCTGGCGACGCTGGACTAATGAAACGCAGCAGAACGCTCTCAGACACGGTATCCTTGGGCGCCGCGCTCTGCTGTTGACTAGGGCGCGTAATTCAGGACCTCAGACAGGGCTGAGCTAAATTTAGAGCGCTGTTTTAAACGTTAATCTGCTTCAGTATTAAATCTGGATTTTGTTTTCTTAGTTTCTCAGAACCGTGGATTTGAGGTGTTCTCTTAATTTGAGCAAGAGAAAGCCTCAGTGGCGGCATCGCGGAGGGATCTGTGTCCTGTGCGCGGATTAAAAGGGTTCACTCTGCGCGCTCTCGCTCTCTCTCACACACACACATAAGCAGTGTGTGCAGTTTTGCGCGGACTCTCGTGGATGCAGGCGTCGTCTGCTATGGCTACACAGGGGGACTATAGAGCAGCGTGTATTAATTGAGATTCCTAAGATGTTGCTTTCCAAGTTTGGATCTTTTTCTCACATTTGTAGCACGACTAATATTGACCATTTGCCCGTGAAAATTCAACTCCAAGCAGGTAATTCTAACAGTAGCTACTTTTGTTATTGTTACTTTTTTCCTACGACATAATTGTTCATATTATTTTATGGCTCTTGGTCAAAATATATAAACAAAACTGGTAGTGGCTGAGCGCTAGACACACATTCCCGTGTCAGTGACCTCAAATTTGGAGCCATTTTGCTGCGAGTTAGTGCTTACCGTTACTGCCAGGTCTGTGAGTGATGTTTGAACCGGAGACTAACGCCTAATGTTTTTTTTTCCAGCAAAAATCGAGCGCGAACCGTTTGAGAAGCTCTATCACCTGGGCTCGGTGTTAGGGAGAGGGGGCTTTGGCACAGTGTATTCTGGGACTCGGCTTTCGGACAGTTTGCCGGTAAGTGAGAGAGAGTGAGTGCGCACGCGGCGGCTTTGTTGTGGCGGCAGTAGCAGCACATGGCTGCGACTCGCGCGGCAACGTGTTCGGCTTCTTTAATGAACCGCTTTCCTCTGTTTGTGTTTTGACTTTTTCAGGTCGCCATTAAACATGTGGCCAAAGAGAGAGTCACGGAGTGGGGCACCATTGTAAGTCTACAAACATCGTCTACGAAGCATGTGTGTTTATACGAGTCTTTGGCTGCGTTCCAAACCGCATACTACCGGACTAAATAGTCTACCACACCGGCGTAATTTAATGCACTTCACATACACATACCCATTTGGTTCATGTACGCGATATTGAGCGTTTGAGGTAGTATGTGGTTTGATATACAGCCTTTGTCTCACCTGAGTAGATCAGGGTATCTTATCTTGATTTGATCACTTAGAGTGCACATCCCTGCCCCTCCTTTTCTAGAACGGCTCTCTGGTTCCTTTGGAGATTCTGCTGCTGAAGAAGGTGGGGAGCTCCTTCCAGGGCATTATTAAACTGATTGACTGGTTTGAGAGGGCGGACGGCTGGCTGATTATCATGGAGCGGATGGAGATGGTGAAGGACTTGTTTGACTACATCACGGAGAAAGGTGCGCTGGACGAGGACGCGGCGCGCGGCTTCTTTCTTCAGGTCCTGGAGGCTGTGCGCCACTGCTACAGCTGTGGGGTGGTGCATCGTGATATTAAAGATGAGAATCTCCTGGTGGATTTACGCACTGGTGCCCTCAAACTCATCGACTTCGGCTCTGGGGCGATTCTCAAGGACACCGTCTACACTGACTTCGATGGTGAGTCCTTGAATTTCATAGACCACCCTCCCCCACCCCCCTCTGCTGACCACGCTTAACTCCACAGGACTACTGGGAGCGAAATTATTTTTTCTGGTGAATTAGCCTACTCTTGATGTGGCATGGGCAATTAACGTCCTTAAAAATACATTAAAACTCAGTTGTCTCTGAGGAATACTGGTTTGGGGAAAGTAGAAGAGAGTTGGAATGACCTTCACATCTTCAGTGCCCAGTGTTTGGTCACGTGAGCCTACAGTGTATCAAAATGTCGCTTTGAATATATTTTATTCCAATATGTAAACTGACTCTACTAGCAAATACAGTAATTTAGTGAAAATATTCATTGCTTTTGGCAAGAATTGTGCTGATATTATGTTTTATTCCCGTGGGACAGATGGAACAGAATTTAATTAAACACAGATGTAATTAGATTCACATCATTTGCTGAACAAAGCTGCTTTCTCTCTGGGTTATTGTATAACAATTCTAATAACAGGCTAATAATAATGTAAATGCACATTCATGGACCGTATCTCCCCCCATAACAAAGCCAGAGTACCTTGGAATAAAACAGCTGCTACTGCGTAACATTAGTATTTGTTGTGAAATGTGAGTAGTGAGAGCACATGATGGCTGTTTTTGTTTGGTATCCAGGTCCTACCCTTTGAGGCCAGAACACCGTCTCCCAGTGCTCTGGTGAATAGGCTTTTGTTATGGGAAATGACTAATGCAGTGTGAATTTGGAGGAGCGTTAGCATGTACCTTATCGCCTTAGTTTGTGTTTGAAAGGATGTAGATGAGCTGCTAGTTTCAGTTGGCTTTTATTCCCTTGAGTTCTCTCTGCTCTCAGCTGGAAGTTGATGTGGTGGAGGAGGGGCTGTGGTGGAGTCAAGACTCTGGTGCCCGCCTTTTCCAGTCAGCTGACTGAGCAGCTCTTTCAGTACCGCAGTGTAATCCCAATGTAATAGAAAACTGTTACAAAACCTGCCAGTCAGACTGATTATGAAACAGTTCTATCACACTACTGATGAATATTACCAACCATTTTTATCTTTTGCAAGTCTCAGAACGTCAGCAGTTGGGAAACAATCAGTAAATAATTAAGCCAGCATTTGTGAAACAGTAGTAAAACAATAACTTTGATCTTTTTCTTGAATTGAAAGTTGTAATTGAACAGCACATTGTTTCATTTTTGTGTGCAGGTACCAGAGTGTATAGTCCCCCAGAGTGGATTCGCTACCACAGGTACCATGGACGCTCAGCCACTGTGTGGTCACTGGGCGTGTTGCTATATGATATGGTGTGTGGGGACATACCATTTGAACATGATGAGGAGATTCTAAAGGGTCGTCTCTTCTTCCGAAGAAGAATCTCTCCTGGTATGTTACTTTCCATGCCTCTTGTAACTGTATACTTTATTTATTTGTGTCCGAAGACATTGTAAAGTTATTTTTTTCTTGCTTGGTCTTCTGTAGAGTGTCAGCATCTCATCAAATGGTGCCTTTGTCTGCGGCCATCAGACAGACCTACACTGGAACAAATATTTGAGCATCAGTGGATGCATACAAAGAAAGACTCTAAATCAGAGAACGGAAACATCACTCTTCTTGTGATCAGCACGGATTCATCATCAAGCTCATGCTCCAGCAAAGAGAGCCTCTGACGGCAATGGATATAACACTGACTGATCAACCATGATGCAAAATTGGACTTTAAGCTCCTTTAAATTATTTTTTAGGTTTTTTTTTTTTTTTTTTTTAATTTCAAAAGGATAGATCCTCATGGGCATTGTACAAGCAGTGATGCTAGCAACTAGGGCTGGGTGATATACAAAATTAACTATTATGATATTTCTTTATTTTTCAAAAAAAAAATGCTGTAATTGACAGTATCGCTGGACAGTGCGGGAATTTGCTCCAACCCCTTTTCATGTTTGCCCCCACCTCTATATGCATTTTTCCTCTCCACATACTGTTTTTTTCTGCTTGGTAAGTAGTTTACTTTACTGTCAGAGCTGACTGTTGTGTCCCTGCTGATTGTGGTGTTGAAGGCATTTGCTTCTGTTGATAATGTTCACGTGGCAGAGTAGAAAAGTTGCTCTGCTCTCAATCTGCAACTTGGTATAGATCCAGTCTCCTGTGTATGAGTGCTTTCAAAAGTTAAAATGTTAATTATGACAGCTGGTGTGACATTTTATTACTGTGCTACAGGTAGCTGTGATTTTTTTTCATATCAACGTAAAACATGTCTGAAGTGCTTTCCATGTAAAACACTGCAACTCACTATTAGTAATTTCCCCACACACATCTAGGAGATTTTCATGTTAGATACCTTCATTGGGTCTTGTCTATCATCCCAGATGTCCAGTGACATTCCCCTATTGCCCAGGCCTACTAGCAACCCTATGGTAATGCTTTTTGCTCTTATAGAGCATAGACTTTGACTTTTTAAACTATTAGTTCAGTGCCTTTTTTCTCTCCCAGAAAGCTGCTTTTGTGGGGCCTACATTTTTTATGAGGTCTGCCTGCCTCGCCCCCTTGTGGTGGAAATCCTCTCAATAGGCGCGCGCACACAATACCGTTGAATCTTATTTTCTGAGCGCCTTCTTACTGGGGAGTGTTGCAGAACTTTTTCGGTGTCCATGTTGCCACCTACTGGCCTTTGCTTAACAGAAACTTGGGTGATGTGCACAATCAATGCAATTTTCATTGGTTACAGGTTTTGAATGCATCTTGTGTTGTATTTATGTATATTTTCCACACAAGTATATTATTTATTCCTGCAAACATACATTCCACATGCTGTGGCTATTTATTTATTTTTTCATTTTATAACATCTGCAAAAATACTGATACCCCTGGCTTATTTGTAGCTCAATCTAAAGGCTTTCAGGTCAGCTAAGTCTGACTTATATTGCTAGATATTTAGATGGGACTGAGATGCTTAAGTGATTGCATTCTATGTAAAATGACTAGAGGTTGTCATCCATCTTCCATACTAGATGGAAGTAGTGTTCTAGTTTGTACTTCCACTGAATGTGGAATTTTTTTTTGCATTTGTGAGACAATGCTGAGTTTATTTTTTATAACAATAAATTTGTTTAATATGAAACTTGACTTTTGTGATTCATGACAAATACTTGGGCATTTACATGTAAATGTTTAGTGTTTTGTCCTCCAAAGTTTTGATCCACCCATGTTAAATGTTATTACACTATATATATAAATATAGTCTGTGAGGGGAAACACTGTACCCCTTAAAAATCTTTTCCTGATATGAAAAGATACGGAAACGCCCTTTTCACACAGTTTCACTCTGATTGACTTTGAAGGTAGGTAGTTACAGCTCACCAAAATTGTGACTATACTGCCCCCTGAAGACTGTAGGTGAACTGAAACCTAAATGAGGGAGTCGTCGTATGGGAAAGTGGAGCAAGTAATTCTTTACTGATTCAAACACTAGCGTTCACACACACTCGGGAAACTTAAATCGGTCTAGTAGATTTAATGCATTTATAAGCACGAAGGCATACCAGCTGTTACTAAAGCAGCAACATCACACCTAAAGTGACTAAACTAGCTCAAATAAACGCTATTCACTGCTGCCTCTATAAAGCTATGTGCAACCACTAAGAAAAAAAAATTAACAAATTTGCCACTGCCTTCTAAATGTGTTAACATACAAACACATGTACCGCTGCTCTATAAAGATGTTATTAACAAAAAACAAACTCATTTACTCACTGCTGCCCTCTAAACGTGTCATTCATTCAGTAGCGGAATCACGGTGGATCATTTGGCACAACGCACCTGAGAGTAGCGCGCCACTACACTGTAGGGCATCATACATTCACCCAGACACTCACACACACACACACTCACACACACACATCATACATTCACCCAGACACTCACACACTCACCTGTGAACAACAACTCGGGATTCTGGATTGAGGTAGGGACCTGGAGTGACACAAGGCAAAGATTGAACCCAGGACCCTTCAGCTGTGAGGCAGAAACAACCCCAAGATATTATTGACAACATTTTTAAAATAATAATAAATGACTCACTCCTGCCTTATAAATGTGTTATTATCAAGCATTAAATAAAATAACATTACTGACCTCTTCCACTTAAAGGGGTTACAGCCCTATGTTAGAGGTTTGAAATGTTGCTTCGCGTCGCAATAACTGTGATTTTTGCTTTTTTATTTTTACTTAGATGTTGTTGTATCCAAACGGATATAAATGGGATGAAATGTCATTGCCATTGAGCCATGATTGTGAAAGTTAACGGTTGCTGTAAATGAACATTTTCAGCTCCGAGCATTGTGGGATTATGTAATAACAGTGTCGGCCCCACCGTTTTGTGTGTTTTGGTTTATTGTGTGTGTGAAAGTGAGAGACTGAGACTGATGGATGGGGGAGGGGGTTACTACAGTGGGCTCTTCCTCGTTGTAGCCCGCAGTTAGTCACGTTGTTCGCGGAGCAGGATCTCCACACAGCCGCATTGTTGTTGAGGGCAGGAGCGGACGGCTAGCCCGCTAACGCACAAACACCAACGCTTCTCTAACGGCAAATCCGGCGCTCAGACAGGCGAATGGTGTTTCTAACGTCTGTGTGGATGCAGCTCTGTGACTCGAGGCGGTTGTTGTTGGTACGGCGCCTTATCCTTGAAACACGCTCCAGAGCTCCGGCGGACTGTTAGCGCCGCTTTAGCGCAGAGTCGGAGCTTCAGCCTCTCTGCCGTAGGCCCCACGCACCGCCGCGTTCACCAGAACCTCCCACCGTCCCTCTCAGCTCATCCTCCGCCGTCGAGACCACGGTAAGAGCGCGGCATCACACTCTCCTGTTCGTCCACTAGAAGGTGGTTCGTAGTTATTTATTTGGGGAACTGGAGTACGTTAACGTGCCCCTGTTTGTTTTGTCTGACGCCATCTTTGCCTAATTTCGAGGAGTGGAAACAAGGATTAGCCGCTAACGCTAGCAACGAGTAAACCGCCGATTTCGTGCCAGTCCCTCGGCGTTTTCTATAGCGTCATTTGATTTTTACCGATTAAAGTTAACTTACTATCAAGGTATTCACTTGCCCCACATTAGCTGTCCACCTCAAGTGTGTTTATAAAAGTTGCCCTTAGACACTTTATTCTCCTTTTCCGCCAACTACACAAGACGAGACTGGGTTTGCTTCCTATTAGAAATCCCCCGTTCCACCTTAAGTGGTTCAGTGGTTGTATTCTACGCACAGGCCCCAGATTGGAAGCGCTGCTCGTTTTAAGGTGGAACGGACGAGTTCAATAAGCACCTTACGCATTAGGAGCTAACTGTAGTTTCGTGAACTTTTGCTAACATTAGTTCCTCATAATAATACATGCTCAAAATTGACACGCTCAGCAGTAAAGGAGCCTTGAGAAATTGCTGCTGGACATACTTCGTCTTCAAGTACAAGCTCTCTCTACTTCCCTGGCCTGTAAACACACTGCCCTGCAGAGTTAAACCTGGATTGCCCCATAAAGCTAAATATGTAGCTAGCTCTTCATGGTCAATATCAAGTTTGATGGGGCGAGGTCTTCTGAAACAGCCCAGCCCTTTACTGCAGTTGTGAACCCGTCGTTTCATTCAAATATAAATATCACAATGCAAGTTAAATCCGGCGTACAAGGAGGAAGCTAGCATGGCTTAGCTTGTCAGACTACTACTGCTTTAAGAGAGCAGCCATGAGAGAGAGAGCTTTTATGTTGGTTGTTTATCTTCTCATCAACAGAAAACTCATGCAAATTGAAACGGCGTATTGTCCACGTGCTTTGTGTTCAGGTAGGGGGAACATAATACAAAGGTTGTGTACTGTACTGCATGCATGAGGTGTACGTTACAGGACACTGAAGCCTGTTCTGACGGTCAGGGGGATTTGTTGCCAGGTTTTAACGACGGACAGTTTGAAGCTTGACCGGCCGTTGCTATGGACACAGCCCACGTTTGATCGTTGCGAGGTTTCAGTTGGAGACACATTCAGCGTTTACAGTAACTTAGTTAAACTACAACAACGCTGAAACACGAGGAATGTAAAAGGTCCGTGTCATACGTTTACATTAACCGTTGTGTGATTTATGATATATGTTGGCTATATATTTCAGTTTTTCAAGGGGTCAAAAAATGTGACAATTTCCAACAACTTTTTACTCCCAAAATAAACAGAAGTTATTGTGCCTTTTAAAGCTGTCTTGATATATGCTCAACACAACATTAATATTATAATGTCTTATATAATCTCTCACACATCATTGAAAATCCATTTGGTCTAAAACATTTCCTTATTACAATCAGATGTCTGTAGATGTTTGTATACATCTGTGTTTTGTGTTTTGTTTTTGCTGCTTAGTTCCTAGTGTCTGTACAGCACATTGAACTATTATAGTCAAACACAACAAAGAGGAAGCCATTTACTTTTATATGAACTTTTTTTCAGACTGGGTAAAACGAAAGGGAGCAGATGCTGTTTTTGTGATGTTTTGCCATTTATTGTGTCTGTTCATTCCTCCAGCTGTTAAAAATGAGGAAGAAAAATCGTACAAATCGTGCAGCCCCCACACAGAGGCCTCCATCACCTATCAAACCTTCACGAAACCGTGAGACTCTCACCTATGCTGAGGCTCAGCGCATGGTAGAGTTGGACATTGATGGACGTGTTCACAGAATCAGCATTTATGACAAGCTTGATGTCATCAACAGCGATGATCCTTTAGCTCAGGAGATCAGTGAATGCAACAGCAACAAAGAGAACACTGATAAACCTCAGCAGGTTCTGGTGCGATCTGTGAGGCTCAAAAACAACCAGCAGAAGAAGAGTGCTGCTCTCCCTGCAGGACAGAGCTCTCCAGCTCAGGGGAAATTACCAGAGCCAAAAATCAGAACGGTTGAGTATAATCTTCCAGCTGTGCCACGAAGACCCTCCACGTATTACACATACGTGGAGAAGACATTAGATGAGCTGGATGAAGACGTGGAGTATGACATGGATGAAGAAGATTATGCATGGCTTGAGTTGATCAATGAGAAAAGGAAGAGTGATGGATACAGCCAGGTCTCCCAGAATGTTTTTGAATTCTTAATGGACCGCTTTGAGAAAGAATCATTTTTTGAAAGCCAGGGTCAGGGAGATCCACAGTCTCTCATTGATGAGGATGCTGTATGCTGCATTTGCATGGATGGAGAGTGTCAGAACAGTAATGCAATTCTTTTTTGTGACATGTGCAACTTAGCTGTGCATCAGGAGTGTTATGGTGTCCCCCACATCCCAGAGGGTCAGTGGCTGTGCCGGCATTGTTTACAGTCTCCTTCTAAGCCTGCAGAGTGTATTTTTTGCCCCAACAAAGGAGGAGCACTTAAGAGGACAGATGATAACCGCTGGGGCCACGTAGTTTGTGCCATTTGGGTCCCAGAAGTCGGCTTTACCAACACAGTCTTCATCGAACCCATTGATGGTGTTGCTAACATTCCACCAGCTCGTTGGAAACTCACTTGCTACCTCTGTAAAGAGAGGGGAGTTGGTGCCTGCATTCAGTGCAGCAAGGCCAATTGTTATACAGCATTTCATGTGAGCTGTGCTCAGAAAGCAGGCCTGTACATGAAGATGGAGCCCATCAAAGAGGTGACTGATACAGGATCCACAACATTTTCAGTGAAGAAAACGGCTTATTGTTGTTCGCATACTCCCAACGGTTGTGTCAGAAGGCCTCTTGCCATCTACGAAGAGGCCAAACCCAATAATGGCCATTGTCAAAAGAGCAAACAGAAAAGTGGAAGAACAAATGTCAAGGGATGCCAGAAGAAGAAGAGTAAAAAAGTAGAGACAGAACCAGTTCCAGTGGTTCCAGCTATGTCTAGACCAAGTATAACACCTAAAAGGTAAGACTCTTCTGATGTTGAAGGTGAATAATATTTAAGAATTTGTTGTGAAATACATGCTTTGTATTATGCAAAATTGTGCAAATCAGGTTTTTTTATTAGACATTTCAGTCTACTTTACTTACTGGGCAGCAGTAATTTTTGATGTTTTAAAACTGTTTTATTTTTCTCATTTTTACTTTTTCCAGTTTCAACACTATTCTAAACCAAGTGTCTGTGCAAAGGAAAAGGCTTTTTGTGGAGCGTGTTCTCAGCTACTGGATGCTCAAAAGGCAGTCAAGGAATGGTGTGTCACTTATTCGACGTCTTCAAACCACTGTACACACTCAAAAAACATCAGAACTGGTAAGTTCTCATAAGTTATCATTCTTTTCTTTCTGGTTTTAATCTGTCTACAGTGTAAGTATTCTGAGTTGAAATCTTTCAGTTGCTGTCCAATAAATAAATGCTGTACTGTTACCTAAGAATTTCTTATTCAATAAATTCCCTGAGAGAGTTTGTGTAGAAAAATTCCCTGTGTGTATGTAAATACAGGAGCAAAAGAAAGAGGACTGCTGGGCTCTGAAAGAACAGTTAAAGGACTTGCATCGCTTGCGGCATGACCTGGAGCGGACACGCTTGTTGCTGGAGCTCATTCGCAAGAGAGAGAAGCTCAAAAGAGAGCAGGTCAGAGCAAAAAATAACATTTTCTGCAAGAAGCAAGTAGTTATTTTCACTAAAATCTAGCTAAAACTGCACAAAAATTTCCAGAGTGCTCAGGACCTTTGCCATTACATGATTCATATCATATTACCTTCTACTTTTCTACAGTTTTATTCTGTTGTTTGGATTTTAATTAAATAGTTCTTATATTTCCTCAACTCAAGATGAAGCTTCATCAGTCAGTGATGGAGATGCAGCTTACTCCATTTACTTTTGTGCTACGCTCTCTGCTGGACCAGCTCCAAGAAAAAGACCAGGCCAAGGTTTTTGCAGAGCCTGTAAGCATCAAAGAGGTAAGGCTTATTAAACTGTTATTCCACCTGCAGTTGTGCCACTGTGTCCTACTTGAAGCGTTTTTGTGTGTTTGTTTATTTATGTATTTACTTTTTCACCCATTATCTGTCACATAGCTGGTTTTGAATGATTTATGTCTGTAAGGTTCCAGATTACCTTGATCACATCTCACACCCAATGGACTTCTCTACTATGAGGAACCGCATCAATACCCATGGATACAAGAACTTGGATGAGTTTGAGGATGACTTTAACCTAATCATCAATAACTGCATGAAGTACAATGCCAAGGACACTTTCTTCCACCGAGCTGCCATGCGTCTGCGAGATCATGGAGGAGTAATCCTTAGGAAGGCTCGGCGAAATGTGGAACAGATAGGTTTTGATTTCCCCAGCGGGATACATCTGCCTGAACCACCAAAAGCAGTGGCTCCTCCAGCCTTGACATGGGAACAAGGTACAGTTTATTTTTTATACTAATGATTGCATAGTTTTTAATGAATATAGGTTAGTTAATGTTTGATTAAGGAGTAACTGGTGGTGGTGATGTTGACATTATAATTGAGCTTTAAAGTCAGTGGTTTGGAAAGTTTATGCAAAACTGTATATGTGACATGACATGTTGAATGAAAATGGAGAATCAGCAGAAATTCTATGATGTTTTGGCTATTGTAGTGGACTGGCTTTTGAATCCAGCAAATCGGGCGCAGATGCCTTTGGAGGAGCAGCTCAGTAAGTTGTTAGAGACGCTGGATTTAACCACTGCAATGAAATCTAGCCCATCACGCACCAAACGCCTCAAGCTGCTCAAGAAGACCATCAGCGATGTACGACTTGAAATGAGTCAGCAGACCAGTTGTCCACCCCCAGAGCAGAGCCAACCTCAGGAGGTGGACACACCGCTCCTTGTGTCAGAGTGTCTGGAAGAAGGTTCATACTTCACTTTATTCTTTATATGATTCATAAAAGGCAATTGAATTGGTATTGCTGTTAAACACACATTTTGAAAAATAATCATGCTCAATTTCTTTCTTATTTCACAGTTGACAAGTCATTACCTCCCATATTGGAGCCTTCAGTTTCTGGCCCGCTTGTCACAAATCTTGACAGTCCTTCAGAACCCCCTGCCCTGAAACCCATGGAGCCTAGCCTTGATAAGTGCCCGAGAAAGGTCACATTTGATGAAAAATTGCTCTCTACCTCACTGATCAATGGATTTACCCCTGAAATGCAACCCTCTGAAAATAACATCATGGTAGCTACCTCCACCCTTACAGAACCAGCAGCTACAGTTAACAGACGGACTGCTGTGCTCTTTCGGAAGTCTAAGAGCGTTAGCCCACAGAAGCCAGTAAAGCCGCAGCTAGGCTCCAAAACATTCCTGTCAGTTGTCATTCCTCGTCTAGAGACACTGCTCCAGCACAGGAAGAGGGCTCGCAGTGGAGACAGCCAGGATGAAGATGAAGAGGAGTGCCCAGTAAAGCGCTTTGATACTGGTAAATAAAATACAGCGTACACTACCTGTTACTGTGAATGTTTATGTCCATCATGGACTTACAATTATGTGCATTTTTAATTGGTGCATGTGATAAGAGGTTTAATGTAGGTATATGACCACTGAACAGTTTGTGCTGCTGTTCGTTAAAGGGCTGTCTAATGGCTTTGTACTGGGGCCACGGAAAGGGCTAAGTGGTAGAGTGCTAGAACCTCGCCGCCGTTGTGCCTCTGAATCCAGCATCTCCTCCAGCGGAAGCACCAATGTGCTTGGGAATTCAAGGTATGAACAGGAAGTAGATTATTTAGACTGTCACACAAATTAATAATAATTTAACCCAAATTCCATGGATTTTTCATAGCTTATCTTCAATCAGTTTAAAACGCTGGAAGACACTAGCAGTTTAGTATAATGTTTACATTATTGTATAATGCAAACACCTTGACAGTTTTTGTTTCTATTGACACTAACTTGGAACAGCTCTCTTCTTGGCATGCTTAGCACTGTCAGTCCCAAGAGTGGGAAAGGGAAGCAAGCGATGGCACGGCGAAACACGACGGATGACAGAAATGAACTGACTGCGTGCATGGAAACGGAGAACATTTCCAAAGCAAGCAAGTTAGCAGCTGGTGAGTTGCCTGCTTTTGGTAAATGTGGAGTCATAGTTTTTTTTTTTGTGTTGGAAGCAATGGCCATCTATTAACAAAATAACATGGGCTAAGGGTTGTGCCTGTGGCTGTGCTGCTGCCAGGTCAGCTTTGGGAAGCTTGCTGCCCCATTCTTCTTTGCTTGCTTTAGTAATGCTCTGCTACATGGCTTCAGCTGACACTCTTATGCTTTTGCTTCACTGTCTGCATGAATAATTTCAGCTTTGAGTACATCTGTCTCATATTTAAAGCCATCACAGCTAATCCTGTTTTAAATGTTTCATGTTGGCTTGCTAACAAAGCACTGAAGTGTAATTCCATTCAAAAATCTTGTACTATTTTTAAAAATATTATATAGTGATGTACCGATCAATTTTTTTTTTGCCCCCAATCCTAATCTCAGTCTTTTAATATTGAATATCTGCAGATACAGAGTCCTGATCTGTTACTTAGATTTTCCTATATAGTACTGTTACATAGTAGTCATTATATTTATTAAACTAAGCCCAGTGTATCAGCTTTTATCTTACATTAAAAGAAATAAATTGCCTCCATCCAAGTTACTGCTTCATTTTGGTTTTATAACAAAATGAACAAACAGTGTCTTCACAAACATTAACATTTAAAACCTTATATGAAATGATCTAATGTGGTTTTTATGTATATAGAATTACTTTGACTCTAAAAGTCAGTCTCCGTTGTTGTCATCACAGAGGTATTGAGGGAGAAATGAAATACAGCTTCTTCAAGACACTGTGAATAAAACGATATTTTTTCAGCACTGATCTGTTTCTCTCAGCAAAGCT
Source organism: Hoplias malabaricus (assembly GCF_029633855.1). Classification (NCBI taxonomy): domain Eukaryota; kingdom Metazoa; phylum Chordata; class Actinopteri; order Characiformes; family Erythrinidae; genus Hoplias; species Hoplias malabaricus. The sequence continues at coordinate 32,823,973 of NC_089803.1, forward strand.
GCAAAACAAACCCCTGTAGGTGGGACTGTTACTCCACTGGCTGCAACACTAAATGATGGACAGCTAACTCTGGCTGCTGATTGGCTAAATAAAAGTGATGACCAATGAGAAATGCATTCTTTGTTCAGGAGCTATGGAGTGTCTGCCCCTCCCTCCCATTGAGGGAGAGCAGCATGTCTCAAACAAATCATGGTCTTAAGTCTTGCCTCAATAATACAGAATATGACCATGGCATATGGGTGCAAAATTCAACACAGATTTAATCATACAAACATGGGACGGTTGGTGACTCTAATCACATCCCCTTGCGCTCCAGGTCTGAATCCAGCTGGAGGGAATTTGCATTTGTTTGAAACAGCCAGAAAGAAGTGTGTGTCAGCTACAGCGGCCAGCAGAGTGAGATTACAACAACATCTACAAAGCGTGCTACATGAGGAAATTTGATCTTGCCGGCTAGAGAAAACAGAGGAGCGGCCTTAAGATCGAGTCCAATAAAGCCGATACAGATTGGTAAAATAATGCTGTGATCGGCCCTGATACCAATCTTTGAGATTGAATCGGGACATTCCTAATATTAAAACCACTAACACTGTTCAAGCATTTTCATTGCATTTGTACTTGCATGATACAAAGCTTATTGGATTGGTGAACAACTTACTTGATTTTTGAGTGGAATTCACTTCAAGTTTGTTTATAAATACCAGCTGTGGAGGAGACTGCACAGGTAAAGTGCCGTTTACGTTGAAGAGTTGGCCTGTGCTACTTAATGCTGTTTGGAATTGCACAGCCATGGCTCTTGCTCTTGAGGTGTTCTGCCTCATGATTTTGGTGAACCCTTCATAACTTAACATTATTCCTACTTCCATAGAACTTGACAACAGCAATATATGGATTCCCTCTAATACTACCACACTAACTCTGGAACCCTTTAAACTAGTCTGGGCAAAACTTAGTGGATATCCCTCCTACCCTGCCTTGGTGAGTGTGCATGTGTGCATGCCAGACAGAGTCTTTTTCCTTCATCATCCCATGCATCTCTGCCTTCTGCCATCTTGTGACTTTTTTCATGATGATGCAAGTGTCATGCTGCCACACAAATCAGAGGTGTAGAAGCCAAAGCAATGTTTGCCAGGTGACTTAAACCAAGAGTGTGTGTGTGTGTGTGTGTGTGTGCGTGTGTCAGTTAGTGATGAACATTTCCATCCTTGAGCTACAACTCTCGCTGATTCTAAACTGACTGAGCACAGAGAGGTTTACTAACTGAGTGCTCACTCATTCATGTAGATCATAGACCCACAGATGCCTCGGACGGGTTATCATCGCAACGGCGTGTTCATCCCCACTCCTCCACGGGACGTAATCAGGGTCGGCGAACTGATGCAGTACAGGTCAGAGGAGAAACTCTACCTCGTCCGCTTCTTCGACAACAAGCGCAACTGGTAAGACACTCCGTATCTTCAGTTGCGTTTATGCTACATATATAAAATGACAAAGACATGGACATTTACCTGGACATGTAACAAAACATCAGCCCTTATGCACATTATTCTTGTCATCAGGATAAAGTAGTTCTATACTGATTAAGGATAAATGTATACAAACCTGAATACAGTAAAACATATATAGAATCTGTTTTCAAAAAATAATCTCCAGCTAGGTAGAAGAACCCTGGTTTCCATATCTTTTGCCCCCCAGAAATCACATCAGTTGACTGATCCAAACCAGTTACTGGATGATATCAACAAATAATACAAGAATGCCAGAAGAAAAGGTTTTGAAATGGTTAACAGAAAGACATAAAAAAATTATTTCTTTTTGTTAATGACAATGTTTTTTAAATAAACACACACTGTTCCATTAAATTCCATATTAACAGCAATTTTCTCAGGTGCATGAAACTGTTTCACATGCATGGAAAATAAAATGCCCTAACTAAGCGTACATATTTATTTTTCTCAGGCAATGGCTTCCTAAGTCCAAAATGGTACCTTTTGGCATCAACAAGACCTTAGACAAAATCAAAATGCTGGAGGGTCGCTCTTCAAGCATTCGCAAAGCTGTGCAAAGCGCTTTCAGCCGTGCCATGAACCACTTGAGCCTTGTCCAGGACATGAGTGATGGGGACTAAACCTCATATAATGGATCTCTCCAGGGGTTATAATCCTCATGTTTACCTAGTGTTACATTGTATATCTGGCTGGCCGTGTTTAGGAGGCAACTGAACATGGCCCCCTTCTATCTGGCCTTTCGTCAGGAGCAGGAAGAGCTTCTCAAATGATGAATGCAAGAGGATCTTCAACCTCCACTAATGTGCTGCAAGACTGCTGTGAACCTTCACTGCCATCACAACCCTCTTACTCACTCCAATCATCAACGATTCACAAAAGCCACGTATCCAACCTTGCCTGTAAATACCAGACTTTTGTAAGTTATCCAACACTAATTTATTATTTTCGGTTGGTACCGCACATGACCTCATGGATGATTTCTACTTCAAGGTGAATTCTCAAATCTGCACTGAGGTGCGGATCCCACTGGTGCTACAATACGAGCAAAGCTTCAAGATCTATTTTCCCACCCCCCAGAGACTTAGATGAGGCTTTTGCACTTACTGTATGAAACTAAATTCCTCTTTAGCATTTAAGTTATTAAAATTTACCAGTGCAAGCGCCTCCTCCTTGGCATTAACATGTTATCTACTTTTTTATATAATGACAAATATTCTTATGGGACACAACTATGTGCTGTTTGTACATATTTATATAAGGTTCTGAAATTCTATACTGTATATGTAATAGTCAGACATTTTTGAACCAAGAGGAAAATAGTAGCGATGAAAAACCAGAAGTGCATCACTCATGCAAAACCAAAAATTTGTTGCCCAGATTTTTGTGCTTTTTTTTTTTTTTTTAATTTAGTTTTACAGTTTTCACTAGAGCGTGTGAAAACGTGTGTGTGTGTGCGTGTATGTATAGTTTGTAGTGTACAGAAAATAGTTGAGAGATTCTCCAACACGTTGCATTTATTTCACTGTATTGTTGGGACCTGTGATATAGATTTAAGAGAATGTGCCTGTGCAAATTAATTGTTTTAGAACAAAGTATGCAAAACTTTATATTCAGAGTGTGTTGGGACAGTTTGTTGAACGCTGTGGTTGCCTGTTGCTGTGTGTGTGTGTGTGTGTGTGTGTGTGTGTGTGTGTGTGTGTGTGTGTGTGTGTGTGTGTGTGTGTGTGTGTGTGTGTGTGTGTGTGTGTGTGTGTGTGTGTGTGTGTGTGTGTGTGTGTGTGTGTGTGTGTGTGTGTGTGTGTGTTTTAGTCATAGCCATCTATTGTGACGGTTGAACTTTTGTCTTTTTTTTTTCTAAAGAATTTTGGGTAGCAAAGGACATATTCTTATAAATACTTTATTTTGTATGAATGTAATGTACTTACATTGAGTGGTACTCTGTATTCTTTTTTTTTTCTGGGAGGATCACATAATAACCAATGTTAGTGAATGCTGGCAAGATCCAGTATTTTTTATAAGTACACAGAAAATAAAAAAAGAAACAAATCAGATGAAGTAAAGCTTTGTTTTTTGTATTGATCAGTCCAGCTTCGAAGGGGTGGGTAAGGTGGGCATGAGGTAAAAGGTAAAGCTTAAACAACACACTGTATTTCATCAGTATAGCCAATAGATGGCGCTCTGGAATAGAGGTTTCTCTGTGAGCACTGCGTGAATTTCCCCCTGAACACACTTGCATTAGATATACCATACACTAGCATTACCTGATATGCTGCTTTATATTTCACAGTGGTTCCAAAAACGTCATATAGACACCTGTATTCCTTGGTTTACATTTTGCATTAATTAAAAGAGATATGTGAGAATAGACATGTATGAGAATATAGTAAATATGTTCAAAATGACAACAGTGTGTGTTCAGATAACAATTTTCTTTTTAAAAAGCCCCAAAGTATTAAGCAGGTGCTGGGGACAGCAACAATCATGCATCTTGATCCTGCATTGGTTTCTTATAAGTAGTATAAACAGCATGCAACATAATAGATGTAAGACATTTTTTATTGATAGTTGAAGCACGCAGTGCACTGTGTTTATAATGATCACAGAGCAAGGAGACACTGGCTTAGTTAAAAAGAACAAAAAAAAAATCCAAGTGTTTGGCAGGTGCTCTTGTTTAAGAGAGATGTGCACTGCTCATCCTGTTGCAGTGACAGGCTAGACTCTAATTACCCATGGTGTTTTTCACCGTCATCACTGATTAACCTTATGAGAGCAAAAAGTGTCTATAAGTTATTACATCCTAAACTGGAATCTTTTTTTGGTCCAAGTTTCCTTGCCAGTGCTGTATTAGCACGGAAATACTTCTTGGTCTAGGCTGAGCTTTAATCTGGTTCTGAGAAACTGCCTCTTTATGTCCGTGAACGCTTAGATTTGTACCTTTCAAAAATCAGGGCCTAAATATACAAGTCATTAATCATCCCTTACTTAGACTGAAATGGTGAAAAGTTTATATTCTGAACCTTGGCTAGAAGATTATATTGTAGCTGAGGTCTTTTTTTTTTTTTTTTTTTTGAAGCACTTCCCCTTGCTGGCTTCTGTAATTTTCATAATTCTAGATACTGAACAGGAGCCTGCACCTAGTGATCAGAGCTGTCTTGATGGATCATAAGAGGCAATTAGAATTTTCTAGGTCATTCATTCATCTGTCTTCTGTAACTGTTTCATACTGATTAGGATGGTGATGTGTGGAGACTACACAGAATCAGTGGGTACAAGGGACAGGGCGCCAGTATATAGTGGTGTGTCACTCTTATACCTGTGTACAATGTCATTGGAATGTGGGAGGAAGCTCATACACCTGGAGGAAATCTGCACGAAGGTGTGTAGAACACTGTTTTAAAGGTCAGTAAAATATTTTGCGATCAGTGTGAACTTCAATCAAAAGCCAGAGTAGTGTTGGAAAAAAATGGGACTCATATGCTCATGAATTGTCATGGACACTCTCCGTTTTTTTAGAGTTTGTTGTAGAACATACTGGTAACATTCAACTCTCAGTGTTCTCGTAACGTCACTCATCATTTGGTTTGTCTTGTTCAAACAGTTGTCTTTGGTGTAGAAATAAAATATGGATAATTGTATCTCAGAGAGGCTTTAAGACTTGAAAAAACAGCTAATAAACAGAGTTAATAAAACATAACTATGATGCCAGTTGTAAAATTATGGTATGAAAAACCCAGTGGAAAACATTGTATTCCCTGTGGGATCGATTTAGATATAACCAAATTAGCTCTAGTAAATATTAGCTCTCAAACTATATTAATGTTGTACAGAACTTGTTGTTTACCATCATAAGAAAGAAGCAGGTGAACTTGGACAGTACAATTCCCCTGAATCCAATAAGATTTTCTAATTGGACAAAGTAATAGAAAAACAAAACACCAACAGATTAAAAATACATCCTAAATCAAGTACATAGTTTCTAGGCAAGTAATAAAAGCAAAGACCAAATGCAACTGTCTATCTTTCTCACTCAGAAGCAGCTCTAGGATCCCATCAGTTTGGCTTCAAACCAGCGCATTCTATGGAATCTGCGCTCATAGCAGTGACTGAAACACTCAGTGAAGCCAGGGCAGCCAAACTCTCATCCTTTCTGATTCTTCTTGGTCTTTCTGCAGCCTGTGACACAATCAACCACAGAATCCTCTCCGTCCTTGAGCTCGCTGACTCTGTTTGTTGGTTGTTTTAGACCTATATGGATTCGCAGTCCCATGTAACATTGATATCCACGTCTGCTCCATGTAGACTCCATCAGTGTCTCTCAGGGTTTGGTACTCATTTCCCATCTCATTTTACACTCACTCTCATTGTAATATAATATTACGCTGACAAAACTGAACTCATCCTTTCCTTCTCAGCCTCAGCCTCAGACACATTCACAGTTCCAGTCCCATCCCAGTATGCCTGGCTGATATCCCTCCATGGATGATGGGCCACAACTTGAAGCTCAATCCCAGAATGACTGTACTACTCATACTCACCATGATCCTCATCAAGAACACCCTGGACACTATCTGAAGCTGCACACAGCCGTTATTGCTCTTGACTCTTGTTTCAAATCTGATCATTCTTTGGTATTTGGTATTTAGTGATATCTTGGTTTAAGTCCATTTAGACAATGAACTGTTGGTAATTGGCTAAGGTGCATACTCTGTGTTAAAACCAAAGCACATACTTAAGAAACTGTTTTTATTGTTTGTTATTATTTGTTATTGTTGTAAACAAAGACATTAATATGAAGCACCAAGCTCCTCCAGACCTTCCAATGACAAGGGTATGTATTTTGGTCTTTCCTGTTTTTGAAATACCAGAAACACCTCTGCAACAATGGCTGTATGGATAATGGTGGTCCGGATAAACTAGGCTTGTCTGGTTTCTCTTTGCACTTGTGTCATTATTTTAAGTAATGTTTTTAATATGTAAAAAGGATTTTACATGTGGGCCGCATTATGAAATTACTGCTTTCCACTTTTCCAAATGTGCACTATCCACTCAGCTCATTTGTTTTTTCATTTATTTTCTCAGATTCTCTTGCAAACTCCCATATATTCGCTCAGCATGGTCTCCGTGGTTTGTTTTTGTTTAGCCCACCAGGGGGTTGGATACTTCCATCAAAAATCCCAATTAACCACCAAACTCTTCGGTGCTGTGATGTGTCTGCCTCAGCTATCAGGATAAAATTCAATTTCTCAGCACTTTGAAGTGAAAATAATTAGTCGTGCAAGAATGATCATTAATAGTGGCCAACTTCTGAACTTTAAACAGGGACTTAATTACTCTAAATGGTTGTACTCTTTGCTTTTTTGGACATCTTTATACTAAGTATCTACGCCCACAATCCTGATTTATGACTAGTACATGAGTAAGGTGTTGAAAAAAGTTTTAGTAGTAGAAAATTTACTAATGTTAACTAAGTGCTAATATTCAAATAAGCACAAATACAAACATTCATTTATTATCTGTAACTGCTTATCCTGTTCAGGGTCGCGGTGGGTCCAGAGCCTACCTGGAATCATTGGGCGCAAGGCAGAAACACACCCTGGAGGGGGCGCCAGTCCTTCACAGAGCAACACAGACACACTTACACCTACGGACACTTTTGAGTCGCCAACCCACCTACTGTGGGAGGAAACTGGAGCACCCGGAGGAAACCCACGCGGGCACGGGGAGAACACACCAACTCCTCACAGACAGTCACCCGGAGCGGGAATCGAACCCACAACTTCCAGGCCCCTGGAGCTGTGTGACTGCGACACTACCTGCAGTTTTCCCACTGTGGAGAAAGGAATGATATCCTGTGTACCCCTCTAATGTATTGTATACTATCCCAAAGCTTGTCTGACCAGCTCTAGGTGACAAGATATAGTTTATGGCCTATGAGACCACAACTCAACTCATAGGTCAAGCAGGGCTTTTTTTATTTTCACTTTTTGGGAACTGTTTAACCTCTTGTAATATCTTTTTTCAGCTGAGTACTCTGCTCTTCTATGGAGCACCTGCCTGGCTAGATCTTTGACTTTTAAATACACTCATTTGGAGGAATATTTATGACTGTGTTTCCTCTGGCTTGTGCATTGTGAAACATTTCAGCCGCAGTAAGAATCAGGAAAGCTGAAGCCTCATTCTGTCTCTCTGGCAGTCCACATGTATGTTTTTAAAATGAAACAGGACATTATGCTCCAGTCCAGATGTTTCACAACATTCCTGTTAAGACTCTGAAAAGATCAGAATTAACAAATGGTTGTTTTTCTTTATACAGAACATGTCACACTACATCACCACCAACATTGTGTGGATAACCTGCTCATGTAACAGTTCTTCTATAGTTAACAGTATTGGTCAAATAACAGCTTCTGTTTTTCTGTCTTCAGAACAGACATTGGGATTTGTTTGCAGCCCCAAGAACAAATTTGTGGTTGAGTACTGGTGTTTGATGATTAATTATTTTACAAAAATGATTCCAAAGATAATAAATTGTGTCATAACTCAAGAGAATTCCACTAATCCAAAGCCGAGGCATGGAGGTCTCTCTGGTTAATGACTGATATTCAGCATGTTGATCTCATGTGCAGCTGCTCCAGAGAATCCAAAATTACTTTGATCATGAAAATGAAAGTTTAATTTCATTTGATCTGTTTTATACCCAACCATCATAAGATATGGAGCACAATTTCATATCTCTCAAAGCCGAGTGCAAGATAAATCCTTTTTTAAGATCCTGGATTGATCCTGTGTGTGTGTTATGTTAATACAATGTATTAATTGCTCAAAGCTTTAAAAAACAAAAAAATGAAGTAAATATAAATTTAGATCCTTTGTAAATTTTTATGGCGGCACGGCGGTGCAGCAGGTAGTGTCACAGTCACACAGCTCCAGGGGCCTGAAGGTTGTGGGTTCAATTCCTGCTCTGGGTGACTGTCTGTGAGAAGTTTGGTGTGTTCTCCCTATGTCCGCATGGGTTTCCTCCAGGTGCTCTGGTTTCCTCCCACAGTCCAAAAACACACGTTGGTAGGTGAGTTGGCTACTCAAAAGTGTCCGTAGGTGTGAATATGTGAGTGTGTGCATTGCCCTGTTAAGGACTGGCGCCCCCTTTAGGGTGTATTCCCGCCTTGTGCCCAATGATTCTGAGTGGGCTCCCGACCCACCGTGACCCTGAGCTGGATAAGCGGTTGCAGATAATGAATGAATGTAAGTTTTTATTCTTTGAGGTCAATTATTTGTTGACTTTTCCTACCTTCCTCCAAAAGTTACATAGTGCAGTTCCTGCAGTGCTGAGCCCTAAGTATTAAAGATTGGTTACAGCTCAGTGAAACATAATTATTTTGAAGTGATAAATTTAGAGGTGCACTATCCGAGATTTTACACATTTATGTAACATTAAAGGGCTTATTTCAATGTACTATTTTAGATGAGTTAAGGCATCATAAGCAGATAAAGAAGCCATATACTGCTCTGTTTTGCTGTCCTGAAGGCCTTGAATGACAGACAGTCCTGCCCTCTGGAAACTTGGGCTCCCCCCACATATGTTTTGCCCTCTCTGTGCATTGAATAAATCAATCTATAGCACATGGTGTTCATTAAGGATACATTCATTTAGAATACACTGGGTTTTCAGCCTGGTTTGTTGTACAGTCTAGCAGTAACGGAGTGTCAGATTTTCTGTGGGTCTCTAGGGACCACATCAGAACATCTGAGTCCACTGAATCCAGCTATATGTGGGCAGGCTATGTTTCTATGTTTACTACCAACTCAGCATGTTTTTTGCTTGTCATTTCCTACTGTAAGGGCATCTTGTAAATAATAGATGTTAGTTTATTTTTTATTATTTTAAGAAAAATGCAAAACGTGTGCCTGTGTGCTCATTCCTTTAATAAGAAAGTACTATAGAAGTGCTTTCCTAAAAACGTAAAATACTACAAATATTTTTGTTCAGTTACATCTCTTCCCAGTTCATACACAGTAACTCCTCTATACTCATACATGTATGTACTGTATAACCATTGTAACACCCCAAGATTATTTACAGTAACAGCCTCTAGTGTTCAGTGAAAATTTGACAGCATATGTTCAAACTTTTGTTCGATAACATTCAGCCACATAAATATTACTGTGTTCAGACACTGATGTTTGATGATTAGTTTGAGAAAAAAATAAAAACCCTCTAGACAACATTTTCCCATTGCTTCAGAGCCCAGTGCTTGGGGGCCTTATACCTATCTACTTTTTTCTGTAACATGATTCAAATTCTAAATCACTCAGGATGAGAGCTTGATGATTGATAAAATTGTATCTAAGTGGTTTTATCTGAAGAAGAAAAGTGTGTGTGTTTGTGTGTGTATGTGTGTGTGAGGGAGAGTGGACAGCAGTGTACATGGGACATGCTTTAATCGTTCCAGCTTCTGTCCACCAGCAGGTGGGGCTCTGTTCACTGGCTTTTAATTAAGTGTCGCTTGCATAGAACTTCACAGAGTTCACACACAGTATTTAGCCAAATATTTGTGGACACATGCTCAACACGCATTTCTCCTGAAATTTGGAGTTTGTCCTCCTTTGCTGCAGTAACCCTCTCTACACTTTTTCTGGAAGATTTAATGTATTTCAGGCACAAGAGCATAGGAAGGTCATTCTGATGTTGGATTGTAAGTCCTGAATCAGAAATACCACTCAAGCTCTGAATATAGGTACATCACTCAAGCTCCACTACTCTTTCACTCTTCTTCTTGCTAACACTTAGCATTGAGCAGAGAGGCTCTTATGTGGCTCTTGAAGTCGACCCATCTTCTTTTATGTTTTTAAATACAGTATATGCAAACTTGGCATCCACTGTGTTCACAATGTACACCTTTAAGGTATACACCTTAAACTAGTGGAAAGAACAAATTGTACATGTCTATAAACTTTTAATAATGTGGGGGTTTTCATCAAAGGAGTAGAAAATATAACACATATGGATATTGATGCTCTTCATTGAACTGTCAATTCTTTAATCTTTACAAAGGCCCATGCAGAACTTTACACAGCATCCAAAATGCAGGAAAACGCGGACAACTAAGGGAAGAAAAATCTCCATTCTTTCACACAAGACAACACAATAAATTACACACAGTGCACCCTAAACTGAACAACAAAATCAAAGTAATAATTACTGAACCCACAAAGATGCCCCAACAAACTATGTATCTAATGGTTTGCAGACAGTCTAATTTTTCATCTAAACCTAAAGCTTTGTCTATATCCACTTATCCAGTTCAGAGTCACAGTGTGTCTGGAGCCTGCCCAGAATCACTGGGCACAAGGTGGGAACACTAGATGTGGCAACAGTCAATCACAGGGACTCAAATACTCTCACACATTCACCACATGGACAATTCTAAGTAGCCAACCCACCTACCAACCTGTGCTTCTGGACTGTGGGAGGAAACCCAAGCATCCGGAGAAAAGACACACAAACATGCGAGCGATGTTCTGAGGTGGGGCTCAAACACATAGACCCAGGACCCTTGAGCTGTATGACACCACCTGTTGTGCCATTGTGCCCCCCTAAATTCGGTTGTGGAATGGCTATTAATATTTCAGGAAACACATTAGTACATTATAGTCATTAACTGGCCTACATAATAAATTAATATTGTTTGTAAAATCTGGACATTTTGGTTAAAGGAGAAAATTTAAAATGTATGTAATTTACATGTTATATATCCAGGAGAAAACCCAACAAGGCTGTCAGAATTTTAGAAATGTAAAGAGATTTATATAAGGCAAGCTATCAGCATTAAACTTGATGGTTAGAAATACGAATAAAACATAACTACATATGTAAAAAAAAATCTTGATATCACAAAATGTCAGCATTAACCTTAACCCTTATCTAGCAATGTCTTACAAACAATACAAAGGAAAGCAGGCATGTTAATTATCTTCTCTTTTTGAAAGTGTAAGTAGAGCTTCTGCATGTCTGGCATATGCTAATGCAAATGTCCTGCCCTGATTCTACTGTTTATCACTGTTACATGGGAATGTTGATGTAATTAGTGTCATCAAACTCTGATGAAACATATAATGAGTCAGATGGGAAAGATTAGACTAGCATAATTGTGGTAGCCATGTCTGTCCGTTTCGATTAGATATTATTGGAAAATCATAAATGAGAGTTGAGACCATTGGACCTCAGTTTATACTGACAGTGGTGCATTGGATTGAATGTGATGATGGAAGCTTCATAACCTTGAATTTTTTTTTAAACATGCAGGCTTACATGATATGTTTGTTAGAGTAATATTAAAAGAATTATAATTACAGCAGGGTATGAGTTATATTGTGGAATAGTGGAATAATTTACAATAAAACACAGTCCCTTATCTCTCTAATGGATGGCCATAATCTGTGTATAGATTTTTGGGGATATTCAAAACGAAGCTTGATATAGTCTTGCTGTCTTGTTACAACTAATGAATATTAATAACACTGTGTCTTTGATGTTAATACTATTACTGCCATTGCTGTTTTCAATGAAGGGCCTCAAAAGAGATGTAATTACTCTGCAATTATCAGTTTGTAATGGAAATACAAACATTGTGCTTGTCACACAGATCCAGCCCACTCGACTGTCCTCAACCCAGTGCTGCACACAAAAGAAGACAGTCAGTGCTCAGAGGGGCTTTGAGATCCTGGTGGGTTGTCTTCTGAATTAGTCTGATAATTCAGTGTTAAGACTTTAATACGGATTTGCACTGTTGCGCCAGGCATCTACAGTGTGTATGCAACAACACAAGGCTTTCTGACACAAGAAAGCACAAGACTATAATCCAATAGCAATAAAACTGGTGCTCATTAGCAATGTTTGTTTGGAGGACTAGTTTATTACATAAACATAACTTTATAAACCATAAAATGTGAGAAAGTTTAAAAATATTTACATAAATATTTTCTGTTGGCACACTCAAAACAGATCTAATGTGTTTGCAAAGCCCCAGTGTTTGTAAATGGGTAAAAAAAACAAAACAATGTGCTCCAGTCTGGTATACTAGGCTTTCTCTCTCTGCTCACAGCAGTGAAAAAGCATCTGGAGTTTTTTAGACAACAAAAGAACTCCAAAATTTAAAAAGCATGAACTGAGATGAGAATATTATTATTTTCCTGCTCCATAGGTGGGTAATATTGACATATTTTTGCTGTTTCGGATGATTGTAGAATGTCTCCATATTGAGAAGACAGCTAATCAAAAGTGATACAAATCACAACCTCTTGAATTACAAATGTGTTTCTGTGGTAATTCAAACAGTGACTAAAAACTTAACTTAAACAAAAGTTAAACATCAGCCATGTAAAAAAACAAAACAAAACATAACATTACACCTTAAAACACATGGCCCTTCTGAATATAAACAAACCAGCGAAAACAGTGTTTTCCCACAGTCATAGATGTCCTCTTTAGTTCTGTATAGATATAAGAATTGGTCTAAAAAACTTATTTAGGGTTATTTTCTAACTCCTTACTAACTCCTTGAGTTTTATCACAATGTCATTCTTAATGAACTCTAATCATTTTAGTATCATCTGCAACTCCCTCCGTCACATTTATATTATATTTATTGCTAATCTGACTAATCAAATGCAGCTTTAGCTTGAAATGTAACTCATACAGTTAGTGGTATATGCCTTAATTCCAATCAATGACTTACCAAACACAGAGAGCATTTCCAGCTTTCAGTGGAAAACAGATAAAATGGAGATACTAAAACGGAGGTTTTGATATCTTGAGAATGATATCTTAAGAGAAAGGAGAACATTTTAAGAGAAGTGAAAAGCTGATAAGAAATCAGTACTTTTCATGATCTGCTTGTCAGAATAAGCACAGATATCTGGTCTGTGTGACTTTGAACTTGAACAAAAGGACAAAGCAGTCAATGTGGTGATTAATGATAATAGGAAACCTGGAGATAATCTTTGTCAAAGCTTTTTATCTCACCAATAATTGACTAAGAGAAAGGAGAGGCAACACTGTTTGATCTAAGTATAAACAAACAGCTGAGCGTGCCATCTGTATCCATGGCAAATTACGCTTTTCAAAAAGAATGAGTTTATTAGTGTCAAACTTTTTATGAAATCAATGGGAATGGAGATGTTTCTTACAGTCATCATAATTCAGCCCAGGTTTATTTTAGGACATGCATCATATCTATCAGCACATTATTCACTGTTAGGAGTTGGAGGTGAATGATGGGGATTTTAGCTACTGGAGCTGAAGTCAGTGTAACTTGTCATAAATTAATCCAGTTAATATATGGCATTAAATATTACTTCATATTTGCTGTGTCATATTAAAAACTTGTAAGTCCATTTTAGTTCTATTTAAAAATGTCTGCTACTCTTGACTTAATGTAAGTTATTCACAATGAATGGACAAATAGATATGAACATATTTGCAGTTACTCAGCTATTATCCTTGAAGATTCATCGAATATCTGAACAATTTTCCTCTTGACGTCTGTACAGATATACACCCCTTTTCATGCTGATTCTTAATAACTGCAGTTGAATTAAGATTATTGGTCTGTATGTGGAAATTAGCATTTTCAGTCTGTTTGATTTGTAATCTATTCTCTGCTCTTTCTCAAGACAAGGGAATTTGGCCTGTGTTTTATCTCACATATATACCCCAGTGAAACAGAATGTCACAGCTGCATTTTTAATACATATCTACATTCAATTTTTTTGTGCGCCTTAATGCACTTCAACTTTATTATCTTTTTTGTATAAGTAAATTGAGTATTTTTGCACTTTTATAACACCTGTTATAAAACTGCACTTTCTTTTCATTTAATTTTGTCCCTGCACATTGTGAATCACAATAAAAAATTGAATTAGATCCACTTAATTCTCTCTCTCGTGTTTAATATTTAGTCCTGTACCATACAGCATTTGGCCTTTGGATTATCCATTGAAAGGAGGACATAGTCTAGGACTAGGCTTAATTTCTATCTGAAAACCACCCCTGAGGTATTTTTTTTTTAAAAACTAGAACTTTACATTAAACTAATCTAAGGAAATTCAGTGAGGAAAACTCTGCAGACTATTGATTGACTAGGATTTAAAACTGACCTGACAATTTGTCATGGATTATGATTAATATATTTTGTACCATTTTAGGGTATGTGGGCTCAGGATATCTGCAATATTGAAATGATAAAATCCTCAGCCACCATTTCACAGCACCTCACTGTTCATAGTCTAAGCCTAATCAATATTTACTGTTAAATGCACTAGATCATCAGGGCCTGACATCACACTGAAACATAAAGTCTTTGTTAAAACTGTTAAACCATCCATACTGATCTACCAGCACAGTGTAATGAATTAATGTGAAACTGGTTCTTGGCCTGTCTTACCTGCAAATAATTTTTTACAGCAAAATTCCTGAGAAAATGTGATAACACACACACCTGTATAAACATATATTTTCAATCATTTATAAATATTCTTTACCTAATAAATACATCTATTTTAATCTACTTTTACACTCATTGTTGACACAGACATTCAATTTCAAACACAGTTTGTATAATGACCACAGAAATGCAATGCAAATCGAATGGGATAATAAAATCCCCACTATCTGTAGAGCAGTGGAATTGTGTTCACTGGAGTGAGGGAACTCCATTCAGAACCTTAGGGATGAATTAGTGACCCATCATCTAGTCATTCAATACCAGCAAACACAGCAGTAATGTTTAAACATGAAGTGTAAAGCCCTGTGTTACTGCAATGGCGACAAACTGCATGTGTTTAAAGGTAAATGTTGAATGACAAAAATGTTTGGCCATAAAGTATATCACCACTGTTGGAACAAAAGCTTTTTTAAGCATAATTAAATGTGTAATAAAACACACACAAATAACAGTTCAATATGACTTGATGCACTGATTGACAATGCAATTGAAGAATCCTTTTTAATCCTCTGCAAAGTATCCATTGATATGTCTTATTTTACACTGCACTTGTACAACATCCCTCTGTTTACAGAGTCATCCAAATACCTGTACCCTCATCCACACACTCTGTCAGCCTTTTCCTCTGTCTCCTGTCAGCATTGCTGATCTCCTGACCTCTGAGGTTATTCACCCTGTTTGCTCCTCTTCCTCCTCTCCTTGCTGTGTTTATTTAATTCATTAAAGGACACAAAGGCCCCGTGCTGCTGGCCTGGACATGCCGCCAGATCGATGCTGCTGCTGTGGAGAGGAATTGTAATGTTTGGGGGGAGTCTGTTGATGGACAAACACTCAGTAAGGGGGGATCGATGGAAACTTTGCAGGGAGGAGATAAGAAAAGCTATCTCATAGCTGCTGCCCTCCTTTTGATCTCCAACCTCTCCTCACTGATGAGCTGCAGACTCGGACACTGCCTTAAGGACTTTGTGTGCTTTTGGATCATATACTGGAAGTAATTGTTGTATGTAAAATGTAACGTGTGTCCTGATTCAACCAACCCCAAGGAACACGAGTCATGACGAGGCAACTAATGTGCGCTGACAAAGCAGATTTGAGGACCAGTGTTCAGGGGAGAGCTTTAAGATGAGTTGGTGCTGGTTGGTTTTATGTACATATTTTAGTTATTAAGGAAGCCCTTTAGGTTAAAAGTACAAAGGTTTTTTTAGTGTCAGAAGTTTCATGCCACTGACAGTGCAGGAGACCATGTCAGTGGTTCAGGGAGGCAGTTAGTTGGCAGGTTTTACAACAGAGCTCCAGTTATGGTGCAGGGGAATGGGCTAGCAGTCTTGGGCACTGCGCTCTCCAGGAAGATGACAAAGAGGGTAGCAGCCTTGTGGACAAAAGCAGCAGACAATGATGGCCAAACCTCCTTCTTCTGGCTCCAACAGCAGAGTTGTATAACAGCTACATCTTTCTTGATACCCCATTAAAAACGCCACATCCTTCTCTATAGTGCATTAAAACGATCATGCCCTGCTCTATACCTCTTTAAAATGCAAGCATCTGTTCATTCTGTTTGGAACTGCCTAAAAAATTCTGGTTGATACCCTGTTAAATACCCTAT
The DNA here is from genome assembly GCF_029633855.1 of Hoplias malabaricus. Lineage (NCBI taxonomy): Eukaryota > Metazoa > Chordata > Actinopteri > Characiformes > Erythrinidae > Hoplias > Hoplias malabaricus. The sequence continues at coordinate 32,840,586 of NC_089803.1, forward strand.
TAGATGTAGGTTAATTAAGAGTTTTTCTGTGGTTTCCTTACACTAAGTTGGAGTAGCATAGGTGCAGCTGAAGTTTAAAAGACTTTACTCCTCACATAAAATAGATTAAAAAAAAAACTGGATATTGGCCATGAAATCACAAATTGAGGCTGATTGTTAATGAGTTAATTCTGGAATCAAAGATGGAAAGGACTGGACACCTGCGTGGTCAGTACAATTACAATTACCTCCTGACTGACTCACTGCTCCCTATTAGAGCCAATCTGCTACCGATAGAGAGTCTAATGACTTTATAATAAGACAAGGCCTGAAGGTCTATCTTAATGAAAATCACCAAGTGCTGTCTTGCTGAGCTAACTTCTGTGGCTGAGTGAACTTGGCTAACTTCCTTCAGTAGTGAAAGCTCTGGCTGTGTGGCTGTAGATATGAGATTAAAGAGATATGTACATAGTGTATACATCTCCTGGAAAATCTGCTGAAAAGTATATGGAAGAGGTGTCTGAATTTTTAGTGATTGTCTCAGAGCTGTGTATTGTGTAGAGAGCTGGGCAACAGCTGTATTGAGAGTAATATGCTTTGAATGATTCTTACAATTACACAATTGGTCACTGATGCTAGATTGGAATAAAATAGATTTGGAGGTTCTGACATTTTAATATCTGGCTTGATATTCACACATTACTTGTCACAGTGACAAAAAGTACATGTATTATTAATAGCAAGGGCATAGAATTAGCCTGTACGTAGGTGACATGTCCTCCACCAATATGCAGCATCTATTGAATAGTCCCCACCAATCCCCTCTGAAAAAAAAATTATAATGAATGAATGAATTTATATGTGCTATTGCCTCTGATTGACCAATGAGATTGCACTGCTGTGTCTGATCCACTCATCCCAGCACACTACCACTGTGTCACTGTCACTGCAGCTCTGAGCTCTGAGAATGATCCATCACCCAAACCATACCTGCTCTGTGGGGGTCCTGACCATGGAGGAACAGGGTGAAAGAGGAAAAATAAAGTATGCAGAGCAAAACGTGGACCCCATTCTGTAATTATAAAACTACAAAGTCCTTCTGTATGGTCAATGGATCGCAGAGAATTAACAATGAGTAAAGAAACAAAGAGGTGGTCATAATGTTATGGTTGATCGGTGTGTATATATATATATACACACATTCATTTTGTTTGTGCATAATATTACTGTAAAGTTACTTCAATTCACACTGTGGAATCTCAGTTATATTCTGCATGCACAGATGGGACTTCCTCTCTTATTCATAAGGGAACTTTGATCTTTTTCCAACGCAGTCACATGAACCTCTCATGGAAATCTAAGGGGTCAGCAGATGACCAACCTTTTAGATACCTTTACTTCATCTGCTCTCTGTTCCATATATGACTTTTCTTGCATATTTGTAAAACCTGCTTAGCTTAATCTCTTTCCAAACCGGATTTTTTTCTCAAAAATGTTGATGTTACAGGAGACAACTGCTTTAAACACAAAAATAAATAGAGTTTTCTGGCAGAGATAAAAATAAAAATAGTTGACAGCAGAAAAACTGAGATATCTCTTGACCGATGATTGCTCTTCTTTCTGAGGTTCAGTTGCAGATAAACATGAGTGTTATTATCTCAGCAGATCTGAGCAGGAAGTGACTTTACTGACATCTCCACTAAACCCCAATAGGACTCACATGGGATTCCTGAGCTATTGCTAAATATCTCAGTATCTCTCCAGCAGGAGACTTATATAAGCAAGAATACATATTCCAACAAAAATATGAAAAATTTCTGAAAGTAATGATTTAATAATTTTATATTTATAATGCTATTATGAATGAACCAGTTCATGCTCCACAGAGTGTGCTGCGTTTAGAAGAATGATCATATATATGGTACATTCAGGCTGCTACGTGTCAGTATAATCATTCATTCATTCATTCATTATCTGTAACCGCTTATCCAGTTCAGGGTCGCGGTGGGTCCAGAGCCTACTTGGAATCATTAGGCGCAAGGCGGGAACACACCCTGGAGGGGGTGCACCAGTCCTTCACAGGGCAACACACACACACACACACACACACACACACACACACACACACACACACACACATTCACTCACTCACACCTACGGACACTTTTGAGTCGCCAGTCCACCTACCAACGTGTGTTTTTGGACTGTGGAAGGAAACCGGAGCACCCGGAGGAAACCCGGAGGACACGGGGAGAACACACCAACTCCTCACAGACAGTCACCCGGAGCGGGAATCGAACCCACAACCTCCAGGTCCCTGGAGCTGTGTGACACTACCTGCTGCGCCACCTTGCTGCCCCCAGTATAATTACTGTTTCATAATTTGAAACACTTTGAAGTAAATATCACCCTTGTCTTTTCTTCTGATTTCACTGTTATCTTGGCAAAATTACTAAGTCATAGGTGATTTAATTCCCCTATAGTTGCTTTCATTGAGTAGTCATTCATAACCCCCTTTAACCAAATGAACACTGGATCCTGAACAGTTTAAATTCAGGTTTCTTAAAACCTAAATGCTGTTCAGTCAAGTGGCCAGTGAGTTTTGAGGGAAAAGGATGTGCACCACACACAAAAGAAGTAAATTTTACAACATGGCAGAGTGCATAGAATGAACAGATTTCAAGTTTCGATTGTGATGCCAGACAACAGCAAAACACACCACCGTTGCTATGTTTTTTCAGGTGTCTTTTCAACGTGATGCCCATGGATGTTGTCATGGTTCATACTGATAAACCTACTACTCAGTCATTTCAGCTGTGATCCAGCATATTAGGTTCTGGAACTTATTAATGTTTGGTGAAAATTCACCAAATGGTTCAAAAGGATCATAAACTGGAATGGAATTTGTTCCACTTTAGCTGAAAATAGCCATTGTTGTTTTACAATAACATGTAAAGTTATTGTATAATTTGTGAAAATATAATTTGTGATTTAAAAGTATTACAAGTATTTTTTTTGTAATATAGAACATCAGAAGCAGGTCAGGCTTTGAGTAGTTATGTATCATCCGATATTTGTTATATAAGTTAAAGATAATTTGCTAAGCTTTCATACTATACACAGGCCTTTACTGGCAGAATCAATTATTCACCTTCTGCTGCTTTGCATGTTGCTTGCATAGCTTGCTGTTTCAACACACTTTTAGATTGCTTATCTATATAGAACAACCTTGTTCAAAGATTTATTTTTTGCAACCTAAGTAAGCAATCGCATCAAGGCTAATAAAATGTGCCACATATGCTAATGTCACAGTGGAATGGGTGACAGATACTCAATATTCATTTCACTATGTAAATGAATGATAGGCTCATTTTTGGTCTTTGTCAAGGATTTATTGAACCTTATCAATGCTCTTGAATTACAAAAGCTTGCTGCTTTGTGTATGTAACTTAGAAATGAGTTTTATACATTAATGTGCAGTTATCACTGTGATTATCTTTAAACATATCCAGGGGAAACATAATTGCATAATTTTCTAGCTAATTGAGGGAGAACATTGCTTCTGTGTGTGCGTGTGTGCATGTGTGTATGATTTACTACTCTCTGACAGTTTCACAAGAATTTCTAGTCCTAAGACCATCAGAAGTAGAAGAGGATTGGGTCTTGGCTCCAAACAATGTGCTAAATGAATGAAGACTATGGCTGATATAAAAGAAAGAAAAAACAATATATTTAATCTAATCTTGGCTCTGAAGTGTGATGAAAATCATTCAGTGTTATGTGCTATGCATGAGTATTATCAGTATTATCAATCTATCACAATTCATTATTATATTTACTATATGTGTAGGCATAGTGGTGCAGCAGGTAGTGTTGCAGACACACAGCTCTAGGGACATGGAGGTTATGGGTTCAAGTCCTGTTCCGACTGAGTCTGTGAGGAGTTTGGTGTGTTCTCCCTGTGTCCGCATGGGTTTCCTCCCTTTTCAAAGTAATCCCCAGAGATATTTTTAGCACGTTTAGATATTATGGTTTATATGATCCAGTTAACCCCAACACGTGCTGATGCTGAGGTCTTGACTCCGGGCGAATCACTTAATTTTTCTGAGCACACAAGCACTTTTTTAGAACTCCAATTTTAGAAACTTTTCAAAACCTTTTTTTATTTATATTTTTAGGGATGTAGAAGAAATTACATATAGAGGGGAGTAAAGTCATGCAGGGCCTTGAATGTCAAGAGAAGGATTTTATATTTAATGTATTCTGTAACTGGATGCCAATGAAGCTGGTGGAAGACTGGGTTAATATGGTTGGATTTCTTAGTGTGTGCTAAGATTCTGTCAATGGTATTTTGAAAGTAAACTGAAAATTTAAAAGGTTTCTACCTTTTCGTGTAAAGTTGCTATTTTGGAGATACATGTTTTTCATTGGACAGAGAAGATTTTTAAGCTTTTGCCTTAACCCCTTCAACTTAACCCTTGTATTGTCTTCACTTTTGGGACCCGCTGGTATCCCTCGTGTCAAATTGACCCGGGACATATTTGAGGACTTAAAAACAATTCTGATATAAGATTTTACTTCATTAACATATATTTTCTTATAGGTTCAATGATTGCAATTAGTATCTATAAGAACGCAATTAACATTAGACATTTTTGATGGGGCGGCACGGTGGCGCAGCAGGTAGTCTGGGGCCTGGAGGTTGTGGGTTCGATTCCCGCTCCGGGTGACTGTCTGTGAGGAGTTTGGTGTGTTCTACCCATGTCCGCGTGGGTTTCCTCCGGGTGCTCCGGTTTCCTCCCACAGTCCAAAAACACACATTGGTAGGTGGATTGGCTCAAAAGTGTCCGTAGGTGTGAGTGAATGTGTGACTGGCGCCCCCTCTGATATGGTGCTTTGCAGTTGCAGAAACATCTCATTCTCCTTGAGATTTGTCTTCTGGGGAGAGAAAAATCTCGTACAGTGGATAGAGCATACTTGCAGTGGGTACTCCCACTAGCCCTGCCCACACCAGGTAGAGCTTAAGGAATGCAGGCAAAAGGCTCACCCAAAATGAGAATAAATAATAAATATAAATGTAAAACTAATTCCACAGACCAAGTTTCAGCAGAGAACTCAGACTCCTCTTTTCAACCATTTCCCAAAATATGAGCTGATCAGTCTTTATCCAGAGAGATGATGTAGTGTTCCCTCATTTGCCCTCGGAGTGGATGGTAGATCTTTGGCTGTTTCTGAATTGGTCATGTGGTACTGCTGAGGATTTTTTTTAAAAAAGCTTACCATGAATAAGGAGACAAAAGCTCTGAGCTAAGCTTATATTTAAGAAACTGAATAAATTTGATTTTTAATCAGGGTGTTGTGTTCATTCCTGAAGTGTTATGTTTGTGTCTGTTTGTGTTATTGTGGGATTTAATCTACATTTTATATAAAAAAAGAAATACATAGCAAATTATATCCACCAGGCCTTGCCTCAGCTCACTCAGGGGGCCCTGGGCTTCAGGGAAGCAACTAGGATTCTCAGTGATGGTGAAAAAAAATCATTAGTTTGACCCTACTCTTTCACCAGAGAACCATTTGGAAGAACACCTCATTCTCCTTGAGGTCTTTTTTCTGGGTGACAGTACACTGGCCACCAATAGGAGGAACACATTATTCTCGTACAGGCCTGAGGCAGCTTTTGGTTCACCCAGAACCAGTCATGCACTCCAGCACCAACACTGGGCAGAGCTTAAGTCATGCAAATATTAATTTGAATTTAATAAGATAGAGGTTCCTATCAAATGACCAGGATTCTCAAAGATGAAAAAAAGATATTTAGGAACATTTTACCATTATAGAGAAAACTAACTCCACAGAATAAGTATTAGCAGAGAAAACAGACTCCTCTTTTCAACTATTTCCCAAAAGCTGAGCTCATCAATTTGACCCTATTCTTTCTCCAGGGGACAGGTGTCATGTTCGTGATTGGGTGGAAAACTTCATTCTCCATGATGTCTTTAGGAAAACCTAATATTCACTCAGCCCTGAGACACCTTCTGGTCAATATATAATGCCAGTTATGCAGTCTAGCCCAGAATGGGCAGAGAATGAGCTAAATTTGGCCAACTAGCCTCTCCGGCTACAGTGGATGGCACATACCTGCATTGGGCAGTCCCACTGGCCCTGCCCTCACTGGGTAGAGATTAAGGCATGCAAGGCGGAAAGCTCATTGAAAGTGAATAAACATTTCAGTTTGGTAAGGTAGATGTTCCTATCAAATGACCGGGATTCTCAATGGTGATGAAGAAAAACAAAGGTCAAATATTTAAGAAAATTTTACTCTGATAGAAAAAAATAGCACAAAATAAGTATCAGCAGAGAATAAAGACTCCTTTTTCATCCATTTCCCAAAAGCTGAGCTCATCAGTCGGACCCTACTCTTTCTCCAGGGGATTGGTGTGGTGTTCCTGATTGGGGGGGACCTCATTCTCCTTGATGTCTTTTGGAAATCCTCATTCTAACTCAGCCCTGAGACACCTTCTAGTCCATATAGACCCAGTTATGCACTCTGGTAGAGAGTGAGGCAAATATGGGCTGGCCACCTAGCCTTTCCGGCTACAATGGATGGAGCATACCTGCAGTGGATAATCCCAAAATGAAAGTTGAGATGACCTCAGCACCACCCACAGTGGTAGAAAGATGCAGATTGGCCCACATTCACATGTAGATGATAGATAGATAGACATAGATAGATACTTTATTGATCCCCAGGGGAAAATTCAAGGTCTCAGTAGCTTACAGACATCACATACAACAATCATTAACAGCAATGGACTAATAAAGTAAAAAAAAAAAACCTAAAACAAATATCAAAATATCAAAATCAAATACCCAAGATGTAATAAGATACTGTTCCCTATCAAATGACTAGGGTTCTCAATGACGATGAAAAAAGAAATTTAAAATATTTAAAAGATATTTAAAGGGAACATCTATGATTTTGAGGAAACACTGTTTTCTGGTTTGTTCAGGTTCAGGAGCTATAACTTCAAAAAACAAACTAAAAAGATTAACGTGTCCATTTTTATTCACTGTTAAAATTACCACAGAAGCTCATTTGGTACCAACTACCTGAGTAGTCTTGTAGCCCTTTATATCTGTGATTACATTTTGTTCCGTTAGATTAAAAATAATCAATATTACCCACATATGGAGTAGGAATAGAGCAGTATCCTCATCTCAGTTCATGCTTTTTAACATTTGGCAGTCTCTTCATTGTCTAAAATCCTCCAAAATGCTTCTTTTCTGCCATGAGCAGAGAAAGAAAGCCTAGCATGCCCTTGTGGTGTAGCCAAAAATTGTGGGCCAGTATCAAGGTTTAATGTGATTTATAAAGCTGCATTTTTCTTTGTCCTCCTTCATCTCCTACGCCTCTCTATCCTCTGTGCTCTTTTGGTATCTAACAAGAGGAGCTGAATATTTTACTTAAATGTAAACTGACATTACAATAGTGGTTGTGCAGGATTCATAACAGCTAAAATTTATCGAGATATGTTCATTTTCTTTTGAAATAGATTCCCTATTAGCAACTGTATAAGATCATCAAAAAGTAATCAAGATTACAAATGGAGCAATACAATATTGATGGAAAAGAACTTCCTCTACATCCACTGCAGAATTGCCTGTTGCTTTTCTAATTCTGAGCGCAGCAGGAAAGTCACCCCTCCAGCAATGCCATTTAGAATGAATTACATACCAGTGATTAATTTTCATCAGAAGTCATCACATAATTATCAGAGGCAGAAATCTGGATCTTTGAATCAAAACCTTTCACAGGCTGTGATACTGAGGCAAAAATATATATTCTCTGATATTTGTGCATTGTAGAGCCTAGCGAACACTATAAGCACTTATTTCATTATGTAATTGTCAACTCAGGCCGTTGTATACTCACCCCTTAATTGCTGCATTCTCAGAGTCACTAAATGTTTTGTACTGAGTTACCTTTGGCATTTCCAGTCTTTGTTTCTTCTGAGAACTTTGAGATAATGACATTTAATTACCACAGAGCAGTCATGCAGTTCTGCTAATTACAATCCCAGGAGTTTGAGGCTTGATATCTAATTAACTTGCACTCTCTTGGATGTCCATTGCTGTTCCTTTACACATCCTCAATGTCAAGAGAACTCATAGCTTTTGATAATAATTCAGCTTGGCTCCTTCCTTCTGCGACAACAGCCATCATACTCTCTGCAATTGCAATGCTGCCAACTTTGATCCATCAGACTTTGTGATCATGCGCAGCCACAGTTTCTTCACCATAATGAGCTCCTCATTCTGCGGCCAGTGGGTAGTTGCTGTACCAGCTGTAACTGTCTCTCTCTCTATCTGAGTGATTGCCTAGGCACATGTTTCAGGGGGTCCAGGCTCTCCAGGGGATGGAAAGGCCATATGATGCTCAAACCACCAACACCTTGCTCTGGAAGTTCTGTCCACTGTGATGGGTTTCAGCCTTACTCCTTTAAACCCTGAATCTTCCTCTTCGGAGTAACTGTGTTCTTCAGTTAGCCATTTTCCCTCAAAATCCGCCTCGAATATATGCAGTGTAGGCCCAACTGGAGACCGGACATTTGCGAGTGTTCAGTGTTTGTTCTGTCAGTGGTGTGGCTGCAGCTGCTTGTCCAATCAATGCAGTGTCCCTGATGAGTCTTTAGGTTCCTGTGGAATGGACTGGACTAATTGGTGATCGAAATTCCCTCTAGTCTCCCCTATGTTTAAAGGTCAACTGCTGTTATTGAATTCAGTGCTGTGTTCCAGGTTGTAATAATGGTGCCAGCTCAATACTTTAGAGCTTTAGGTCCTGTGTATATTTCATCAGTCAACACAGGAAAATCACCACAGCTAAACAATCATGTAGTCATGCAAATAAGTTTATTCAGCACTGCATATCTTTTACAGCTAAAAGTGCCATTATATCTTTATTGCCTAAAAGACATTATTCCAGTAGAAATTACAATGTCATTCACAGCTTTTCATTCATTCATTATCTGTAACCGCTTATCCAATTCAGGGTCGCGGTGGGTCCAGAGCCTACCTGGAATCATTGGGCGCAAGGCGGGAATACACCCTGGAGGGGGCGCCAGTCCTTCACAGGGCAACACAGACACGCACACACACACATTCACTCACACACCTACGGACACTTTTGAGTCGCCAATCCACCTACCAATGTGTGTTTTTGGACTGTGGGAGGAAACCGGAGCACCCGGAGGAAACCCACGCGGACATGATGAGAACACACCAACTCCTCACAGACAGTCACCCGGAGCGGGAAACGAACCCACAACCTCCAGGTCCCTGTCCTATCCTGTTGTAGAACCATATTTCCCAACCTCCTAGTGCAGAGACAGGCATGTCTTCAAGTGGTTTTTGCTACTCCAATTTAACATTAGGCTCATACAGCAAATAAATAAATAAATAAATAAATATTCTGGCCTTAAATTAAAAACAAAAGTTATGGCAAGATATTTATTCACCCCCAGGCTTTAATTTTCATAAATTAATTTCCATGTGAGAACCTAAGCACACCCCAAAAAAAGGAAGGATTGCCTACTGTTTTAAAGTGATTTGTGTGTTGGGGATAACAGATTTGTTTACATATTCTGATTTATAAATCTTATAAGGCCCTCTCCAGTGTGTGTTCCTGCCTTGCACCCAGTGATTCCCGGTAGGCTCCAGACCCAGCGCGACCCTGAATTGGATAAGCGGTTTCAGACAATGAATGAATGAAAGTCTTATAAGACAATTTGCAAAATTTTAAGCAGATGCACTAGTGTTCTACAGTAACACATTTCCCGAATGTAGGCAATATATGCACAAATGTGCATTTTCTGTGATAAAACAAGCAAATGGAAGTTTATTTTTATATTTCAATAAAAGGCACAAACAGTGTACATGTACTTTTAAAGGTACAACCATAGTTTTAAAGTTCAGTGGTGTTCCCTAAAGGTTCATTACATTCTCATCATCAGAAAGAGAAGTAAGTATTTGTTATCTTTCATTACAGAACTGTGTAAAATATAAGAACATAATACAAGTCCTGGAGGTGAAATTTAGCATAGGAAATCAACACAGTTTTAAAATCTACAATTATAATATGTACAAATCTTTTTCCAATCTAAAGGTACTGAACATGTAGCCTACACTAAACGTACCACCACAGTGACAGTTTTTCCAACAGGGATCCACGTTCTTCAGCCATATACCCATTCTGCTGTCCCTTCCCCACTCGAGCTCACAGAGTGAGTGATCATGTCACATCGCCTCTCTTGTCTTCTTCTGAATACCTGCTATTGGTTTACAGCGGAGTCAATTATTTAGGAGAGTGGCTTCCACGGCTCTGGTGGCTTCCAGCATCGCCCCCGCCTCCACCCCTGCCGCCAGTCGGCAGCCCTCATTGGTCCAAAGTTACACTAGAATCAAAGAAGAAACACGCTAAGATTTGTATTCACGAAGACATTACATAACGTGCTGTGCTCCGGAACGCTGCATTACCACTGTGCAATAAATGCATGCGTGTTTACTGTGTCGTAGTGAGCGAGTGAAGACTTTACAGATGTTTCAAGAGATTTTCATTGGTACAGATCCTCTCCCGAGACAGTAAGTGATTTTTAAAGACAGTCTGAAGTAGTCTTGCATAATAATGACGTAATAATCTTACATAATTTCTGGAGAACGATTGAGTGTAAACGACTGATAATCTGTGTGTGCATGTAGTTAGATTACTTCTGAAGAATCTGAGTTGGTGTTGTTTAGTGTATGTTAAGAGCATTTAATGCTATCAACTAATTAATTTTCATGAACACCAGCTGGCCCGCTAAAAGGCGTCTGCACCAAGGGGTTTTTAAACACAATAGACAACAAAGTTGGGGATTTAAATATATAGATCGTAGTTGTACGTTACATTCTTGGTTGAGGTCACTGAGGTATTTTTAAGGCCCCTGATATATCTTAGCTGACACTTCTGTACAATATCACGTGGACATTGGCAAATCATGTTGGTGGTTCCCATTTTTGGAAAAGGGGGACAAAGAAAGATTTTGGGGGCATCACACTTCTCAGCCTTCCGATGATAGTCTATGGCAAAGTGCTGGAAAGAAGGATATGTCCGATAGCCAAACCTCAGTCAAACCTCAGATTCAATTTTGTCCTGGTCGTGGAAGAGTGGATCCAGTCTTCACCCTTTTGCAGATAAATGACGGGGCATGGAAGTTTGCTAGTCTCTAAGTGTGTTTTATATATTTAGAGAAAGTGTATTACTATGTATCCTGTAGGAGGTGCTCTGGGGGTATGGGGTTCAAAGGTCGCTCTGATGAGCCGTTTGATCCTTTTACCCTCAGAGTGTAAATTGTGTTTAGGTTCTCAGCAGTAATTCACACTTTTTCAGTGTGGGTGTTGGATTTCATCTGATTTGCACCTTGTGTCCAGTCTTCTTCCTGATATTCCTGGACAGGTAGGCAGGGCATAGTCTGAGACGAGAGAGCATCCATGATGGACTAGGCTATTTGCAGTTGTCCTTCTGGTTTCTTTGTGCCACTGTGCACTGGAGCGCTTTGCAGCCAAGTGTAAGTGGTTGGTATGTGGATCAGTTCTTCCAAACACATTCATTCATTCATTCATTCATTCATTATCTCTAAGCGCTTATCCAGTTCAGGGTCACGGTGGGTCCAGAGCTTACCTAGAATCATTGGGCGCAAGGCAGGAATACACTCTGGAGGGGGCGCCAGTCCTTCACAAGGCAACACACACACTCTCTTCCAAATACACTGCTCAAAAATATAAAGGGAACACTAAAATAACATAAACTAGATCACAATGAATGAAATATTCAAGTTGAAAATCTTTATTCATTATATAGTGGAATGCGTTGAGAATAAAATAACATAACAGTGTAAGTGCATTCTGTGAAAGCTCTGGAAACAGATTCTAAAATAGGGGATTAAAAAAAAGGACTAATAACTTTAAAAGTTCTATTCAGCAAGAATCCAAAAAGTTTCCTTTAGTTTTGGTTTTATAAAGCACTTTACTTTTGATTGGGGAGGGTTTTTGCAGTCTAGATTTTTTTAGCTTATACATATTCATAAGGAGTACAAAGCATCTTGTTAGCTTACTGCAGCATTTTCATTTGCATAACAGTTGTAATGAGGTGCGTTATGCAGTGCTTTTCCTAGAATGAACAACTTCAATAATTTGAATATTCAAACAATTTTCCTTTTTTTTCTGAGAGTCTGTGTTTCTATTCCTAGGTGAATGAGAGTTCTGAGTGCTAATTCAGAGCCAGATATGAGTCTGATATCAATCAAAGGGAAAGAAGCAGCAGAATGTCACTGTTCATTTGTATCGCACATTGCAACTAGTGATGTAGGTTAATGTAAAGTGCTTTTATTCCAAATTGTTTTGGCTTGTTTCTATTGGCTTGCTTCACAAATTTTAAAGGACATTGTATGTGCTCACATGATACGCAAATCTCAGATTAAAATGGGATCAGCTTATATTTTCAGAAAGGGATAATATGTATTTGTCCCATGAATGAATACTCAAGGTTAGATACAGACTAATATAGAACAAAAGAGCTGTCTCTGTATTAAACTACAAAATATAGTCTTAGAGAGATTCAGACAGAGATTCTCACTCACAAACATGGCCTAATTGCAGAGTTCACCGATTCTTCATACCCGCACTGGGGATTGATACAAAACATTGATATGTTTAAAGACAAATGTCTTGGAATACATTTCACTTTCGTTTAATTGAGACCCCCAAGATGAAAAACAATAATCAATCTCATTTCTAATAGACAAGCCCAGTGTTGTGACATACCCACAATTTCCAATAACTGAAAAAACCCACTTTGTACAGCTGCCAGGGATTGATCCATCTGTAAAACAGATGACATAACCACAGGAATCACAATTCAACACCAGGCAAAGATGAAATGCGAGAGCGCTGAGACTATAAGCCTCAGTTAGAGCGCAGAAGCAATAACGACAAAACAGCAGAAACCAAAATGACAAAGCGATGATATGATATTTGACATGGCAGAGCAATTTCCTACGAGAGAAGAAACAAATTATCACACAGTGTATTTTTAGCTTGACATTTTAATAATGAACATGATGGTAATTGGTGGGGAATGAGATTAGTTGTACATGTCGGTTTTATAAAGGCGTTTGTGAAAAATTAGCAACAAATAACAACATGTATTAGAAAATTGCCATCTTGATATTATAAACAAATAAATTAAGCTAATGACAGAAAATAATTAATGGTGACATGCTTATTCTCAGTAAATCTCTGTTTATTCAAAGCAGAAATGCCCTTATACAGCTGCCATAATCCATTATGCTAAAATTCACTGTGTATATGTGGACTAAAAGGTATTGCATCAGATTAAATATCAATTGTGAGCACAGCGTATTATGGAAGAATTGAATAAACGATACCTTATTGTATTCTAAACACAGAGACACACACATACTGCTGAAACTATTAGTCAGATTTAACAACGTTTATGATTTCACACTATTTCGTTCTTCAGAATGCACTATGCTGCAGAAAGCCCAGTGGTTAAATGTGGTTATATGAGGACCGTATATAAAAAGAAACCTTTTTTTAATCACATTGCCTTCAGTAGCATTATGACTGACTGTTGAAAATGATATTAAAGTCAATATTAGAGGGAATAAGGTTGTGGGCAGAGCCGTGCTCTGCATTATGAAGCAGAGTTATCCTTCAGTGGGTCTAATTTGAGCATTGATGGGGTAGACACTCTTTTTGTCACATGCAGCAGTAAGATTAATGAGAGATCAGCATAGATGTGGATGATGAGAGGCCTCCACAACCCACTGTTCAGTTCCACATGCAGCTTAACCGTTTAATTGCCTGCACCCAGTAGCAGTGAGTGAGGAGTGGTTTAGGAAACTCCTGATTGATGAGCACAGTATTAAACATTTTTCATCATTTCGAGGAACCACTGTGAAACAATACAGAGATGTTTGAATGTAGTTTCTAGTTTTCTGTGTAGTAGGTATTCTTTAATAGCAAAGAGCAAAGGCAGTTTTAGGAACATCACTTTAAATATTTATTTATTTATTTTTTTAAACTGTGATTGGCTTTTTCTTTCTAACTAAAGGACCATTTTGAGAATAAATAATTAATGAATATGATTTTTTTTCCAAGGACTACAATAATTGACATTCTTTAAAAGTATACATTTGAGTATTCAACATATCTTTTAATTTTGCTTTATTATCCTTTACTGATAAAAATGTTGATTTCAGGGTAAAAAAAAAAGCCACTGTGAATAATGCTGCTTTACATAATACTTCCATTTCAGCAAAGACCTTTACCATATGAGAAATAAATTATTATTGTACAAACGTCCTGTAAACAATACATGGTTTAACATAAGGAATTTTTGACTGAAGTGATGTTGTACTGTCATGGCTGTTTATGTGTTTTATTAATGAACACTCTCATAACTGGCCTTTTCCTAAGGTTTTGTGGGTGTGAACTTGACCTCTCTAGGGTCGACTGGCCATGTATGCAAGGTTTATGTCCACCACAGCCTCCTGGCAAAGAGCAAGTTCTGGATGACAGTGAGATCCATCAAACACTTGGTTCAGCCCACAAGTGGGTTGTGTGTATCCTGAGGTGTGTCACTGCACCAAGACTCTGTGTTTAGTCATTCAGCACGTATTACAGCATCAGGAGTGCTGGAAATTGCTTCTGTATGAAGGAGAATATATTGTTCTTTTGTGGTGTTACACCAAGAAAAGCACTGACATAATAAGTTTAATATGTACTTGATCCACATTTAAGAAGCCTTCATCGACATGAACAATATAAAATTGATAAAGAACTACTAAGAAAGAAGTTCTTCTCGTGTTAAAAACACGTAATACCAATTTCCACAAATTTTATTTTTTCATAAATTAGTGTCAGGAAGCTGGATTAAGTTGTTCCTCAAGTTTTAATTTCTCAACATTTTGGACTACAGTCTACGATTGTTTCTCAACAACAGGAGTGATGTACAAGTCACATTAATTCTGATATGGCTGTTGTCACATTGCCACAGATCAGATATGGATCAAATGTCAAAACCACATATGACACGTATGGTCAATAGCTGATTTAAAAATCAGATTTGATTTCTGCTGTTCACACAGCCACAAAAATGACACGTCACATGAAGAAACAAATCGAATTTACCTGCTGTCTGAACATAGTGTAAATTTACTCAATATTTATATATTTTCTTTATTAAATTATGAATACAAATATTAGGTCATTCTTCAATCAAGTTCTAGACAATTTTACTTTTCATTCTCCATGACACGTTCCAATTTCCATTGTTTTTCCTGTTTCAAGCATTTTGCAAAAAAAATGTCTTGAAACCAACACATTTATATACACTGTTTCAAGTAAAATATTCTGCCAATCGAATAATATCCATATTCCCTGTTGTAAATAAAATGACTTGCAATAAGCAAACAAGTCTATTAGTAAGGTCAATATTCTTTAGTATTCCTACAACCTATATTTCTCATAATGAGAAATATTATATATATTGACTAGATTTAAGATGATATATATATATTATTTCCCAAGTTATTTTTCTGCTGGTAAATTAAACACAAATGAACACCGATACTTATGTTTCTTTTTTTTTAAGCCATTGAAATCTGCATTTGTTGGAACGTTTATGTGGGTCAAATCCTCTATCCGTTGCAGGGTATCTTCTGGCCTTCATTTCTAAAACAGATTGTGCCGGGATTTCAACAGGATGCCTTTGTGGCAATACAGATTAGGCAATTAACCTTGATGTCACTGTAATTATTAAGACACTTCAGCAAAATTTATTAATTTCCCAAAAGGTTGTGGTAGCAAAAACTATCTCTTACACGCTAGACAAGAGCAGAGAGGAAATTGCAAATGAGCAGAGCATTCGTCCGCGAGGTGCATCTTACATGTCTCCAGCGACTCTTGCTACAGCATAAGAAAGCTACCATCCAAAACTTAACCAGCCAATCAGTGTTACAGCTCCACTGAATTGATTATCCAGAATGTAAGCTTCCCCATCAGTACTTTTCTCACTCACTAATACCAGCAGAGACACCAGTGTTCAATAACCAGGAATGACATTAATAGAGTAATATTTACCATTTATTTGAGTAGTGTGCGGGACATAATACAGCAGTAAACATTACTAGGCCAACACAAAGAGGAGTCACTACCTGCCTAATTGGCTGATTGCTTTTAAAAGGCAATTGTTGTTGACAATAATTGCAATAAAGCCATTTGTAACCTATTCGATACCCACATACACATAAATCGATCAGCACTAACAATAAAATGGTCTTGTGTTCACACTCTTCTCTGTTTTAAAAGCTCCACTTTGTTGCTACTTTGTTTCTCTATATATTACCCTGTTCTTTAGTGGTCAGGACCACCACAGTGCAAGTAATATTTCAGTGGTGGTCATTCTTATTGCTGCAGTGACACTGACGTGGTGGTGGCATGTCAATGTCTGTTGTGCCTGTAAGAGTGGATCAGACATGGCAGTGCTACTGGAGTTTTTAAACATATCATTGTCACTGCTGAACTATGAATAACCCAACAACCAAAAATATATAACCAGCATTGTCCTGTGACCAATGATGAAGGACTAGAAGATGACTAACTGGGCAGCAACTGATAAGTGACTGTCACTGACATTGTGTCTACAACTAAGTGGACAGTGGATAGGCAAAGTGTTTACAAACTCTAAATAAAGTTGGTAAGGAGCGAAGAAACAAGAATGTAATTTTAATATTATGAATGATTTGTGGGTGCTGAGTATTTTACAAATGCTTTGAACATGCATTGGCCAGTGCCATTCTAACAAGCAAACAAATACATTAAATGATTGAAAGACTTTGTATGGGCACTTAAGATGTTTCACAAGTGACGCTCATAATGAATCTGAGAAATTTCACATTAATAAAAATATCTTTATAACCTTCACTTACAGGTCTCTCTGAACCTACAGAGGTTAATTGAGATTCAAAACAAAGACTTCCCCAGTGCATTCCTCATAACATTTAATGAGTAATGGTTGGATAGTTTGCTAATGGACTTCAGGGTTAAGCCTTCTTGACCTCACATTGTCCTTTCAGTGGAGTAGATAAGCACGCTTCACTACGGTGAAACACAACTGCTTTGGATTAAGTGAGCATGTATGATTCATGATCCACATCACTGATTCAACGCTTACCTTCTTCACAGCTCAAAGGTCACAGTACCCACCCCCAGAAACCTGTGGGAATGCTCAGATGTTTATTAATCACCCCCTCCCAATCATTTTAGTGCGTACATATTAAGACACCAATACAGGTTTTGTTTGTTCTTATTCTGTACTCAATTACTTTACACATTGCATCAACTTGTGATCAATCTTCTAGAGAATCATCTTCAGAAACCTGGTGTAAACACATCCTGGACATATAGAGAATAGATTATGAAAATATCACAGAAACCACATTCATAAAGATGGCTCTTGACCACAATTCAATGTAAGTGTAAATGAAACACATTTTTTCAACCCTCTTATGACGACACAAGTAGGAATGTGTCCAATGAGTTTGGTTTAGATAAGAGGATAAATATGGAAAAAAAAGATACGCAAGGCTGGAGTTAGTCATACCACAGAAAATGGCCAAGCCAAGCTTTTCAGTCACAATAAAGGGAAAAAGTAAATGGAAGTAAAACTGAAACAATGTTTATGTTGTTGTGCTTTTTATGCAGAAAAGAAAGATCTGATCTGGAGACACTGCCCAGACACATTTGAACATAATCTGTACAGCTCAGATATAGCTCTGGCAGTTATTGTGCGGGTCGGACCTGAGCCAAATGTCATGAGCCAGGCTTGAGTTGGGTTACTGCATGTGTTGCGTGGGCCACACAGATTTGTTGCACACGACACCTGACATCTGGTCATCATTCAAGGCCAAAGGTGGCCAATCTGGATAGGAAAAAAGCATGTGTAAATGAGGAAATAACCCCATGTACATTTAGTCCTGCCCACACTGGGCTTTCACTATTTAGTGTTTTTAAACAATTGGTGTGTTGGCACAAAACAGTTTTCAGAATTGCTGAGGCAAATGGGCAAGAAAAAATCCTTCAGAAACTGATGAAGAAACCATGAGAAGAACCTCAACTCAAAAGGGGGGAACCATCCACACCTGGTCAACACTGGAACAAAGCAGCCATCAAACAGCAGAAGCTGTACAAGCTGGTCCCATTGATGTATATCAACTTCAATGTGGAGACATTTTAAGCTTAAGGTAAACACACAAACACTCATGGAGACTTACCTGAACCTTAAAATATGTCTTCTTCTTAATATAGATTTACATTGTGGGAACCAACCAGCTTTTAGCAACAAGACAAGTCCCAACAATGTGAGTGTGCACACAAACTCAGATAAAAATGTTTATCTAAGTAAACCTAAGTAAACATTTTGATTTAATTTGACACCTATAATTCACTAGTCCTTGTGTTGACAACAGTAAGATTTCTGATGTAAACACATTATCAACTCAAGATATCCTCCTATCTCTCTTCCACTTGAACAAACACTGAAGCAGCACACAGTGTGTGTGCATGTACTTGGCGAGTGTGGCTGTAATTTGTGTGTGTGTGTTTGTGTGTTCCATATTAGGATGCTCACTAATTTCATATAGAAATTGTTTTCAGGGAGTATTTCTCAAGTGGCATCATCATTAAGTAATGTTGCTCTATTCCAGATCAAGACAGTGATTAAAGGAATTGTAAACATACATTGCTATTAATTAAGTTGTGTGTGTGTGTGTGTGTGTGTGTAAGAGACCTTGAGAGAGTGAATATGAGTGTGAGTGAAGTTTAAACTGCAAGAATCTGAGAGACGAACATTTAAATGCCATGTTAAAGGGGATGTCTGTGATTGTGGGGAAGCGCTGTTCTCTCTGGTTTGTTTACGTTCAGGAGCTCTGTGTCTTTTAAGCTTGGAATTGTATGTTTGAGGAACAAAACTACAGTTGTTTGTAGTTTTGTTGAAGTTTGGCTGAAGTTTAACTTCTCTGTACGTTTTTATTCACTGTTTGAATTACCACAGAAATTCATTTTTAACTCATTGTTTCTTTTTGTAGCACTTTGCAGTAATACAGTTAACCGTCTCCTGAATTTGGTGACATTCACCAAATTCAGATCCATTTGATTCAAAACAGCAAAAACAAGTGAATACTACTTACAAATAGAGCAGGAAAAGAGCAAAATTGTCACGCTTTCGTCCTGTCAGTCTGTTGTCCCCGCCATGTGCTTTATTTGCACATGGCTCTGTTTTGTTTATGTTCTAGTCTCCGCCTTTGTCCCGCCTCCTCGTCTGTCATCTGTTAACCCGTCCTTCTCGTTATCTGTCTCAGGTGCGTCTCGTCAGTGTCTTGTATTTAAGTCCCCTTCCTACACTTCCTGTTTGTTGGTCATTGTTCTATTGTTCCCTGTATCATGTCAAGTCTGTCGTGTTCTCTTGTTCTCTCATTCTTTGTCATGTCAGTCGTGGTATCCAGTCTGTCTCTGTAAGTTCCCACGTTGTCGTTTCATTTCCTGTCGTCTCGTTCTTTAGTCTGTCTGTCCCGTTTTGCCCTGATTTGCTCCTCGTGTCCCGTTTAACCTGTTTGGCTCCCTGTTTGTTTTCGTTATGTTTAAGTATCGTTGTTTTGTTTATATTAAATATACTGTGCTTTAGCGAGTGCGTCCGCTTCCCTCAATCCGCCCCTCGTTCCTGACAAAAATCCTAATTGTGGTTCAGGATTTTCAATGAGAAAGAGTGAGAGGCCACCTAACATGCCAAGCAGATATTTTTAACCTATTTACAGACGCTGGGGTTTTGTAAAGGCATTAGACCAGGTTCAAGCACCGAAACAGTCTGGAGAGCTAGCAATGGTGAGGGAAAAATCTAGAATTTTATAAAAATTTAATATATTTAATACACACACACACTAAATAAAGGAAAAAGAATCAACTATGAATGCAAGAAATTAAGGGTCTGAATTTTGTAAAGGAATGTATGAATTCTAGGCAGCACTGGCGTGATGGGTTGTCACTACTGCACAGCACAGGGACAATGGAGGCCTGGGTTAAAACCTCACCTTGGGATCACTGTCTGTGTGTTTTACTGTTTACTCCTTATGTCTAGAGTTGCTCTTGTTGAGTACTTGTGCTGATCCCAAGCCTGGGTAAAATGGTGTGTTGCATCATTGGGAGCATCTGGTGTAACACCTGTGCCAAGTCTAATGTGCAGATGATGGGCTGGTTTAGCAGGTGAAAGTGCAACTACAACAGTAGTATGTAGTCTTGAACATCCATTCCAGAATAATGACTTGAATATTCCTTGTAATGATTAGGTCTTTACAATCACACATAATTATTATGTAGAGAAAAGTGGTACAAGGAAAAAATAGCAGACCTGAATAGCTGTTTTATTTCCAGACTAATAGTAATAAGGCCTTCTTTACATGAAGCTCAGTTTTACCCTTAACAGAATAGCAAAACTACAGCTTATTCCCCAGCCATGCTACTTGAAGTTACACACAGCTGACCTCAGTTGCTCATGCCGACTAATTGCTCGATAAATTGCTGCAGAGATGTGCAGCTACATTGCTTCCTGCTGGTGTTCTGCTTCAACCTCGTCTTCTTTCTTCACTGCTGACTCTGAACGGGTGGGAAATGGGGCTTTTAGAGAGGATTAAATTATCTGGATCTTACAGGTCAAACTTGGGGCACACTTTAAAGAAACAGAGTGGGCTGAACAGGGGAGGTTCTTTACCAGGAATCAGTGGCCTGCAGTGAAACTGAGTTCACATCAATATGCCGTTGTATAAATTTATCTGGGGGCTTGGCCCCTAATATTACTATACAGTTTTTAGTGATTATGTATATAGCTCATTGTAAAATCCCCTCTAGTATGTAAACAAAGATGGGTGCAATAAAACAATATGTAATAAATCTTAAAATAACGATCACAGTAATAATTTATGACATTTTTTATAGAAGCTCATGAGCTTTTTAATCATGTTACAGAGGAGGAGGAGTGTTGGGATTGAATAGCATTAGGAGGCTTGTCTATGCACACTGGTTAGTGTAGTGTGATCCTGTCTGAGTCAGGCACTGAACCAGAGTCTGCTGCTTGGAGTCTTTGGTGGAATTCTCCACAAGAGAGTACCAATCACCAAACTTTGGCCATTATTGCAGAGAAATTACAAAGTTGTGTGTCACTCTGTTAATCAGAGCTGGGTGCACTCTTTCACCTCATCATTTCTATATGTCATCCCCCCCCCCTCACAATCAGTATAAAGAGCTTGAAGCTGACAGGTAGAAGCAATGTTGAAAGGGGAACGTGAAAAGATTTCTTTCCAAGCTCTCTCACTCCCCAATGGAAGATTTACAAACCCATAGACCTGGGAGTAATGTCTCTCTCTCACGCTCTCTCTTTCTCTGTCTTTGTCTTCTATGAGGAGCCATTGGGAATCAGTACACCTGTGAGTTGGCTGCACCAGTGTGTGTCTAAGCAACCCTGCTCTCCAGAGGCAGCTTTATAATTGGCCTCAGTAGCAGATGTCGCGCATTTACTCTTTTAGGGAGGTCATCATAGCTGTGCACACTGACACAGAACTGTGTGGGGTGGGTTATATGTGACAAAACATATAAGCAGTTTTTACAATAACTGTAAATGTTTTAAAAAAAAGTGTTGCATTGTGGTATTAAACAGCATATTATGTCAATATTACAATAAACGTTATGTAGGGTGATAACATATTTTGGATTACAAAAAAAAAAAAAAAGCGCAAATGGGATAGACGAACATTTGCATGTGGGTGATGGTGTAATTGGTCATTTAAGTAACTGGTGGCACTATCGCAATGAGTATAGGGTTTGGGTGTAAATAGGTGACAATGTAAGTATATTGTTATACTTTATTATGTAAACATAAACTTTTCAACAAAACAACATACGCCTATAAGGACAGATATTGTCCTTTTTCATTCATTGATTGGCCCTTACCAATAATAACAAAAAACTACAGTGAATAATAACAAATAAACTATTCTGGTGGGCCCAGAATACTCGGTTATTCGGATATTCATTCATTGGGTAGGAATTCAGTTTGTAATTTTGAGATTCGGATATTCATATTTTTTTGGGATAAATGTAGCAATAAAGGAAACCCTCCATTTCACGTGTATTCAACATAAAAGTTTTCAACAAAGCCTTAAACCTACTTCCACGAAGCATGGCAAAGCTACAGCTAATTTTGTCAGCTTTACACCTCAGATTAGAACACCTCCACAAGCTCTGGTTTATACATGAAGACTGTAAACAAAAAAAACAGCCTAACATGCTAAAACAACACACTTACAATTAAGCGAGGCAATGCCACAGTTTATTTGTCAGCATTTTGCCTGAAATTAGAGCACCTCCGCTAAAACTGATTAAATTGTGTATACTCTGTTCACCTTGTTAGGGAGCTAGTTAGCAGGTTAGCAAGAGTAGGTAGCGAGCAAAGCCGTGCTGTGAGAGAGGGACATTAAAGCAGGAGTTGGAAGTGGATTTTATATACAACACCCACTCACTGAATATTCTAATATTCACAGAATATCCTGGCCGAAGCTCTGAACTCCTAAAAATGAGTTTAGCTTTTCAGTTCCTCACATTTCATGGTGAAGGAAAGCCTGTTATTTTCTTCACAAACCTGAATCAGTGTTGAAATTATATTAAAGCGACTCTTTACACCAGAAAACTTGTGATCATGAGAGAAACAGAGGATTATGGTTTTTACTCTTATAAAAGAAAGCACCTGTACATTTTATCAACTAGAAGTAATATAAACTTGATAAAGGATCTGGGTTTTGCTGGGAACAAGACATTTATGTATACACTTACATTTCTCTACCAATGTCTGATTGGAAAACAGTGTTGAATGTAAGGTAATTCACAGCCTCGTTTATAATGAGTAACCTCTTGCTCTCTGGTGTTCTGGCTTTAATAAACTGGAGATTTGGCTTGATTTGTTGTAATGTTAAAGTTAAACAAAAGCCGTGTGGATGTACTTGGCAGAAAGTCAGTAACACTATCCATGTATCCATTGTGTTTGTGTTGTTACAGGGACAGACGAGATGGCTTTCAGTTTTCTAAAATATAGAGCAGAAAATGAAAGACTTAAGTGTCACAGAAAGTCACAGGAAGAAAAGATTATGAAAAATGATTTTAATAATTTTTCACACTTTTCAGTTTGAGACTCTAGTAAAACACTGTAATGTTTAGCCGAGCTCAGCAGCTCATTTTGGTGAATGATGTTTGAGACGTAGGGAAGTACACTGCTGAACCGTGTCCCAATTCTGCTCTCAACATTTCAACCCTTTTAACACTTTAACTCTTGCGCTTCTTCCTTTTTACAACATCATCAAACATTGTCAACATTCAAACTTCAAGGAAGGCCTTTTGGTGTTTGCAAAGGATTGGGACAAGATAAATCCTGGCTGCATATTTTAGGTCCCAAAAAAAGATGACATGTCCAGGGAAAAAGAGGACATATAGCCACCCTATGCTACTGCTCATTTTAAAACATACAGCAAAATTGAGTCTGAGACCAAGAGAAGTTGAGTGGTATGATTGTTAGGCACATGCAGAGTTTATGATTAATGTAGTGAGTGGCATGCTGGAACTGCAGGTAGTGTCACTGCCACACTGTTCCAGGATCTATAGAAATGCTATGAAGAGTTTGGTGTTTCCTCTCCGTGTCTGTGTTGGTTTCTTCTGGATGCTCCAGTTTTCTTCCATAGTTCAAAAACACATTGGTAGGTCAGTTGGCTGTGTGAAATTGCCCATGATACACTAATACACTAAGCCCTATATTTACAATCTTTTACAATAGTCCACCACACCATCTCATCAGTGTCTCATAACTGAAAATGATACCCCTACCCCCTTATCACTGAAGAACAGGATGAAAGGTCACTAACAAAGTATGCAGAGCAACAAATACACTAAAGTGCATAAACTGTGCACCTAGAGTGTAAATGTAGTTGACAGAATGGACAATGAGTGTTGAAACAAGGTCAGTTTAATGTCATGACTTATCAGTGTATACACTTTTAAATATCCTCAGGACTTAATTGTAAAGTTGTCAGTTCACTCACCTCACAATTTATTTTCTGGTTATAGACAAAGATGATGTATTCAGTTCCTTGTGGTAGAATCACAGTCTGTGTAATTGGATTTCAAAAGTCATTCTGCTTTTACACTCATCCTTGTGCTGGAAGTCCACACTCCAGACCGCACAGTTGAGTGGATGATTCCTCAATTGATTCCACTGCTGCAGTGTGTATAGAGTCTTATGCTGATTTCTTGGCTGCAGATGACAGTACAGTGTACAGTATTTCCTTTAAAAGCTTTGCATCTTTTTCTACAGGAAGATGATTCATTAAAACAATGATGCCGTTAATACACTTAACACTGATGAGTGATTTCCACTACTAAGTAAAAGAGCTGGGGTATTCTCCATAGGAATATACTGCGAAGCAATGATGCACTAAAGCCGCTGGACTTGCGCCTAGGGTCACCAGGCCCAATGCCAACGACTGGCTAGAGAGGTGTAACCCTACCCTGTGGAGCAGTCATGCCTTTCTTGCTTTGTGATCAAAAACTAATCATCCAAACAGCAGTGCATGACCTCACTAATGTTCATGTGGCTGAATGCCAGCAAATACTCACATAAATGTCAACAACTTGTGTAAAGCCTTCCCAGAAAATTATACTGCAGTAAAAGGGGTGAGCCACCAATTAATACCACTGGAATCAGTAGAAACATTGGGACAGTAGGTGTATAGACATCTTAGAGGCCATATAAAATATGTGTAGACCACAAGTATCAAAATGTTGGAGGGTAATGGCTACTGCCCTTTAATTAATTTAAACATTTGATGTTTGGCCCTCACTGAGTAGCATGGCTTTAGTCACTGATCTCTATTTTTCTGTGCTCCCACATGCAATAATGACATTGCAGCTTATACTCAACAATAACACAATTGCTTACACTTCTGATCTCTGTTTATTAAATCCACCCGATAAGGTCAACCCTTCAGTTCCCTTCAAAGTCATTATGGTCCCTCAATGAATATTTATGGGTCAATTTACAATACCTTATTATGCCTTGTTCATTCATAGTCACAAGCCATTTACATCAATGCCTAACCCCTGTATTGAACAATAACTAGTTTCTGCACCATGACCCTCCAGAGTGATTAGACATAGATGGCAAACTACATCATATTTCAAAATGTTTGCAGACACCCCTTATATCTGGTGAATTCCTTTTCCAGTGTTGCACCTAAAGTGAGCAAATATGTTCAGTTGAAAACTCACATGTTATATAATCTCTGTAAAAAACATGAAATAAAATGGAATGCTCTGGAGCAGCTACACATGAGCTTACAATCACCATGCTCAATGTCAAGTGTGGACTAAAAAGATAGAATGAATGCCTTCCAGGATTGCATTGTGTTCTCTGTAGTGATGGAGCTGCATCTAATACCTTTGGGATAAGCTGGAGCTTCATTAGTGATCCAGAACGAATTGTTCAATATTAGACCTCTTTAAAGTTTGTGGCTGAATGCCATCCCACTTCATATTTTCACATTTATCTATAGCCATTATATGAAGTGTGTGCACGACTGAACATCTGTGTCCACAATGGGTGCAAATTGAGTCATTTTCCAAAATGTTCTGAAGCGCTGTTACAGCAGTAAAGCAGGGCAAACCTACTTTTAATTACAGAGGAAGTGTTGGGTGAACAGGTGTCCACAAATGTCAGGACATACAGTGTACATCCTGTAATACCAGTTTTGGTGAATTATTTGCTTATGGTCTGTGGTAGTTAATGTTGTCTAAATCTACTAAGGGCAACAGTTGGTTAAAATGGGGGAAATAACCCTTGAGGTAAGAAACAATCCACTTTTTTCTCTGCTGATGAAATGATGAGGCCAATTCTACTCTCAGCACATTTGCTTACATCTCATCTGGATGAGTACATTGCTTACTTGGATTGGTCATTGTTGTCCTCCAGCATCTGGTATACAAACGTATATCAATGCTGAAAATAAATCACCAATGAGACAGCCAGGTTGATCAACTTCATGTTGGATGATGCTGCTCTTTGTAATTTATTTTTCAGCAAAACATCAGATAACACATAAAATCAGTTTAACAGTAACTTACTTGGTGTTTAAAAAAAATAAACCACCCCTTAAAGACTTCCTAGTGAAATATTAGCAAATCTAAGTGGGCCACAGAGTTCCTCTCATCTATTGCTGCATGTGTTGTGTTAAAAATTGACTTCATCGTTCTAAACAGACAGGGAGACAGATGGTTCCTCCATCTTCATGCTGTATTCATCCATCTGCTCATCGCCACCACACTCCAGAGGCTCTGTGGCACACCTGTAACTTCCTGTTGGCCTTGCCCTTACACCCCCAGCAATGTGGTACCACCAGAGATTTGAGTCAAAAATGTACTTGCAGTGAGAGGATGACATGGACGGGTGGAGAGGGGGTGAGATGGACTGGATGTGTTGGTGGAGTGGAGGGTGAATGCACTGATGAAAGGGTCAAATGCATTAAGTAAGTGAATGTACTAAAGGATGAATGGCTGGATAAGGGAATAGTTGGATGGATTAAGTGACGCAGGGAGGGATGTTTGGATGGACTGACTGGTGATGGATGGTTTCAGTCTTGGCTGTACATGATGCTGAGATGCATGGTGCCTAAGGCCAAAAGCAACAATGCTGCAATTCATTGTGTCTTCTGTTTTGTTTTCAGAGTTGTTGTGATGTTCAGCTTCTAATGTTTTGCTAAATAGGGCTGAAAAAGTCTCCTGTTGTCTGGATGGAGAAAACAACTCTCAGCAGGATGCCCGATGAGCAAAATCCAGGAGGTCCTCTTCCTGTAGAGAGAGATGTCACTCAATCTCATGAGCCCTTCCTTATCAGCATATCAACATCAGCACAGCATCAAGAAACAAACTGCATTTCCATATTCATGTGTCACTCACAGATAATATCCTGCATGAATAATGGAGTGAAAGGTGAGGCGAAGTGAAGGAGGTATCAGAAAAGCCGGGGTGTGTTTGCCTTGCAGTGCGTGATTGGTAATTAAGCTCGAGCTCTGTCTTGGTGTAGTGTGTTGATTACTGAGTGCTGACCAGTGAAATGTGAAGGACAGTGGAGAGCAGGAATGCTGCAGTGAGGGGACTCACCCCCTGGTGCGGCTCATGGTCTCAAAGCACTCTGCTACCAGCAGCTTTTTCACTGTGCTGCATTAGATGAGTGCACTCAGAAACACAAGCTGGAAAATCACATAATTGGTGAAATAAACATGAAGTCTGAAAGTAACCTTATGTAATATTCCCTTTGCAGTTCTGAGGAAGCACCACACAGCTTGAAATGAATATTCAACATTATTCTTTCTCTAGATGTAGGGATGTACTGTAAACGAGGGACTACTTCCAACATGGACACGCAAACGTTATTATGAATTTTTATCACCTATAATCCCAAGTCTGTAAATGACTGAGGCAGCAAAGTTCAGACGGGAAGTCAAAGCCAGCAGACTGGATCACAGCATCCTTTTTCCTGCTGCTCCCATGGGTTTAGCCCTGGCCTGTGTCCAGCACGCACCTGCAGCTCTGCTCTTGCTGTGGTTCTGCTCCCAGGCCTCTGCTCCCCGCCATCTGGACAGGTGCTGCCCCTGCTGCCCGTCCTCCAACTCGTTTAAAATCACGGCTGGTGGGTCACTGCCCTCTGAGCCGAGAGCTGCTGAGTCCGGGTCTGAAAGGGGCTGGGGTCACTCACCCTCACCAGAAAAGAACAAAAGTCACTAATACAACAAACTACAGCAACTTGTGCAGCATATAGAGACACACAGATGTTTTGTAGAATGTACTACAGTATATAATATGTACGATGTATTTTGTTTTCCTCATATTTTGTGAGATATTTCAAATCACAATGACGATGCAGTGCTGATTTAGTCTTTATTTGAGGTTATTTGTATTGCATCCTTTGTATTTGCATCGTAACTTTTAGAACAAAACAGTTTCTTGAGCACTTCAACAATATCACCAGCTTTTCATTTACTTTTTTATTAATATTGTTTTTTATTTATGTTGAAACCTTGTTTTTTGTTATAATTACCAGTACTCATAAAGAATTAGAATTTGCTTGACTCTGAGAGAGGGTGTCATTAATCATTAATCACTGATTAACTCCCCATCTGTTTAATGTTGTTTTGTTTTATTTATTTATTTATTCATTTATTTTCTTGGGGGCTCAGAGAGAACGTAAAACTGTACATATATGAAACATTTTGCCGCTCGATAAATTTCCAGGTTCATAGAACATGCCTCTCAATCCAGCCACTTTGTAGTTTTTGACAAGAGCACAACAGGAAACCTTAACACAATCACTGCTATATGCTTCTTGAATAAAGGGTTCATTTAGTGGAGCATTTTTCCTTAAATAAGCCCTCATGTCCCACTAAATTCTCTATTTATGACATGTTGCAAAACCTATTAAAGGGAAAGTAAATACTGTTAATGCAGCAGTCCTGTTGGCCACATGCGCCCAGTAAAATGGCTATATTGATTAACATTGGAGGGTTTACATGCATCACTTTCATACTAGCTGCATTTTGAGGATTTGTGGGAAGATAAAGTAACAGTAAGACTTTGCTGAGTTGCTATGTATGCTGCTCTCGTCTTGATTCTCTCCTGGATGGTCCTCTGGACTGATAGCCCTGTATTTTACTTTGTATTATGTTTGCTTCACTTATTTTCCAAAGTGGTCCAATCCCAGGTCCTCCTGTTTTTATCTTTTGTATTTTTTTTTTATTTTTGGATGCCCCACTCATGATTGAGTTCTGGTGCTGGGTCCATGACTAAGTTAAATGAACGTTATACCTTTTTTGTCTTTTGCAACACAGAACCTAAACACTGCTCCAATATACTTAAATAATTTGTCTTAAGCAGTAGTGGCATTCTTGTTAATATTCTCATGAGCATGTCCTTTAAAGACATGATAAATGGTGTCTTAAGCCTCAGCTGACATTAGCGATTAGCTAACATTCATCAGAGCCCAAGTACTCCTGAAAAGCTACTATTAGAAATAGCTGTGGGGCAATAATACACACATAATGAATGTACCTTGCTGCAATCTAATAATTCATAGATTTGTATAATGCCAAACGAGTGAGGTGAACCTTCCTAGTTTATTAGACTAGCTTTTTCAAGCTGATGATGAATATGCATTGCCTCACGTTGTTTTGTGGTTTGATCACTAAAATGAAGCATTAGACTCAACATTTAATATTTAATGAAGGCAGCTTTGCTGAATCTTGGTGGTGTAAAGATTTGGAACAGTGCCTCAGTTTGTGATTCTCTTGAGCCATTTTACCCAGTAGATGGCTAAGGAGGTGAGCCCTAGATCTAGTCTGGCTCAGGGTTATTTCTGAGTGGTCCATACACTGAGACTTTGTTGGATTGGACACAGAGTTCTTTGAAAATCTTCTGAAAAATCCTGAGGCACCACTTTTCCATAGCTTGTCTCCAGAGCTGCTTTGCTCAGTGGGCAGATGGGGTTTTTGGCCTTTGCTTATAGCATGATTTCTCTACACATTTTCTGTGTTTTTTCTTATAATAGTCTACACTTGGAAAATGTGACTCTTATGTAAATACTTCAAAACTGAAATCTGTAATTGGCCAGTACTATATGGATTTTGCCTGAAAAGATCTGTGATTGAAGCGGCAGTGTGCTATTTCACATTTTCTCTGATAATCAATAAAACTTTACTAACACTGCACAGAGTAACAATACAGGGCAATGCTCAGACAAACATGAAAATCAAAGCGTTCCCTTGTGAAAATCAAAGCATTTCATATTTAGACAATAAAACAATCTTAATATTAAGCTAGAATAACCCCTAACCTACATTTCTTTCTGTAGAGTTTAATACAGTGATTACATAAATAATTTCCAATTGTTGGCATAACTAAAACACAGAGAGAATTAATTTTTTTAAAATGTAGCAATTATACATCATTTAAACACTCTGGGCATATGATACCATTTTAAGTATTTTATTACTTGGAATGTTTTGCATAAATTATGATAGGCTTACTTCTATACAATATTTGCATGAACTTATAACCAAGAAGCACAGAGCCTTGTACAAGTAGCAAGTGCTTTATGAATTCACATTATACCCTTTTCTGGCATGTGTTTTTACTCTATCTCTCACACTTTGTTTATTTTTATTATTTTTTTTAAATAGTAGTTTGGCAAGCAGCAGTAAAATCCGCTTGTATTTGCTCAGGGTCCCTGGAGAGAGCCCAGGCTTCTGTAGTTTAACAGGGAACAGTTCTGGAATCTACCTGACTGACTCTCTGCTTATTAGCTCTTGTTTTCACAGTTCTATCTCAAAGCCACAGGTGCCAGCGAGAGTGTCAGGAAAATTCCATCAGACTGCTCTGACAGCACTCCACTAACTAACCACAGGGTTTGATTATGTTCCCACCCCAGTAAACAGCTCCACACTGGGGTAACAGAGACTAAACGAGACCACACAATCCTGCAGCATCACAGAGACTGAGAGGGAGGAAAAAGCAGCTGCTGGAAAACAAGCTGGTACTAAACTGT
Source organism: Hoplias malabaricus (assembly GCF_029633855.1). Taxonomy (NCBI): domain Eukaryota; kingdom Metazoa; phylum Chordata; class Actinopteri; order Characiformes; family Erythrinidae; genus Hoplias; species Hoplias malabaricus. Next base: position 32,871,364 of record NC_089803.1, read on the forward strand.
GAATTAATCACTTGGGTTATTTACTAATGTAGGGGATAATATTATTGAATATTCACCCAGAGTAAAAGTCCACTGGCAGTTTAATAACAAATCTTGGTTTGCAGGAAAAACTTATATAAGGCATTTAAAGCATTAATGTGAGAATAAATCACAGTTTGGTCTAGTCAGTCATTTTCAAATCTGGGTAACTTTTCTTTGTCAATATGTGTTTAACCCATTGAGAATGTGGAATAGTTTCTGAGGACTGAGGAACACCAGATATCTAACAAACATTCATAACATTAATTCATTCATTGTCTGTAACCGCTTATCCAATTCAGAACACACCCTGGGGGCGCCAGTCCTTCACAGGGCGACACACACACACACACACACACATTCACTCACACATTCACTCACACACTCACACCTGCGGACACATTTGAGTTGCCAATTCACCTACCAACGTGTGTTTTTGGACTGTGGGAGGAAACCGGAGCACCTGGAGGAAACCCACGCGAACAGAGGGAGAACACACCAAACTCCTCACAGACAGTCACCCGGAGCGGGAACACACAGGTCCCTGGAGCTGTGTGACTGCAACACTACCTGCTGCGCCACTGTGCTGCCCTATTTATAACATCTATATCTTAAATGGAACAGGAATAGTGTGTTTAGACAATTCACATTTGTTTGAATCTTGCTATATTTTCCAAAATAATACAGCAATACAATTTTAAGGAAGGTTTATGCCTATATCCTTTGCAATAGACTCAGCAATTCCACAATAATGCACATTTTGAGATGTGTAATGCAGTTCTGAAAATACATATTTTTTATATGTACATTTTGTACAATTTAATTTTTTTTTTCAAAACTCTCAGTACAAACATATCAGACAATATATTTTAATGAATAAATTAGACTTACATTTGCAAGGCCACTGTGGATTTACGGTTATTGATGGTAAAGTGTGAGGTAGGACTGTAAAGCTGGCTTGGAGGTGGGGGGGGGGGGGGGTCTGGGACGCCAGACTTCACTGTTGAACTTTCAGGAGGTGTCGTGGGCTTAATTCAGTGAAACACCAATGAGAGGAGGTGCCTACCTGATGACCCCGGTGAGGAGCTAGTGATACAGTGGGTGGTTTGGGTACTCATGATGGACTCAATGAGTAACCGTAGTTGTTAATGATAGCTGGTTGCTGATCAGATCATAAACGGCCACAGCAACCTTAGTGTTGAGGTGTAGGATTCAACAGGAATTTTTGGTGGCTGCAGGTAGGAAGTGTGTGGTGCGCCCTATGTGAAGCTGTAATGGATTGGCATAGGATATTTTACCTCTTATCTTGTGTGTGTGTGTGTGTGTGTGTGTGTGTGTGTGTGTGATTATAAGTAGTTGAGACAGAATATAAATAAATGGAAATAATTAATGACTTAGTTAGTATGTAATTCATTCTCTCATTAAATATTACAAGACTATGAAAAAAATAGCTTTACACTTTGACTGATTTAATCTGAGGTTTCTCTGAGTGTCCTATGAGCTGTAAGTCGGAGAGGGAGGTTCTGATATGACAGTGATGATGTATTGAGTGAATGTGCTCACTTCAGTATGACATATGAGAGCTGTTGTTTCTCTTTTTCCTCCTAAATTAGCCGCAGTGACTCATGTTGTATGAGCTGTGGGAGTGGGCTTAGGAGCTCTGCATGGGGCAGGGGAGAACTATGTTTGAAAAGCTGAAAACTGTGAAAGTGATGGATGAAGTGAATCCTGCCCAATTTGTCTCTGCTTAGCTCTTTCTCGTATCAATTGTTCAAGAGTTTGCTTAACATGCATTTCCCTGTGTCGAAGATCACAAGGAAACAAGATCAATGCCCTGAAATAATGGAGTGAAGTTGGATTTAGGCCGTTTAATTCCGATCAGGGCAAAATTATCCTGTACCTTTCTGAATAGATTTAAACACACCATTGGTGTTCATACACACAAATATATTAGTGGACTTCTCCACTAAACGTATTTATTTATGAGATGCGTATTTTTCTGGTCAACAACGATATTCTTGAGCATGTGCATGTGTTTAATAACACGATCATCTTTCTCTACAGGTACTGTGAGCCACACAGTCCTCACTCTAATCAGTAACGCAGGGGTGTGCGTGTGTGTCCCGCTGGTGTCTAAAGCTGATTGATTGTCACAGCTGGGAGATGCATCTACAGTATTGAACGCTTTAATCAATCCATTGTTTAAGATGTGATAAATGATGTTAAAATGCACATTGTCACTGTTGCTGCAAAGTGTTTTCCAAACTAATATTCACAGCGGTCACTTTAGAATAGAAGCACAAATATTATTCTTAATACATATACATCAATACTGCAATTTTATTCCAGTCAGTTGGGTACAACAACTTTGTGTTTGGTTATGAAAATTGCATTTTAATTGCTTGTAAAGTTCAGTAGATAGATATATAGAGAGAGTTCTTCGCACAAGACACATTAAAAACTTTTTGTATTAATATGTGTTTTACATTTTCTCTGACACTGGAAAAAGGGACTAATTTGCACTTAATATGTTTGTGGCAATGAATAATTGAATGTTCACTATGTAGTTGGTCAAATGAACAAACAAATACATATGAAAATAACAAGCAAGTGCTAAGCCCTCAGTTTCATCAGTGTTTTTCTTAATGAAAGTGGATATGACTTAATTTCAGTATTGGATAATAATCCTCATTTACCGCTTCCATTTTGAATGACCTCGCAATGAAAACACAGGATGTTTGAGATGAGTTCTATTTCACTTGAGAGGCAGATTCTACTTCACTCTAATATCCAGACAGAAAGAAGGCAAATAATTAAACAGCTCCTGTTTAGCTGATTACATTTCCTCAAAACCAGAGGAGACAGACAGAGAGAGAGAGCTGGGTGCAGTTACACATGCGTGTAGGGTAGAGGAGTTCTCTCAAGGACAACTGATGTTCGGTAAGGAACAGGCTGTGTAATGGCGTTGTGTGTGTGTGTGTGTGTGTTAGTGAGAGAGAGATGGATGAGGTGTGTGAGTGCTGGTTTTTCCCCAGGGATTTTTTGTCTCCCTGGGGTTAAATAGCATTCACTCTCAGCCTCACTCAACTCACAAAGTGCAGACAGACTGAAGATAGACAGACAGACAGACAGCAGACAGAAGCAGAGCTGAGAGGCAATTAGTTGACAAAAAGATTGCAAACTGTCAGACAGACAAATAAACAAAGAGAGACACTATATTGTGACAGACAGGCAGAGAGAGACAGACAGCAGACAGTAGACAGATATATATACATGGTAAACTGGCAGACAGAACATAGACAGACTCCATGCAGATAGACATTCATAGACAGAAATGTAAACAGATGATAGGTCACAGCAAACTTACAGACAGTAGGACAGAAAGCAAATGGGCAGACAGCAAAAAACAGCCAAAAAGACATACAACAGACAGACACCGCAAACTGGCAGACAGAACACAGTACAACAAACTGCAAATAACTACAACAAGCAGAGAGAGACAGACAGCAGGCCAGTAGGTGGATAGACAGACAGACAGACAGTGTAGGCTAACATGGGAGAGTTGGAGAGGCTGTATTAAGGCTCAGTAATGTGCTGATTGTATTACTGGGCACGAAACGCTGCAACCTTGCGTTTAATTGAAATGTTTGTTTGCCACATTGCTGTGCTCAGCTAACAGAGCAAATCATTAGCTCCTTTCCTGGGTTCATTAGTGCTCTAAAACACTCAAGATGCTGTAAATACCGAGATCTCAAAATAGACTCAACTTTCCACAGAACCTGTGATATAGTTTGTCTTAATACAGACGTTTTTTTGTCCAGTTTTATCTCTGTTTCCATTGTATTGCTGTTATCACAATTTTAAATGTTTCTGCCAAAACTACTGTGTCTTACTATGTCCACCCTTGAAAGATGGAGCTGTTATAAGCCATATGATTCACTACTCCCTTTTCCACTTTCACTTAGCATGATGGTAGCTAATGTCCTTATCTGTTACACAGTCCTCCAGAAAGTTCTTACACAGTCAGTAGTCTGGCAGATATTTGGAAGACGTTTAATATCACTTGCATTTCACGCATCTAAAATCTTATGTTCTTTTATTTTTTATTTATTTTTTATTTTTTTATGTGCTGCTGGGTTATTTTGACCCCTTTGTTCTTTTTTTCTTTTCTTTTTTTACTGACATTTCTTCTTTACTCATTTATGTTAAGCTGCATTATGACTTTGTTGTCTATTGCTAAAAAACAATACATTACATTTTATTTATTTATTCATCCATCCATCCCAATACAAGCTGAACAGAACAAAACTCCTGGTAACTTTTATGTTGATTTTCCACTCCACAATCAATTTCCTACCAGTCTAATGTGCAGTGGAGGGAAGAGAGTGTGGCTGTTAATTGATTGGCACCATTTGCATATACAGTACGGGAAAAATGTCACGTCAAGCTGTTTGGGTGACCTAAAGGGCCGCTGGTTGGAGCAGCTGAAGAGGGTAATTTATCATTCAATGCTCTTTAGTGCTGGCTGTCGTGCTGTCATGCTATTGTTAGCATCAGCGGTCAGCTGTCAGCCATGTTGGATTATCAACAGAGAAGAGCGACTCAGCAGGCTGAACATGAGCTAGGCCACATATAGAAATGTTGCACATGACTCAGTGACGATTAGGAACTTCTGAATGAGGAAAAAATATGTTAAATTATTATGTAAATATAGGTTTTTCAGTGCTATAAGATACTCTGTTTGCTAAGAGTTTCTGTTACTGAACTATAAGAGATATGCTGAACAATTAAGCAAATGATTATATACAAATTATTTTGTCCATCTGAAGATGGTAAATGATTGATCGGGCAGCACAGTGGCACAACTGGCACAAAGTGTTGCTGTGTCACTGCTTAGGGGTCCTGGGGTTGTGGGTTAAAGCCATTGACAGCGCATATATAAACTGGACCCAGTGATCCCGGGAAAGTGAGAGTGCGCAGGCTTGCATGATGAGAATCTCCAGCATGCCGTTCAAACAACCATACTGTCTTTAGGAGCGCGCTGTTGGAACGAGGCCCGTGTATTAATCGGAAGTTGCTAAAGATATGGTTCAAGAACATGAATGTGAGTGACTGGAGAGCTACTCTCAATTGGTCTTCCCATATCACTTATCTGCTTACTTCCTGTGGCATGCTTTGGAAGGCAAATCCTGGAGACCTGGTTTCAAGTCCTGACTTGGGTCACTGTAAGGTGTTTGGTGTCGTCTCACTCTTCTGTGGGTTTCCTTTGGATGCTCTGGTTGGCCAAATACACACTTGTTGCTATTCAAAAGTGTCATTAGGTGCAAGTGTATGATGCTCTGGACCCACTGTAATCCTAAACAGGATGAAATGGTCACAGAAAATGAATGACCAAAGTAATTGATGGATTAATGTGTAAATTAAGCTGCTGTCATGTTTTTAGAACGCAAGAAGGAAACTGGCCACTAATTTCCATTTCTACATCAGCCAACACCAACACCACCTGTCACTGGGGCATATTGTGTGTTCTCTTCATTAAATCTGTTTTGTCAGATTGTCTGTTGTTCATATCTCCTTGTAACACTGCCTCTATCTCTCTCACCTCTGCTGTGTTCTTTGGCTGGTGAAGGTTGTTGATGTGGAAAGGTGACATTCGTGTGTCTGGTGTCATGGATGTAAATCAATCAGTTTTGGTAGCAGAAGCTCAGAATAACTCATGGTCAGTGGAGCGTTGTCTTCCATGTGTATTCTCTTCTAATCCTGTTTTGATTTCTTAAGTCTACATGTGACTGTCTCACCTTGTATGGCCACAGCTTTCAAATTATTGTAAGAATAATGCTTTGTAGATTGAATGGAGAATATGGATTTTTGAATGCATGATTTCTATAATGTCAGCTGTCTAATTATCTAATTAGTATATTCCCAACAAGGAAATCTATCAGAATGATAAAATTTTTATTGAATGCTAATCTATAGCATTGATGTCTATTTTGTTTAGTATAGATCTGTGCTTGTCCACTGAATGGTACTTGTTCTACTTGACTCTTCACAGCTCTACTCGCTTGCTTCCTGGTTTCAAAAAACACAGGCTGTTGGAACAAAAACAATGGCAGTTATGTTAAATATTGCTTACTCATTGTATATTCATTTGTTGTTCTTTCTTTTCAGGGGGGCTGAACACAGATCCACGCCCCAGCAGTGGGGATATTCTGTTTCTTTTCTTTTTTGTCAGCCACCGATCCAAGAAGCATTTGAACCTCTTTTAAAAAAAAACTCTGCCGTACTTTTACGAGCTGCCACCGTGATTTGGAGTAAACCAGATGTGATCTGTACTGAAGCTCAGATCTTTTACAAATGGCTAGTTTTGGCTGGAGGTCTTCATTTGGCCGTATAAAGTCTCTCTGGCCGGTCTGTTCTTTATGTTAACACGTCACATTTGATCCCTTCTCATCTCGCCTTTCAAGCAAAATCTAAAAAAAGTACCCGCTTCCAGGGGCCAGGTACCAGAGTTGCATATTGGAAAAGGAAAAGAACCAAGTAGAGTAGGGTCCATGCAGTGGAAATGCAGCTTAAGATTTTTGCCCTTGTTCATGTTCATGAAATGTCTGCAGTCTCCCTGCACCATGTGTGTTTGTGAGCTAAATAATTTGATTTCTATTTTTTGTTAGGAAAAAGTAAACTTTTGCTGAAATTACACTCATTTTACTTAGAGAATATTCTTTAAAAAAAAACAGCATTTACTTTACAGTATTTATTTTATCTGAGTAATGCTGAGAAGGGACTAGAATTTTACATTGTTTAATTTATTTTGTTAGATTGTTGAACTATATTTCTTTTACTTGAATTAATTCATTTCTTGAAGTTGAGATTTTGTTTGATTGCAAAGCTGTTAACACTGTTTTTGTTACAGAATGGTGCCCGTAAGTGTATACTATGTGTTTAAGCAAAGAGGATTAAAGAAAATATTGTAATATATTTTTTTTATTATTTTGAAAAAATAACTTTAATTCACAACACACTCATATTAGAGTAATCAAATAATTAGATGTTAGATTAATTGAATAATCGAAAAAAAAAATTGTTCAATTAAGAGATAAAAAAATTATTAGGTGCAGCCTTAGTTAACTTTGAATTGACCTTGAAGCTAAATCCGTGGTTTCAGAATTTGCTCTTTGACTGTTGCTGAGAATCTGGTAGGTTTCATCACGCAGTGTTAATGAACAGTTTTGATGGGTACACCAATTTCCCAGTCCCTGGCCAAATAATTAGAAATGTTTTACATGTAGCTGATTTAGGGACACAACTAAAACACACCTGCATACAACAAAAACACAGGGTAGCCAGTTATTTTTCAGATATAAGATGAGATGCAGAAAAATGGAGATTTTTTCTCCAAATCATGAAGGCCATTGGGTCCTCTCAATTAGGAAGCCATTAAATAGGTGAAATACTAATATTGCCACAAGCAACTGACATGTATGAAAAATGACATGGCATGAAAAGAAGGCCATGTGTATACTCTAATACTGTTATATAACATCACCTACTCAGAACCTACACTTGACAATTGGAACATTTTTGGTTCATTTTTGAACAAAGCTGCTACACTGCTAACTGGACTAAATGCCTAGTAAACATTTTCAATTGTGGGCTAATTATGACAGAACTGGAAGCTATGTATTTCTGTGAGTCAGGAACTGTTCACTGTTCTTTGCAGTTCCAGGAGTTAAAGCATGGAACTCGTATCTCTGTTAAATTCAACATTACCTGAATGTCACTTCAGTGTGTAACCTAAATGAAGCTTGTCCTGGTCCTCTCAAAGCTCTGTCTCCCTAAAGGATGGTGACTTTGGCTGGAGTTTGTGCTTCAGATGAGCCTTTAGGGGCTGCCATGGACAGGCAAGGTACAGGCAGGTCTCTGTGCAGCGTGAGAACACACTGTTGGCCTCAGGGGAGGATGATAACACTGGCTGTGGATGATTAATGGTGGGACAATACGGCTGCTTGAAGGGCAGTTCTGCAGGAGCACTTTACAGAAGGAAATGCAGCACAGATGGAGCAAATGTACCATTTTCACAAAGGTGTAAGTCCTTTTCTTTTTGTGATGGTGAATCCCATATTTATTAAAAAAAACTACACTGTGATAATGACACCCATTTAAGAGCTTTTTCTCCCATATAAACCCTAGACATAAAAGGTAACACTCTCTAAGGCAAGCTGCTCTCCCCAGTTTGTGGCCCCTCCAGGTGCAAAGTTGTTGGTCAGGTGTTTATGTAAGCAGCTGTTTTGTCATGCAAATTTATAATTGCAGCTCAATTATCTGTAATTGCAGAGTTCTCTTCTGGTTTCTCCATAATCAGTTATTTGCACTATAAAAAGAGGCTGGGGTTTGGATTTTTCACAATTATACATACATCGCTTTTAATCTCCCCCTTCAGTTGTAGCAAATAGAGTTTGCTCATAAACACAGCTGAGACCCAGCTATTTATTCTGACATTTCACTGACAGAGCGATGGGATCTTATTAATGATCCGCATCTCTGCCTCTTCTAATTATTGCCATTTGAATTGCACATGACATTTCCTTGTCAATACAGTTTAGTATCAGACGGATCATGTTGATAAATCTTTAAAAAAAACTGAAATATGATTACATTCACAAAAACCGCATAGGGGCGTGTGGGACAGCAAAATAAAAGAATTGCTTTTACACAAACAGTCTGCTCCTGTATTTATGTCAGCTATGTGGATTACTGCTATGGCCCCTTGCTGAAACTATACTATACTAACCACAGACTTAGCAGCAGGCCCCTCCTCATTAGCTTTTACTTCTTATGCAAAAACTCTGGGTAATTTATTCATAGCTCAGCATTTAGTGCCTCTAATCCATGGCTGATACTGTTACTTGAATGCACATAATTGTATAATAATGTTAGAGCAGGTTTTCAGGCAGAGTGCTTATCAGCTTGTGTTTAGTGGGGTGCTTTGCAAAGGAGGAAAGTCCAAACTGAGGAGAAATGGGCTGGCAGCTTGCTAAGCAGTGTTGAAATTACCGTGATGGGCTGGGGCTGGATTTCTTCTCCATGCACATTTTTACTCATTGTCCCAATCTTGGCCCTTAATAAGAGCTGACAGGATGTAAATGGGGTTTTAACGGGAACTGGCAAAGTTGGTAATTTTTTCTCATTTCGGTTGTGGATGAGTGAGCCGCGCCTCTGTGATGTGTAGAGGAATTTATGAAGGTTCAATACATCACGTCAAGCTAGGATTATGAATTTATGAGAGCTTTTGACTTCTGCCAATGGTCCTTTCTCTTCTCAGCATGACTCTATTCTGGAAGTTTAATAATGGTTTAATAATTGTTTCAAGTGTCATTAAAAATTACTATGGGTTAACCACATCATAACTGATTGTTACTTCTACTTGGCTTCTTTGACAGGTTTAATAAAATTATCCTTCAGAAACATCAGCAATTCACTGCAACGACTTGAGGAGGTTTCAGTTGCATGTACACTGACAGAAAAAAGGTACTGTTCTACATTTTTGTTTATCAAGATAAACAGTGAAAATATAGAAATATGAGCCCTGTTCCTCTTGAACGAGTTTAGGGATGGTGTGTTTTTGTACCTCTTCATAACATAGCAGCTTAAGCCTAGATATCCATACAAGGGCAATAATGAGATCAGGTGCTGATGTTTAAAAAACTAGTTCCAAATTACAAACCACACTCCAACTCATCTCAGTGGCATTCAGTAGTGCTGCATCTCTCTCTAGAGAGTGTTGTTTCATTGCTCCACAGTGCAATGTTGGGCTTTATGCCCATATCTTTACAGGCTACACTTTAAAGTGAGAATGTTGAATATACGATTGCTCCAGAACATCTCATTCTGTTGGCATTGCTTTTCTATGAAGATTATTGAACACCTGGGTCAGACACCTTAAAGGAACATTAGGTATATATATAAATATATAAATGAATGAAGAGTCGAGGTTTACCGATCCAATGTGGGAAAAAAAATAACTAAGTGCATAAATGTTCCCAAACAAAGGGTATTTAGGATGACTCTTGAGGTACACCCCAGTGGCGAGAGTGGTATCAAGCTGGTGACAGCTAAGTACAATATTCTTTCTGAGAGTGTATTGTGCTGAAGGCATGGCAGCCAGATTGTGAAATATGACTGCAGTAAATAACAGCAAAAGTTGCTGTAAGTTTATTCAGCGCGGCGTATAAAGCATACAGCCCTCTCTCTCTGTCCTGACACACGTCACAGTGAGCGAAGGAGCAGAGAAGAGGCGAGCGCTCCAGTAGCAGTGTGTCAGTAATAAGAGGAGCTGTGTGTAATGTATGCAGGCAGTTAGTGATGTTAAATGGAGCTTGAAGCCTGGCTGACAGCAGCATATCTCCACAGGCTCCGTACTGAGGGGGGGGGGGGGGGTGGGGGGGAAGAGGACAAGGGCAGAGTAATGGACTAGGAGAGGCAAAAATCTGACACAAAGCACACCCAGACAGACCTGAGTGCATAGACAAGATATATGAAAGAGCCCAACTCCATTATCTTATTAGGATCATTACCTTAATGTGGCGACAGTTGTCGTATGACATATCACAGCGGGACTGGCACATAAACACTTCCATTACCATGGACATCCATTGTGAGATTTATCTTCGTATGATAAATACAGTGCAATAAAAATCATAAACTTGTCACATCATTCGTCCTTTAAATTTCTTTTGAGTAAGTAGACCTTTCTGAGGAGAACAAGTCATGGCAAGTACATGAGGATGTAGCTGCCTGTGAATCCATTAACGACTGCCCACATCAGTACATTTCAAGTGTTAAATAAGTTTCTCTAGAAACATACAGCTGTAAAAAAAATTACATACATTTTGTGCCTTTGAAAATACATTTATTGGTCATTTGTCATAGTTCCTTTTGACCTGCCATCAACCGTGCTTCTTGCATCTGCCAGAAATAACTGTTTCATGTTTCTCATACACCCCATGTCCACGTGGGTTTCCTCCAGGTGCTCCCGTTTCCTCCTACAGTCCAAAAACACACGTTGGTAGATTGATTGGCTACTCAACAGTGTACATAGGTGTGACTGTGTGCTGCCCTGCGATGGACTTCCTGCGATGGAACTCCGGACGCACCGCGACCCTGAACTGGATAAACTGTTACAGACAATGAATGAAAGAAACGTTTCTCATACAGCAAAAGGAGCTGAAGAATCCGAGCAAGCTACACAGAAAACTGAAGGCTTTTGAAACCTCTGCTCTCAATCATCTGGTTGATGTTTGCAGTTAGGTCTATATGCATGTTTCAGTGTTCAATGCATTGTGCGTTTATTCCAAAACATGTTCAAAGAGTCTACTGTCCATTATGATTTCAGAGGTCTAATGTCTAACAGATTTTCTTTGGTCTGTAAAATCATTAGTAATGAATAGAGCGCAAAATGTTGAGTAAACTCCAAAAGGCTTTTCATTCCGTCAACATATCCAATCCAGTCCAGCAATATCCCAATATACGTTTCTGGGACTGTCACGCATCAAGCCTGTTTCTGTGCATCTCCTTTGATCCATGCTGTTGTGGGACACATGTAATCAGCCACAGAAGCAACAGCACCTGGTCTTTAGTCCCGTCCATTCATCTTATCAATGGAGGGAAAGACAGGCGATCAGAGATGATATCTGTGGCCTCTGAGGATGGAGAGGAGCTTCTGCAGCCAGTAGCCTCTCTCAGAAGAACCCTGATGTCCAGCTGATGTCAGGACACCTGCGAAATCAAAAGTTGATCAGCGTGAGCAAATGAATAAAGAAATAATCTTATATTAGTTAAGACAGAGCTGAAAAGCAGTTAGATAAAGCATACTTACTGTGGTAGTTTTCACTCTGCCTCCAGGCTGTGCACATCTCCAGCCTGATCTGTTTACTAATAAGTCACAGCCCTCGCCATCCAAACATGGCATCATCTCACACCACTGTCTGCTCCTCACGATATGAGCTGGAAACAGGAAAAAAGTAGATTTATTAAAGTATAAATAGTATTGTCACTGTGGGAGAACAAATCCTGTATCCCCAAAATGATAACCTGAGAAAAAGGACAAACGTCTGCTGCATGTGAATTACACTTCATGATCATGAAGTCTGAAGAATGAATATAGGTTTAGCAGATATGCAGACTGGAGAAGCTGCATATTTTTTTTTTTTTTTTTTTGGTTTTTACAGACTAGAATGGGTCTGCGTTACAGTAAAGAGTCATCTTAATGCTTCAGCATATCCCTGACATTCTAGAGAACTGAGTGCTTCCAAAGACCCTTTATTGATTCATCATGACAATGCACCAACAATTTACTATAAACATGGTTTTCTGTGTTTGATGTGGAAGAGCTTGACCAGAGTTTATAAGCCTCAGCCTCCAGCTTTAGGATGAACTGGAATACTGACTGAAATCACTTCAGCCATTTTCAAAAATATAAATTAAAGCCTTTATATACGCGTGGAGGTACTGAAAGCCACCTATATATGAACTTGATATACAGGTTCCATTTACTTTTGATCGTGTGGTGTAGAAGTAATGACAAAACAGCCACCTTAATTGGACAGAATGTGTCCAACAGCTTGCACCAACAGCTAATGTAGGATTATGCCAAACAACCATCCTTGTACCGCTACAGTGATCTTCCAGACTGAACCAGTGCAATTATGACTCATCTCTCCTGATCTTCCCCCAACAAACAAACTTGATCCAGCTTATTGGCGCAAAAGGTATTGCATGTGTCTCCACAGGTCAGTGCATATAATTTAGTCCTACTAACTATAGAGAGTCTGCTGTGAAAGTGTGTTGTGTAACCCCACTGTTTATTCACTGTAGAAGCTGACGTCTGACTCGAAGGTTGAAGCTAGGAAAAGAGAGTATATTAAGTTTGACGTAGCAACAATAAACATTAATGAAATAAAAGCACACCTGGCCTGACAATAAAATAGATCATTTTGGATCATCAGAGAACCAATTTTTCCTGAGGTATGATTGGTTTTTTTTTTTTTTTTTTTTACTTCCTCTCAACTTAATCAAACACCAATGTCTATTTATAATAACTGGGGCACCCATATATATTCATTTGCATACCATGACATATTGTCCCTTAGAGACAGAAGGAGAGATGGTAGAAGGAGAGAGAAAGAGAGATAGAGAGCAAGAAGTTGTGAGGGGAAAAATCACAGATTTCTAGGGGAAATTTATAATAAATACAAGAAAAAGAAAATTAGGCAAACCTAGTTTTGCTGGACTGCCATTAGCCATATAGCCATTGTCACAGAGGTGTTTCTGGTCTTTCAAAACAGGAAAGACCAAAATACCCTTGTCATTAGGAGGTCTGGTCATCCTGCTGAGCTTGTAAACAGCAGAGAAACATAACTAGTGCAGAGCCAAACACAGCCCCAGAAACACACACAAAGGGAGCGTTCTTGTCTTATTTCTAATTATTCATTTATATGAAACGTTGTAAGTTGTAAGATTACAATGTGTGTGCAGCTCTAGACTCTTTCTTGTATTACACAACCTCAACACGCACATGAACAAAGCCATGGCTCACACTGAAGAACCTACTCTACTTTGGTTTCAGCTGGGAACATAATTTTCCGGTTTGCAAACAAGTTTATGTCTGTGGAAACGCGCTGAATGGTTCCAAATTTAGCTCATAAGCTGGAACTGTTCAGGTTTCTCATTGGTCTAAAAGGACTATGTAAAATATGGCTAAATTAACAACAGAAGGTAAAATAACGTTCCTACTCACACATGCGCGTGTTTCAACATTAGGAGTCAATCAGAGAAAACAATATCTTAAAAAAAAAAAAAAAAAAAAAATTCACTACATTATTATTATTTTTTTTTTACAGTTCTTCAATTGTACAAATTAAAAAAGTTAGAATGAAATTAAAATATAAATATACTTAAAGATGGATAGAAAATGTATGCTTTAAAAGTATTATCACTACTTTTAATCCTCCCATTAATATATAGCTGTTATGGCACAATATTCCATGTTCTTTCACAGTAACTTAAGCAACATTTCTCTCTCTCTCTCTCATATATATATACATATATATTCTTTCATTATTTCACCAAAAGTCATTATTCCATCTAGAACTGATTTTTAATATTTTCAGAGAGAGAGTTTTTTTTCAAACACCTTTAAAATGTGCAAAATACTTATAGGCTTAATGTATTCTTTACGGTAATAAATGACTTTTATCCTGGGGTTCAGTGTCCCACTGCTTACTTCTTGCATTTGTATTCAGATTCGGGCCCCTTACAATAATGACACCTGAAAATACACTTTTTATGCAAATTCAATCCATCTTCTGACTCAAGAACTATGAATCTGAGAGAATCACAGGCCACAGCCTATTGCATTTTATATATTCAAGTCTGTATAGGTTTGGTTTACATATCCACTCTGTAACACTGACTTTTTAATGATCTTAACAAAGCTCGTAATTAATATACAGTATATTCAAGACATGCATTATAATCTTATGTAAACACAAGTGGTGCAATATAATCCAATTTTATTTTGTTCAGATAAAATATTCTGTGCACTACACTATCAAACTAGATGCTGCACTGTTGTCATAGATTTATATTAAATATTTAAAGCTAAAATGATACATTTATTAGTCTACAAAATTGAAATCTCATCTTTTTTGAGGCTATTATAAATTACATTGTGGATGTGTACTACTCCATAAAGGAAGGTAGAATTGTTGAGAAACTGGTTCTAAAAAGGATGCTCAGAACAGAAAGAACATGACTCATAGAGGGAGAGAGAGCAGAGGAAAAAGCACATGCCGAGGGTCTCAGCGTGAGTAGCATGAAATAGCATGAAACAGAAGGCATACCTTAATAGTTATCTGGTCCATGTGATACTTTAAAATGGACTTTAAATGGCATTTCCAACAAAAATAGACAGTTCACAGATTGCATGTCATTTGTTTTTACAGTCAACAAACCCCAACATCTAGCAGCCTGACATAACAGGCTTTCTTTCTCTCACCTGACTGGACTCACTGCCATCTAATTGTTAGGTCCTGGAGCTTGAATGATCACTCCTGGAGTAATCCAGCAGATAATGTGGCTAATATTTATTGCAGTGGATTTAAGACTGTACAGTAGGTACTGAGCAATCTAAACAGTGAACTGGTTCAATCTACTCCTCCACAGTCTAATTGAGCACCAACAATCAGCAAACACAAACAAGTACCAAAGAGTATCCCATTACTTACCAGCATACAACTGACTGAGTGCTACTCTCAGCCTCAGTCGCTAATGAGCCATCGACACAGTCTCTGAGGGGCTTTGGGGAGACCGCCATTGCTTGGATAGGCAGCCCACAGTGGCACAACACAGCAGTGCTTTTTCCAAATCAATACTTCAAACAGGCAACTCCATCTGACTGTGGAGCTGTCAGAGAGACCACTCAAAATGCCATTGTCGGTCCAAAACCCAAAGAGTACCCTCTTAGCTCTAGCACTGAGCCAGACTTATTCTGTATTCCTGCCCAATTATAAACTAGTTCTTCCCTTACACAGCTCATTTATGAAAATGTTTTTTCTGAAGAACCATGAACTGAGAGGTTCTTTAAGGAACCTAATGGTTCTTCTAACAGTTTTGTTATTCTATATATATATATATATATATATATATATATATATATATATATCAGTGGTCCTGAACATGCAGAACAGTCCAGACGAGGATTTAAATACAATTTCTCAATATTTTCAGGATCTCCTTCCTTTCTTGTGGTCCAATCACAGAGCTTGTAAAATAATTTCCATAACAACATAGACATCCCTCAGCAGGCAGTTAGTTTTTGACATGTGCTCATCAAAATCTGCTTAGCAAATCCACAAAAGACAGCTGGCATCGAATCCAAAAGATAAAATGTGTCTTGTGCAAGTTGGGAGTGAAAGCCCCTTGTTTAGGATGAAGGAGCGATAAATATATGTTCATATTTGAGAACCCTTGCTATATGAGATCATGTGTTCCATATAGGGCATAATAATGCTACATTGGTACTGTACACTGTCAGAAAAGCTGCCACTGTGGTGGTACCCTCTAGAATACATATTCAGTACCCTTAATTAGGGAATATAATTGTACCTTACTCTAATTGTAGATTTTAAAATAGGGTTGATTTCATATGCCCAATTTCATGTCAAGAAATGTATTATGTTGTTTTATTTTACACAGCTCTATAATGAAAGATTAGAAATATTCAGGTTAACTGAATGTAATATACCTTAGGGAACACAACTGGACTTTAATATCTTTAGTGACCAATATTGTACCTCTATCGTATTTTTTTTCTGAGAATGTATGCTAGTTTTAAGAAGGTGTGTAAGTCAGTCAGTCAGTACGTCTCTTCTAGGCCTGTGTGCCTAGTGAAGTCTGATACCAATGGATCCTGAAGATCAGCTCATCTTAAAATTATTAGAGGAAACTCTGAAGAATCACTGCAGAACACAGAGTTCCACCAAATCACAGACCAAGGGTAGAAATATACTTGCTGTTAAATATACGTTCACCTATTCACCTAATTCCTTGTCCGTGTGCACATGTGCAGAAAATAAAAGCTATGCATACACAAGGTGCAGCACAAGTGTAAACAGTAGGGGGCAGTGCAGACGATCAACTGGATCACAATGGTGCAAAGTTTTGAACAAGGCTGCGTCAGAGCCAAATCTGCAATTACCCTAGGGATGGATGGTATCCACATTTTTCATACTTGACATACAGTCTCAATTTTATCGCAGTATATGGTATTATCGTTATACTGCCCAACCCTAAATTACCCACATCTTTCTCTGGTCTGCCCTCTAGTGGGAGCCTCCTGTTACAAGCATAGCACATGTAAGTATGTGAACAGTTGCGTTCACAACACAGATGACTGTGCAAAGAGCAAGTATATTTCTACACTAATGCTGGGGGTTTTGTACACATATTGCTGATGATTGGCCTTAACATTGTTGACCTTAGGCTCACAAGCATCATGTGTGTGTGTGTGTGTGTGTGTGTGTGCGTATGCACACATCTGTATCCACAGTGGCTGTACAATCATGTAGCTGATGGGCTGTGTACAAACCTCTGGACACACATTGTAGCTACTAAGAAGTTGTAAAGATGATGAGATCAATATCCTTTATAGACTGTGTTAAGATGAAGAGCCTAGGGTTTAGAGGCAACAAGAGATAGCAGATATACACACTCTCACTTTCATATTTAGCAATGAGATATTTTCTTATTAAATCCAGTAGAGTAGAGTAGAAAATCCACACAGAAGCAGCAAAGACATTTTTCTTCAGCAGTCCCTATGGAGACGCTATGTTTTAATCAAGTATCTCTGAGAGCTCACACACTGTTCTGTATCATCACAGCATAGCTGCTCTAAGTAACTACATAACACGTTCACTCCGGTAATGCTTTCATTTATTCAGAGAGAGTGTCACTGCGGGCTGCTCGATCTCCAGTGGCTGCATTCTGATTTGAGTGTTAACCAAAATAAATCTTTTTATACCAACATTCGAGAGAGGGGAGACAATATGAGAAAGGAAATGAGGCGCTCAATTCAGTCAAGCTTTCAGGAGTTTCAAAAAACTTCTGTCAAAAGAAAGGGGCTCAAGGACACTATAGAGCAAACAGTGTTTTTAGTAAATGTGGTGCTTCTTTATAGAGCCAGGAACACTCAAGTAACAGTGTGAATGGACACATTTATTTGTGTGATTCTGATTCTTTATGATAGAAATGTGTTGTGAATGGTTCTTTTTAATACTGGTTTCCTATAGCATCAAAAAAGCGTCAAACAACCACTTTCAAATATTGAACTATTTTTGATAAAGGTGTAGCAAGGAGTGAGCTGTGACTAGAGGCACTGAATGGGACTGAAAAATCCTCACCTTGTTTTCCTGTAGCAGAAAAAAAAAAAAAAAAAAAAAAAGAACAGGGAGTCATGGAAATATAGTAGTAAAGCAACAGATGGACTACAGTCTGTAACTGTCCAAATAGCAATACACAATGAGTTTAGAAAAATGAAGGTGAATTTAGGTGAGAGCACCGATACAATGTGTGTGTTGGAAATGCCCCCCTTCTCACTATTCCCTATGTGTAGTACACAGGGCACTTTTCAGGACACACCCCATGTGCATGCTGCTAGATGCAGCTCGAATTTAAAGTTGGTGCAGATTATGAACAGACTGGGTATGTCACACTACACGACTCTTTTTGTTGATTTTTATAGAGATTGGAAAAAAGTCACACACGCTACACGACCCCCAACTCCCAAACTAAACACGTTTCCTTGGAGACACAAATACGGATCTACGAATTGCTGCGGTTATTGTTTGTGCCGCTCCAATTTAAGTGGTTCAGAAACATTGGTAGCCGTAGCACGCGCCACAGTGTTGCGTCATTTAAGGTGGAATGGTCTATCTATCATATCTAGTCTTCATATCAGATCTGTCATATCTAATAGTTAAGAGAGATAGAGTTGGTATCAGTACTCTGGATCAGCAGATACTTGAACGTGAAGTATCGGAAGGGAAAAGTGGTATCGGTGCATCCCTAATATACATTAACATATATATTAACAGCTGCTCTCAAATCCATCTTTACTATCATATAAATGGTGGTTCACTACTGTGACATTTTCTTATTTTAAGTGGATGTTAATGGATCGTGTAATCCTGAATTATGTTTAATAAAATTTAAAAGGATTACTACAACAAAAATTGTTGCTACACAGGGTTTTTATCAAGTAACATTAACTCACACACCTGAAAATTTCTCATTTTGTTCCAGATGAACATTAACTATACATTATACACCCTTAGCTCTGCTATAATTTTGCACTTTATTAAGCCTCTAGTAAGTTAGTTGGTGCTGTTATTAAAGTTAGATAGACAGAGGCTTTACCTCATATCGCTGGCTGGATATTTTTGGTTGAGGAACTATTCTCAACCCAGCAGTGACACTGACAGGTGTAAAAATCCCCTGCAACACATCTGCACCTGACACACTTGTCATGCCACTGCCATGTTGATGTCACTCCTGTGCTGGGAATGGCCTACCACCCAAAAAATCTGGTCAGCAGGGTCCTATGTTGGTCAAATTCTATTAATGAATGAAGTAACAATGCTGATAAATAAAGCAAGAGTAGATGAGCTCCAGTTATTAGCTCATTATTATACATGTGGGCATATTTGAGTGAGGTTAAGATATATTTAAGTTATATATATATATATATATATATATATATATATATATATATATATATATATATATATAGTAATTCCTTATTTGTTTTCTAACCACTGTCTCTCTCTATGCAATCAAGTGTTGAATTGACTTTGTGCATGACAAAACCAGGGGCACATATTAAAAACCTGATTGGATCACTTGACTCATTTGCCTAAACATCAACCAGCATTTTGGAACAATGGAAATGGAAATTCACTCGCTCATATTTAGGAACTGCACCTCAAGGGGCACCGTTTCTCATATAAGGGGTGCTATAATGGTTTGTTGTTGCTTGTCATTGTTACCCAATGTTCCCAATTCAACACACATCCTCACTTCCCTGTATGCAATAGCTTCACCTACTGGCAACTCCCTTCTACTGAAACACTCTTTAATACTTGTGGCTCCTGGCTTGTATCACCCTGGAATTTGATGTTTGTTCATGTCACTGCAATGAATTACTAACAGTTTCGTCAGATTACTAATGAACATTATCCGATCCTTTTCCCTCAGAGTGCTATGAAGAAACAGACTGTGTTGAACATGGCCAGAGAAATCCACACAAAATACAATCTACAGGCATTTCTTTAACGCCATGACACTGACCTCAAAGTGTTATCACTTAACTTGTTGACAAGTCTACCAGTGTTGTGGGGCTGAAGAATAGAGAGGCAGCTCATTGTGAATGCAGGGCTATTTTTTGTTGTTATCATCATTCTAAGCAGTCTGCATGATGAGGTGGGTGTGATGCAGAGTAATGACAGATGTCCTTGTGAGTTTAGTCAAGCTTGGCATTGCATTGTTTTTCTCATGCTGTATTTCTGCTCTGAGAGCAAAGAGACAGCGCTTATCCTAAACCAACATTATTACCCTCCTTATTAGAAGTTGTTGGAGGTGCTGAATAGTCTGGAAATGAAACATCTCTCACTGAGTGTGTTTATATCCATACTTTATGATCATTATCATATTATTTTGTGTTTTCAATGCTTATTACTTGTATTAATTGTAAAATAGTAAGATGGTAATAAAGTCCTGCTTATTATGTGCAGTGAGGAGTCATATAAACACTAATTATAAATGACCAATAAACATGTACAAAAGACAATTGCATCAAGGAGTCTGAATTTTTGTCACATCATGCTCGAGTCTATTGGTGAGTACACAACAGCAAAATAAAATCTGATTACTGAGTGACTCATAGAATCATTTTCTCACTATCATGTAGCAGTAACATGTTTATTAATTTAAAAAAAATGGTTATCTGTGAATTGATTATCAGTTTACATGCACAGCCCATAATCTGATGTATCAGGAATATTAATTTCTAATATATAAGATTGTGGTCTGTGCATGTAAACACAATCACTATTCACAGTGTGAAGGATATTTAAACCATGTGATTGATGCATGAGTAAAATGCACCATGCATGTTCACTGAGAGAAAGAAGGGGTGCATTAAAGATTTGTTATTGTGTGACCAGCACACCTTAACATCTGCAAATACTTAATAATGGCAAAAAATAAATAAATAAATAAAAAATAAATAAAATAAAATATTTTACTGTACACAATGCATTCTCAATAAAAATTCATTTGCTTCAAGAGTAATCAAACAGGTGCCCTGTGCACAGAAATGAATAATTTGCAGAATGCTGAGAGATCCTAAGCAGCAGCAAGACTTTTCTTTTGCATATTTCAGTCATTAACAATGCTCTACTCTTCTTTTGAAAAAGTGAGTGAACTTTCATAAAAGCACTAAGGATGTTGTTAGAATGAGTAATGCCAAGATCTGAGCTTCATTTGTTCTTTATGCAGCAAAGCTTATGTTTAGCGGTGGCTTAGCATATCTCTTAGCCAGTGGTGATGATCAGCTCTTCAGCAGACTTTTGTTTACTGTGTCAGTCTAATCTCTTTCAGAAAAACAAATGCAGGAAAACTGCAGTGCACAAGATGAGAAAACTAGTAACGTAATGCTCACAGTTGACACTGTATCGGAGTCATATCCTAATAAATTTGAGCCCATGGCATTTCATTTCTGATATCTTTTTCATTTTATGACCTAATTTGAACATTTCTGGTGCCATTTACTTTTGTGCACACTCTACAAATTTCATACACTTCAACTAGTACCTTAACCAGTGCTATTTTACATTAGAATATGTTTTTCTTTTAGTCCTTGTCAAAAGTGAAAAGAATTTGTACAGTGACAAATTACACCTTGTAATAAATAAAAACCTTCAATTTCCTCTGAATAAAATCAGAGTTTATTCACAAATTATTCCAGGAGCAGCTGTGCTGTTCTAGATTCAGATTTTAGTATCTGTCATCATAATAAATATAAAAGAAAACTGTTCTAAGATCAGACCACAGTTATTCTCTGTGCTTCATGAAAGCCAGTGCTGACTGCTATTTGGTGTGAAATACACAAACGAGTTGTGCAAAGGATGTGTAAAATATAGATTCCAAGATATAAAATTGTCTGATGAAAAATCTGACAAAAGCTGACACTGCAGGCCCTTAATGAAGAGCTGGGTCCAGTTTGGAGTATACAGAAACTTTATGTGAAATCCCTCATTGAATACTGGCTTCTTGAGTCTGTTAGTAAAGCAGCCTTGAAGCTCCAGTGCTAAATTACAGAAGCAAAATGTGGACACCAAACATGCCTCAGTTTATAGACTTCCTACTGCCAAACCTGTTGTGTCAGCCAACAGGGCCCACATTGGCTAACATTGGGCTGAATGATGGAGGAGAATGGCTGTCCAGGCCTATTATACTCTCAATCACTTAGACAGTTGAGCCACTTGGGAGGCCAAGCAGTCATTTTTTAGGAGACTGCTGGTCATAAAACAGGTGCATTATGGCGTTATGTTTAGGGAGCTGGTTTTGGTTGTCAAATGTAGCCTTGACAGATGGATTTGTTTACATTTACCAAACAGTCTGACTAAAATTCATTGGACCATCTTTTGACATGCTTTCAAAGATCAGATTTTAATTAGGTTTTGGCATTTTTATGGGAATAATCCCTAGCTAAATGTAATCCTGATATTCAATTCTCTGATAGCTGAAACCTTTCATCTTATCTTTCCATCCAGCCACCCATTTTCCACTGCTTATTCGAGTCCGGGTCACGGGGGAAGCAGTCCGTATAAAGAAACCCAGACCTCCCTGACCTTTCTTTCATCTTACCAAAATCTTATCAGTAATGCTTTACCATACACATCCAAACACATGTCCAGAGCAGTGTTAGCTCTTTAAACCATTTCTCTACAGCCCTTACACCTAGATTTCATACCTTTTTTATACATACTTTCTTCACACACCCAACCCAGTAAATACAACATAAGCACTGCCTCCTAAACCTTCTCATCAAATCTAAACTTCTCGTCCACTGTTTCTTAATGGCAAATTCCTCCTACACTGAAAAACTGAGGAAGAACAAGATCGATAATCGCTTTAGGTGTGCTTTAAGTGACTGGACCGAGGGCACAATTAAAGCTGACACTTTTCACAGCGCACTGCTGAAGCTAAGATTTCTCAAAGAGGCTTCAAACACTGCCTCTGGCAGGATTTGTGGTTGACCTCCAGTCTCGTCATCATCTACTTAACCACGGTTCAGTGGATATGGAGGGGTTTTGGTTTTCCTAGCCTCATTCCATCATGTGTGACTGAAAAATAGCTCACCTTCCAACAGCAAGGCATGTTTACATGCTGCCAGCAATTGCTTGAGTGAACCTGGCAGAAAGGCCTGGCACAATGGCAGACAGAGCAGCCTCTTTCTCCCTTTGACTCCAGAGTCCCCCCACCCTCGATCACCTGCTTTTTCACCAGGATCAGATAGAGCCGCAGGGCACAAAGATAAACAGTATACTTTCCTTCAGCCGCTCTGAAGAGCTATCATTTAATCCAGTGGGGACATCACAAGGCCACCAATCAGACCACTAGCTGCTGTGCTTGTCTGACAATAGCTCCTATTCATCCCCTCTCGCCCTCCACAGAAATCAATAGCTTCACCCTGTCATGTTGTGAGAGACAGAGAAAGGACCAGAGAGCATGAAATTGCACCTAAGGAGCGTCTGCGGTCAGGTTGTGGTCAAGAAGGAAATGTTGCTCCTCTACCATTACTACACAGGGATGCAGATGAAACAAACTTATTGTTATGAATTTGTTGCATATTCATTTTAAAAAGCTGCATTTACTCACAATGTAAATGATTTGTAGCTGTAGATATTTTTAGCATTGTTCAGTACAGTTTTATATATTACAATAAAGTACTGTGTTTCATAACTTTAGCCGGAATTTCTGGTATAAACTTATCTATATAAATTTGACCTATTTTTTTTTTATAATAATAAAAAATAAATTATATATACTGTTACTGCTGTAGATTATTATAGAAATTATTATAATTATATACTGAATCAAAACAATCTTAGCTTCAATGAATGTTAATTATATTATTTAAAATCAATTTTGCACGGGTACATTCTGAAATGTTTGCAAAATCTAAAGAGCAGTTGGCACATTTTGTCCGTGGAATGCTGTAGAGTTTTGATATGACAGCGATGGTATCCACAGCAGAACTATGCTATATACTGTATCATATTTGTATCATATACAATTATCAGCTCTGCATACTCTAATAATTTATTAGGTTCTTCCCATATCACATACATTTTAAAATGCAGTGTATGGTGGTAACATCTAGTGAGAAAATGAAAAATGACAACTTGAGTAGCAAAGTTTGTTACATGCAATTCAATTTTCATCAAAAGATACTACTAGTTCTCTGGTCCAGATTACTCTCCCAAGTCACTGCATGAGAAAAGATCACCAGTGTTCAATTAACACTTGCAGAGCAAATGTAATACTGCTCCAGGTTCCTGACCATCCTCATCCACTCACTTGATGCAAGAATCAGGGACTGTTAATTTAACTCTTGCTCTCTTGCTGTGCTAATCTAACATCAGTGATGCGAATGCAAATGGACATGGTCTGCATATGAGAACTGTCTTACTCTTAAGCATTTCAATTCATCCCGTTTCTTCTTGCTCACTGAGATCACATAGAGCAATCTCTAAATTCCATCTCCGCCCAATCATGATTTCCCAGGTGTCCAGCACCTTGATACAAATCCTCTGCAGGTGGCCTTCCTTCAGAAAGAAACAGTGATGAAACTCACAGCAACAGCGAAATCCTATGAGTGAAGCTTCACATATCCGCTCACTGAGCAGACAGCATAATCTCTGGGATCAGACGCCGCTCTGGTGTGCTCCTGTAGGCTCAAAGTAACAGTGGCACCAAAGCCTGGACCAGCGCCCCCTGGCTCTTACCGTCTACACACGCCGGACTCGCTCTGGTCGTGCCCGCAATCTGGCCCTTCCTGCAGGCACAGCGTGCAGTCTGACGGGCAATCGTTCTCTTTGGCTGAGTGCTGTCCCGGTCAAGAGTGACGATCTCACACGTACCAGCTGCCAGCTGACCTAAATTATGAAGAAAAATAAATAAGCACAAATATAAGACAACGCATTTTTAATTAATTATATATTAACCCAGAATTGCAAAGCAATTAAAAAGCCCACATGGACAATTTGCTGCAAAAAAGCAGGACATATTTGCATAATTATACCAGCAATAAAAATAACTGTGGTTATTGTTAAAAAAATATATACTCCTAAATATTACGGTGTAACTTCTTCTGAGAAAAAAAAATGGTAAATTAGCTGTTATGTAATTCAGCGGACCTCCGCACACTGTAAAGATTTTGTAATATTGGTGTTAATGTTAACACTTTGATAAATTCACATAATAGCACAGCTTTGTTTTAACATCAATGCTTTTTACAACTTTGACCATTCAAAGCATCCATAGCTTCATCCAAAAGATCAGTTGTTTGCACAGTGTATGTTGCTATTACAGATTGGGCGATTGTAGTCCTCATATTCAAAAAGTCTGTAAATGTCAAGTTCTAAAAGTAACTGTTTGATTAAAGTTATTTGCAAATTCTGCAATGCAAATTTGGTATGAATGATCACTTACAACTAACATGGCAATGTTACTTATTTGGAGTATTTTGACAAATGCATCCAAAAGTAGAGTAACATTACAGTTCCCCTCAAAACAAGAACATCCATGGTATTTTGAAAATGAGAGACAAGAGCTGTAACATCCCAGAGAAACATGATATAGCTCAATGTTTTCTTGCTGATGATGCTGAATTGATTATTATTATTTTTTAATATCTTGGGATTTAATGCTGCTGGTCCAGAGAAAAAAAATGAACTGTTACTGCATGAAAAATGGCAGAGTTCTTACTGAGACTCCAGCTGTTAGTTCAGTTGTAGATAAATGTGAACATTATTATCTCAGCAAATGTGAATTCAATGTGTGTCTTTACTGACATCTCAACTAAAATTCGGGTGTAGACATAAGGTTCCTGGGCTCCTTTTTTCAGAAGAAATATCTGAGCAGCAGGAGCGTCTTAATTGTGTCTTTATATGATCTCATTGTTGTCCAACAGTGATATTAAGGAGATATCTTTTTTCTTTCCTATGGGATCTTGCCGTTGTTGCTGTAAGTGGATGCCAGCAATGAAAATTCTGCACTACGGTTGTCATATTCAGGCTCACATGAAAATTATATTACTTAATAGTCTAATAACAATTATTATAGTTAATATAAAATTATTATTATTATTTAATAACAAAATTCACTGCTTTTAAAATAAAAAGAAAGGTTCCTTAGGGTCAGACTTGAACAAATAAGACAGACAGGATTAATTGTGATGAATGACACAAAAGATTGCAATTAATCATAGTCACTTATTTTAATCATTTGACGTTCCTTATGTATACTTATATAGTTTTAAGGAACAATTTAATATATCTAAGCCTAGAAAGATTTAAAATTCTTCATATTTAAGGCATTTAAAAAGAGAAGAGCTGTATTTAAATTTGTCCTCATTTACCTGCACGTACTGTCACAGCAGTCCACTTGAAATCCATTCTGATTTCATTGCACTTTGCTGAATGTGGTCTTGCAGCAATTAAGAGCAACACTTTAGGAAATAGATTATGTACAAGGAGGTAGTGCAGATGTTTGATAATCAAAACAATCTGACATGAGTAAAAAGCAAATGGCTACAAGCAGAAGGCAATCTCCTGAGTCCAGCTGGCACATGCATTATCCAGTCTGTCAAAAGGGAAAGGACACATCAAATAAGAAAATATATGTCGACTTCTCTAAATTTTGCATATACAGCCCTTTCAAAACTCAAGCTACTTTATGTTTTTAGGCCAAATGATGTTTATGGGGAGTGTGCAGATAACAGGGTGTATGTCTATAAATCAGGTCTTTAATGGAAAAATCAGCGCTTTGAAAGATTAGCACTCTTAAATGTGTTTAGAAACAAAAGTAGCTGTTACTGCTTGGGCTCTTCATTAGGTAAAAGCAAAGGAGAGGGGTGGGGTGGGGGGGGGGCTCCTGAAACGATCTGACTGGATCTTTAATTAGCCTGACACAATGCGTCCAGACTAATGGTGTTCTGACTTGACAGTGTTTTAATGCTTTCATTCTAGCTAAAGACTCCAGCTGTGAGCTCACTGGCTGACATGCTTACAGTGCTCATGATTATACCCTGCAGCGGTATTCAGTGTTTAGAATTAATTGCTGCATTTCTCTTTAATTTTTGCTAAGATGCCAACGCGCGCACACACACACACTCACATATATCCCCTTAAGATACAAGAAATGGACATTACTCCAAATGTGTGTCACTTACCATTTTTCTCCTGCCAAAAATCCCTAATTCCCAGGAGGCATGTTGAGACTTCAGTCTTTTCCCACAGGCAAACACCCTCCCATATTTTCCTTATGCTCCCTCTATCCTCCCTCCCTCCCTCCCTCCACTCTCACCCCACCACTGACTCATCAAGATGCAAAGCGCCCTTTATTACGCTCTGTATTTCAGGCTACATTTAAAGCAGACGAGAAATATTGCAGGGTTTGTCAGAGCTGCCATAAAAACCTGAAAAAAAATTCTCCAGACGACCCTTGTTGCAAGCCTCTCTCATCATAAAAACTGAAAGTACTTTCACTCCAATCTATTTCAGGCAGCTGAGTTGCTTGAGCGCTTCAGTGATTATTGGAACATTTTCAAGAGTGATATGATTCTCTCTGTCTCTCCTCATCTCCACCCTCCCACCCCAACCAGCCATGTTCGCGTAACTCTGGTGTAACTCTCAAAGTTATTGTACTGTTCTCTAAGAAACTTTTATTGTGCCCTTGGCGTTGCAGTATCACACTGCAGTGCCCCTGAGTCTACTGTATCATAAATATCAATCAATCCCAAAATCGAAAGTGAGGCTATTTCTGTAACTGCTTTATTAGCACAGATAGAAAACAATGAGAGGAAGAGTCAGATCAATGATTCCAGCCCTGGTTCTGAAGTCACCCACTTCTGTGTATTCTGGTGCTTTCTCTGCCTGAGCAACCACTGATTAAGCCATTCAAAATGAGTACAGAGCTACGGGACCAGGGGATAGAAACACTGGAGCAGGAGAACTTACTTAAACCAGTTGAATTTCAGTTGAATCACAAAATAACTTGATACTCTGTCGGAGGGCACGGTGGCGCAACAGGCAGAGTTACTTTCACACAGCTCCAGGGTCCTGGGGTTCTGGGTTAAATCCTCTTACATCACAGTCTGTGTTCTCCTGTGTTCGTGTGAGTTTCCTCCTGGTGCTCGGGTTTCCTCCCACAGTCCACATAAAAAACACGTTGGTATGGGATTGGCTGTTCTAACTTGCCCATAGCAGTGAGTGTGGTTGAGAGACTGTGTGAATGTGTGGTAGCCCTGTGATGGACTGGCAATCAGAAAGATTCCAGACACACTTTGACAGGATAAAACAGAAAAGTGGAACCTCACAGTGGTCCTTGAGCAGTGAAAAAATTATAATTCTACACCGTTTTGGATGGTAATAAACCTAAAATGTGTTTAATCTGAGAAACATCGTGAAGCAGTATGTCTAGATTTAAAAAAAACAAATCCCAATAATGTCAGTATTTTTTAGTATAGAAAAAAAAATTACTAGACCGATGCATTCAAGACCAAAACTTTTAAAACGTATTTATGTTTAAGAATCTCAGGGGTGCTTCACAGCCAGAATTTAGAAATAAATTGGGATTAATAATCTGGACCCATTTACATTGCATAAAAGTGTCAGCCAAATGCCATTATAGCAGAGGGTTTACTAGTTTAAACTGTGATAATAAGGTAAATAATATTCTTAGGGAAGGAATCTTATTTCTATGGCATGATTTCAGCTGACAGTCAAAACCCAGTGTGCTGTGTGTAGTGCAGCAGAGCTACCCACATTTATTTGATTTTATGCTTAAAATGTGAAATGAATTTATAACTCATTTAAAATAATGAATTGTTTGCAATTGTAGGAACCAGGCTTAGCCATTTATTCGTAATCTCAGACTCACAGGACCTAATGATAGAGACTCACCAAATGCTGGAGTGAAGGAGTGCAAGGGGCCATTCATGGAGCTTCATCAGCATGCTGCCAATGGAGCATGGCCCTGTGTTGATTGAATTCAGACTTCAAGCACTCCTCCTTTAATCCCTGGCGCATTCACTGGCTCAGTCCTGGCCTGTGCTGTATGACAAACAACAGCACCCCTCCCACCCCCACCCCCTCTGTTCCTTTCTCTAGTGCCCACCAGTGTTTACTCTAACCCTTTCATCCACTAGTGTAGAATAATTTACGCAAACAAGTTT
This sequence comes from Hoplias malabaricus, assembly GCF_029633855.1. Classification (NCBI taxonomy): domain Eukaryota; kingdom Metazoa; phylum Chordata; class Actinopteri; order Characiformes; family Erythrinidae; genus Hoplias; species Hoplias malabaricus. The sequence goes on from NC_089803.1 coordinate 32,900,456, forward strand.
CAGGACAATTTAAGAAGGAAAGAAACAACTCAGACTCTTTGTCACTAAACCAAAGTCTCAGAAAGTTTTGTGGATTGACACTTGGCCACGTTAAGTGGCCCAATTCAAGATGGATGATATGTGGTGTCTGTCTATGTGAATGGCCTTTGTGACAGTGAGATGTCTACAGTGTCTCAGACCTCTCAGAGCTCCCCCTCCCAAATCTGCTGCATACTTCAGTGCATGCGTCGGCCCAACGTTTTAGGGATGAAAGAGCTGCCAAGCACACATCTCAGAGAGGGAGAGCTCACTGCCGCTGCTGATCTGAAATTCAAAAGCTATCCCTTACAGCCTGTCAGAAAAGTGATGGAGTGAAAAGTGAATCTATCATCAGGGGACCAAGACTGCACTCAGGAATGCACCACCATGATATCAGCATTTCAATCGGATGACAAATCACGTAGTCAAACTACATATGGTTTCATGAAGCTTTATACCTTACAGAGCACTTTGCACCATTTTTTTATTTTTTTTTATTTTTTTTGCCACTGCCTGGAAAGGCTGCATTCTCTGTATCTCTGGTGCATTTCTAATTGACCAGGAAGGGGTGATGTGAGATATGAAATGAGCTGATATGTGAATATATTTATCCATTTGGTGTAACACTAACTCCAAATCCCTTGGGCTTTACACCTTATGTATGTTACATATTAAGCACATTGTTCGTTTCACACCATTTTTTGGCAGACAGATATTTTGCTGATAGAAAACATTCAAAGACCTGGCCACTGCATCAACAGAATCCCTTAATCGGCCTGGCCTTCCCTGGGTCCTTCTCTCTCTGCTGTGGGGAGCGGTGGGTTTAGTTGAGGATGGAAATGAAGATGCCAGATGCTCTCTGGAGTGTGCAGTGCTCATCAGCCAGTCACTGCCCTGGTGCTAAGCCAGGTTTGGCAAAGCCTTTCTGTCTCAGCCAGGTTCTGAGCACTGAGCCATGAATCTCACTGCATGGTAAAAGCTCAAACACGAAAAAAACCCTTCTCCTTCTGAAACTTTTAAATGAGTTCAATGAAGATTAATCACTTCATATTCCTGAAGTCATTATCTTCATCAAGCTTGTTTAAAAGTATTAGATTTGATAAACTGGTGCTGCCGAGTGGTGCAGTTGTGTATGAAGGTTGTGTCCGATCGCTGAGGCAATGCCACAACTGTGCAGTCCAACACTGCGTCAAAAATGTTCTGTATGCTCCGCACCTTATTTGCAGAGGTAGAATATTTGGCTTAGTTTTATATTCAGGTGTGAAACTTTTTTTATACCAATGACAATTTCTGTACTTTAACCTTCAGAAGAAAATATTTCCCTGTTAATCACATTCTTTTAGGTTGTTAATTATGATTAATCACATTTCTTATTTAATTTACCTAATGAGCTAACAAGACAAGCTTTATCAGAATGTATTCATTAAATTCAATAAGAGTTATACTGAACATGACAATCATGTGACTTCCATCTATTTTCAACAGCTTTATAAATCCTCAAGTTTATGACCAGTTTTCTAGTTAATTACAAGGTGTCCCCATACCTCTCTCCTGATCACATACAGTGCCATCAGCCTCAGGATTGTGGGAATGAACATGGATTGATCTTAGGTCAATTGCCTAATTTTTTTTATACATATAAACTGCCACTAAAACAAACCAACGTAAAGCTTCAGAGCACAAAAACTGCCCAGGTCTATCACATCATCTAAAGAGATTCCTGCGCTAGCTTACACCATGGGCAAAGAGAAGCAGAAAGAAGAGGGGCCATCCTACCCACCCAGAGAGCGAGGCCACCTGTCCTGTCATGAAATCCTAGTCTTGGAAGACTGGAACATCACAGGGCATCAAACCAGCTATCTCCTTCTGATAGGGACAATACTTAAACTGCTGCACGACTCAGGAGCCCAACAGCTTCCAGTTCCAGTTCAACAAAGTCCAATGAGCAACAGTGGCCACTTATCTAGTGAGAATGCAGCCCACTAAATATACTACTTTATATGATGTGGAAGCACTGCTGAATGCATCCTTCATTTCTAATGTTAAAAATATTAAATTCAGTGCTATTTTTGTCTCGTTTAATCTCAACATACTTTAATGACAAAGACATTCAGTAGAGTAGTTGGAAGCATTTAGTTTTATCAGAAGAGCCATCAAAAGACCACAACACCTTTAAGCTCTACAAGTCTCTGAAAAAATGGCAAAAGGGCTTCAGCCTGGAAGTATGCTTGGAATAATACTCATGTTAAGCTTAACACCACTATTTAAAATATTTAAAATTGCCAGCTGCACATTACAGTGTGTGATTCATGATTGAAATATTAGCATTAAACATTTTGATAGCATATTCTCTTATTATAAATATCCACCCTTTTTTCAAAGTTGACTAATGCTCAGACAACAAGCCCCTCCATACCACAATCTTGGAGTTGGATATGGGTCCAGGGTCCAGGAGTTGGAGCCAATTTAAGCTTCTGCGTCCAACAGTACCCTCTCAATGGGAACTCTGTATGCCATACTCTACACTATGGAAGGCCACACGTGCAAAAACATCTTGAGAAATTCCAGACATGTACCCTCCCTAGAAATGTACCTACATGTTGCATCGATGCAGACTGCAATGACTGCAATTGCTCTGCAGTCAGGTGAACATGGATCAAGCTGAAAAGTCCAGAAATATCAATTCTACACATTACTACAGATCAGCTAATTCATGGCAAATTATTTCCTCAGACATTGGATTAAACGTCACAGAAGATTTTGGATCAAGGGAAAATTTGAAAATGAGGATGCTTCCCAAAAAAAAAATAATAATAAAAACTTTTTAAAGTGGGCACCCTGATGGAAAAGGTCCTGGCTTTGTATTTGTTGCTTTACAAGTTCCATATGTAAACTATATAATGTTCCCTACTCTTTACTGATTTATAAAATTAATACTACTACATCACTACATTGTGTACTACTTAGGGTGGAGGAAGTTGTTTGGGATTTTACCCCTCGTAGTTTGGGGTTGTATTTGCCGAGCAGAAGACACCATTGCAGAAGTATAAACGTTCACAACAATGTAGGGCACATGCACAGGCTATGGCTTCTGCTTCGAGTCAGCACAGAAGCATAAATCTGCCTTTAGATTTTAATGCTCTGGGGTACATTTTTATTAGAAGAAAACTGGCTTAAATTAAAGATGGGATTAACTAAAGAAACAAATGAAGCAGAATGACAAATGTAGTAGTAACTGAAAACTTTTCACTGAATGTTTTAATGAAACAGCCTTAGTCACAGTGTCCTTGTGTGCTGAAGCATGTGGTGAATAGAGCAAAGGCCAATCCGGAAATTTAGGCAAGGAGGCAGCTCTTTAATAGAGAAAAGCTGGAAAAGGCTGTGCAGAGATGTGAAGAGAAGACCCTATGATATAAATTGCCCATAATAACTGTCACGTAACTTATTCCACTCAGACAATACGTGGCCAAAAGATTAAATATATCAATAGGATGTGTGCCGCCCTTGCAGCAGTAATAATGTCTACTCCTCATTTAGGTGAGGACTTAATTGCATTCAGCCTCAACTGCATAAGCAAAGTCATGTACTGGATGATAAGTTCTGGATTGCAACCACCAGTCTGGCTCAACAAAAAGATATTGGATGGAGCTACATCACTGCAGAGAGTGCAGCTACACTGATCCATAGCCCAGTGCTGATGTCTTTATACCCTCCAGCCAAAGCTTGGCATTGAGCATGGTGACATTATACTTAGTTGCATCTGCTCCTGAGTGTCTGTTTTCATTTCATGCTTTACTACCGTGTGCACATTTAGACATCTGTCTCCTCAATGAGTCAGTTGACTAATGATAAGAGAAGTCTACAAACATTTGCACATTGTATGTAACCAATATTTTTCTTCCTTCTTTAACTCAATGAGGTCATCCACTTTGTTCTCAGTAACTCAGTTTTCAACTTATAAATCTATTTTATATATCTTTCTGATTATATATATATGATGACTTAATCTGCTGCTGCAGACAAGCCAAAGAAGCATATGAATTTTGTAATTATTCTTTCAATAATTTTGTTCATTTTCTTGCTATTTCTAAATGGGAGATGCATGTATGTATTTGGATTGCTTACCAACTCAAACTGTCAAACATGACAACCCAGTTAGTTCTGTGGACTGAAAACATGGAATAAAACAAGTCATTCATTGTAATATGTTAAAATACCTGGTGAAAATATATACTGTTGCATGAATGCATTTGTGAAAAATACCCAGCTCATGGCCTATTTTACTCAGTGCATTTACCAATAAATCTGACACCTTCCTCTGCCCTGGAGGTCCCATTGCACCACACATTTAGGTGCTTTCCCTGTTCCCAACACATCTTGTATTACTAATCATCTCATTAACATTGGGTCAAACCAAGTGTTTTAGAGCAAGAAAACTCAAAAATATGTCAGATAAGGGGCTCTCGCTGTGGGAGAATCTTGCTAGTCTCCCAATGTAGCCTTCATTTAAATGAGGTGCAGGCTCCCAAACGTATGTGGCACCACTGAAATTGGAATGAGAATATTAAAACATGACGTCTGGGAATAATTACTTTAAAAATTTGGACGGCCTCCTTTAAAGTAATTAAAGAAAGACAGCCAAAAGATGGAAATACCTACTTATGTAGTACACTAGTCTTTTTTAAGAAGAAGAATCACTATTATTAATCCCGTTAAGGAAATTGCTTTTTATGCATTTAACCCATCCTTGGTATTGAACACAAAACACTCACTAGTGTACAAATCCTTACACACACTAGGGGCAGCTGGCTCTCAACCACCTCTGCACCCAGGGAGCAGTTTGGGGGTTAGGTGAAATTTTATCTGGCTTGTCCTGGGAATTGAATCGTGACCCTCCAGACTTTAGCTTGCTTCTCTAACCTTAAGACCACAGCTACCACCAGCTGTATTTGTAACTTGAAATTACACCTTTGAAATCACTGGGAGGTTTCACTGGCCTGTAATAAAAAGAATAGAGCCTCTATTTTTATTATTACCCCAAGGTCAGCACTGCAGTACCTGCACTATGTAACTTTTGGAGGAGGGTATGATCCCCCTCCCACAGCAGTGTACTGAAATCAGTGGGGAGGGTGAGGGGGGGGGTGGTTTCTTACTCTCCTCCAAAAGTTACATGGTGCAGTTTCTGCAAGGCTAAGCCCGAAGTAGCAATGTCAGAGACTCTGTTGTCCATATTACAGCTCATTGAAGCATCACAGTGATATTAAAGCTTTAATTTTATGGTAAAAATAGTACTTTATTGTTCCTTTAAAGAATGTTAATTTATATCTATTACTATTGGAATGCTGAAATTTTGCATAAATTTAATAATGGAAAAATGTAAAGGCTACAGAAATCTGAATCTGAATATCACCTTGTCCTGCTTTTGGTGGGGGGACTTTACGGTTTTAAGCATGAATCAAACTGGTATTCTTAAAATGAAACTAGTCCATTTTTTGTATGTAGTGGAGAGAGTAAGGCTGAAAGCATGTTTTATTCCTTTTTCTGTCAAGTGTAAAGATATTCTTGGGTGACTGTAAAAAATTAGGAATTCTGCTCTTCTTTCTGTTCTTTCACTGAGTCACTTAAATCAAGCTGTTTTCTCTAGCACTCATCTTGGTTACGCTTCTTTTTGTTGATTATTGTTCAAATTGCTGTTGCATCTACACTTGGCAGTCTCACGGAGTACTCAAGTGTGCCATTTTCCTGAAGCCTTAGTGTAGATGATTGTATGCTTTAATATCCTTCTTCATATTAGAAGTTGTGTGGACATGCAATCAAACATGTTGAAAGTAGTGGGCCATAGAACCTCTTAAAGAGAGGCACCAAAACAACATGAGAACCACAGAGGTGTTAAATCCAAATCACTCCAGACTCTCGATGTAGTTATTACTGAATCTAGATCTTAATAGTGCATTTTATATTTTTAATACAACATCATATTTAATTATTCATATCTGAGAATCTGAAATCTAGTGCTAGCTGCATGTACATTGTAGTTTAATGACTTATGTATTTCACTATATAGGGAGTGAGGAGGTATTTGCATTTGAGCCATGCTGTGTGATGTCAGCATTTCCAAAAATATTGTTTTCTTCCACCCATATGAGAACCATGACAATGGTGTTTTCAAAACTTTTCACCTTAGAAATTCATTCATTCATTCATTCATTGTCTGAAACTGCCTATCCAATTCAGGGTTGCGGTGGGTCTGGAGCCTAACCAGAATCACCGGGCGCAAGATGGGAACACACCCTGCAGAGGGCACCAATCCCACCATTAGAGAGCATTTTCAAAAACCTCCATTTTCATTGACCTAAATCTCTTTTTTAAGTGGGAGGCCTAAATACAGACAAAAACCTCCGTTTTTAAAATAATCAGATCCATGTGAACAGGGCCTTAGATTCTACTCTAATAAATTATCTGAAGGCAGTCTATGTAGAGACTTGAACACAACAGCTGTCCATTGTTTGAAGATGTCAAGCTTGGACCAATAGAAATGCTCCAGAATTACTTGGAATACAATCTTTTTACATTGACTTGCATTGAAAATTAAGATACTTTTCCTTCTCCTATAAAATGTCTATTTTGGATATATATGATTTTCTCTGGACAGAAACTACATACAATCTCTGTATATTAAATCTTAACACTCCTCGATAATGCAATTCCTATCTGTTAAGACGTGTTTATCTGCTTCATGAAGGAACTTGACAACCTTTAGTGCACGCTTATAACACTGTTTTGAAACATAATAGCTAAAATGTGAAAGGTGTGGGGAAGCCTTTTTAAATACATTCTATATATCAGTACATTAATGTCTAAAGCATTTGTCTGGAAAATACTTATATGGGTAATGTATTTTGGTAATGTCATTTTTAGTCTTTTGTCAATGGTTACATTTTGTTCCATCACACGATGCCAGAATGGTGAGAGTCAGCACATGCTTCCTATGAAATTTCAAATTGTAAGTAATCTAAGTAATTAGAAGAAGACACATGTGAAAAATGTGATTGGAAAACGAATATTTAAATGTCATAAATGTTATTTTCATACAGACCTTATTTTATTTTTCAGAGTCTAATTCAGTAATGCTGGTTTATTTTATTGTAATAAAAAGAAAAGGCCACATTTGTGAGAAATGTAACACCATGGATTTTAGGCTCCTTACAGACCCATGGATGAGGAGAGAAAGTCTCCCAGAATCATTAAGATGTGCTGGATATTTATTATGTGATAGATATTTATTTTATTTTGTTAGCCAGGTAATAATACACAATAAATATTCTGGAAAAATGGTATATTTTGACCTCATGGTTCTATACATATGCTGGGATAGTTTACATATTGGGGAAGGGGCAAGATATAAAAACTGGCCTTGAAGGAGAACACTAACTCCCCTAAATTAAAGTGAAAAATGAAAATGTTAAATGTAACACAAATTAGCCAGCCTCATGCTGAGTGATGGGGGGGGGGGGTCAGTTACTCCATTAACTGGCACCATAATATTGCTTCTGTGTTAAGTTTTATAGTTACACTTATAATTAGTTACACTAATACAATGCCTTTCTAGACCCCCAAGGGTGCTTTACAATCAACACTGCATAGAACGGCATTCCACTCAACATTCAATCAACACCCTCACTGGTGAGAAATGGCAGCAAAACACACAGTATACTCTCACCCAGGAATGACCATCCACCTCAAGGACTGAATCGGGCACTAGGTGGTTTACCCAGGATAGAGTGCTAATGCATATCTGGGCATACACACATTCACTCACACCTGGAGAGTTTTTTTTTTTAGAGCAGACAGTTCACTTTATTTTTGGCTCTGGGAGGAAACCCACAAAGAGAACACTCCACTCCAGATGGGACCCAAGATCCCAGCTCTCTGAGGCAAACATACTAACCACATGCCACCCATTCAATATGTTCTATACGTAAGACACTTTAAATCACTTTTGACATCTAGAGAAAATATTAGGTGCATATGCTCAGACCCAAAAATGTTAATGTTTACTAGTGTTTTAAGTGATAAATCTGTTTTTCTCTGGCTCTTCTGAAAAATTCTGCTTTTATAAGCTCTTGATCAACCCAGGATGGAAACATAGCTACTTTATCTAGCCGCCAGCAAAAAGCATTTGCCACTCGGTGAACAGCCCGGCGCGTGGAAGACTTGTGGACATGAAAAACTTCTCCCACCACTGACTGAAAACTCCCAGTTGCAAAAAAACGCAGTGCAATTTGGAGTTGTAAATCTGCAGATAAAGCGTGGCTCCGCTGTGTAGAATGTCTGAAGTCGTCTTCTAGCTCGCTAGCGATTTCATAAATTGAACAATGGTCAAATCTGTACTCTCTTAATAACTGTTCATTAGTCAGTGGGTCTAGAGGATTTTCTCTGTCTTGAAAAACTCCTAGGTACACAATCATCTCAAAACCTCAAAAAATGCAGTCATGTTCTCCGTCTTTTGGGTGTTAAGGTGAGGTTTTGCCGCCCTTAAATAATTCAAAGGGAATTGACAGTTAAGGAACTTTATGCAACACATAACCATTTTTAAGAGACATTCAATACTTAAGAGAACATTTAAGGGGTTATGACAATTTCCCTTAAGAACGCACTTAAAAACCATTACGTGTTGCATAAAGTTCCTTAACTGTTAATTTCCTTTGAATTATTTAAGCAACGTTTAACTTTAAGATATGTTTAACTACCAAAATATTTAAGCATTCAACAGAAATCCACAAGTCTCTCCAACACCAGCAAGCCAATAATTCCTAAAAGCAAGAGAAAAATCTATTGCCACATTAACCCAGATGACTAAGTGACTCATTTAGTATGTGTAGGTGTTGTTTTGATTTCAACTGATTTTTTTCAGCCTGTTACCATCTCAAATAGTTTACTGGACAAATGTAACATCTTTAATCAGCTAAAATGACTTACTAATAGCAGCAGGCTTTTTTGAAAACCATGAGAGCTCCATTCCAAGCTTGGCAAACAAGGCAGCCAGATTCCCCACCCAGCATCACTCAGCATGAGCAAAATGAAAAGTGTTTTGGCAGATGCCAGATCTCAGTCTGCCAGAGCTTTCAGTTTGTGTCCTCTGACTTTATGAAAAGCAAAGCCGTGCATTCTCCAATTATCATCAATAAAATCCCTGTTACTGTGGCAACCAAGCCAGCATGTGTGGGGGTTACTTTTTGTTGTTGCTGTTGTTGTTTATTTGGGTTTTGTTTGTTTGTTTTTACAATGGACGTAAACCAATGCTGATTGGTAAACTCACTTATGCCCCATGGACAGTTACCTTCAGTGACTGTTTCAGACCCAACCTGATCTTGCTATCACAACAATCAAAAGACTTAATTACAGCATGAGGCCATTACAGTTTAGAGAAGGGTTAACGTTATGAAGGGGCAGTTGTATATTCCATGTAGTGCTAATGAGGTTGAATGAAGAATGAAAATGAAAACCTGTAAAAGCTCTACATTACGAAGCCACAGAAAAACAGATATTTATCCAAGTAATGGACGTGAGCCAAGATAGTTTGCTTTCAGAAACGTACTTTAAAATAGCAGCCTTGTGTTCATGCACTCCAATATTCCCAAACACCTCTACCTCTCAGACGTCCAACATTACAATTCCAACTCTCTACAGAGAGCACATGCGTAATGGTCAGTGTGAAGTGTATCGATTACCTGCAACCATGCTGTCTTTGCACTGCTGCATTTTCTGTGTGATAATTACAAGCTCGCTCAAGCTTATCCCGTTCAATAATCCTTCAAACTATGCTGTTAGGGACATCTTTAATAAAAATATTATGTCTATGTATACATTTATCTCTTATTCATAGAGGGGAATAAAGGAGGCACTCAGAGAGGGATCTGTGTATGGTGCCAGGGTATCATCATTTTCAATGGAAGCTTCCTTAGAGTTGTTTTTGCGTTCATAAATTAGATTTATGATTGTGAAGGACATTTTAAAGAACCTCAACATAATGTAAAGATTCTGGGAAGAACCTAAAAGGAACCAGGTGTGAGTATGAAGAATACTGTAAAGGTACTTTAAATGGAATATATTGTAGCCCTTTTTTCCCACATGTTATCACAGTATCCTGGGTTTTTATTAAAATGTCTGTGAAATGATTTAGTCAAATTACCACAAGAATCACACAACACCGCATTTTCATACTCTCTCTAAACAGCCCTATTCAGAATGTCCTGTTTCAGTCTCTGTTTACTTCAGAGAGCGAGGACATCTCTGAAGAGCCTGCTCTCTATGAAAATAGCAGCAAAAAAACAGAACGACTTACGTTTATTCCATGTTTTCAGACTTAGGCAGATGGCAAAAAAAGTTAAATAATAATAAGTTCCCTTTAAGTATTTTTCCAAGGTTTTTCTTATATTACATTTTTGTGTGCATGAGAAAACAACAGAGTTCTACACCAGACCAGCCAATACATCAACATATTAATAAATAAATCAACCAGCTTGGTGACCTTATGTTTGAGTGCCACTACAAAGACACAGGGCATCCACAGCCATGCTGCAGCTTTCCCTGCTTTCTTTCAAAAGCCTTACGCTAAGTGCAGTGTTGTGCTATGACAGCTGAGCAACATTAAATTATTGACAGAGATTATTTATACTGCAGCTCTGGGTTCAATGCAATTTCAGGCTGATTTGAACAAAAAGCCCCAAGAAACAGCCACATAGCACAATCCTCAAAGCTGTATTAACTCCTTCTTTGTTCACGCTGAAGTCAAACTGTAAACACATGACCTGAGAAGACCCTGTCCCGCATGCTGTTTATCCATGTGTAACCACTAGAATAGCATTCGATTCTGTAAGAATAGTAGCTGGACTATAATGCCAAATGTATTTATTTAACTCATGATGAGGTATTAATTAAATACAGCCTCCAAATTTCTTATTTGGATTCTTATTGAATGTAGCAATCATCAATACAATTTCACATATAAACAAATATTTCAAATAAAAACACTAATTTCCATTCCAAACTTTTCTAAAGCATTTTATATTTGGCTAATTAACTTGACCTCTATTATGGGCAGCTGGTATTTTCAAAAACTAAACATGGAGTGTGGAGGCATGATATAAAATATAGTCTTATAAATCGGCATGTGCTGCAAGTCGAAATGAACACCCTTGCGTTGGGAGTGGGGTTGTCATTTGAGCAGTGGACAGCATTCAGTTGCAGGGAGAAATACGTTTAGGAAATAAACTCTACTCCCTGCCTCATTTATTCTCTTATTAAAGATAAACGAAACAGCTGTTAAAGATTAACTCGTGTCTTAATACAAACTATACACAAAGTTTATATTTAAAAGGTATACACCGTGTACTTTACCTTCTCGTAGAAAACGTGCCTGAAACAGAGCCAGGACCGCGAGGGCAGCCGCTGTAGCCGCGAGCGCGCACACGAGCCGCACGAGCTGCATGTCCACTCCCTCTCTCTGTCTGTCCCTCACTCACTCACTCAGAATCCATGTCTCCATAGGGCAGGAAAAAAAAACAAACAAAACACAAACACAGAGAGGACTCTAATCCATCGGCGCCGAGGAGGGAAACCTTTTCGCCGGGACACAAACTTAAAGGTTCCGAGCTGCTGCTGTTCGCTTTGTTTTCTCACACAAACTACATGTTGCAGAATTGAGAAGCGAGTCGCTGAATCATGAGTAGAGGCTCCTGTTCCGTCGGCTGTCACTGCGGCGAAAAAGAAACGCAACAAAACAAAAAAAGTTACAGCTTCACAAGTCCAGCCAAAACACACCGAGCAGCTCCCCTCCTGTGTCCATGAAGAGGAGAAGACCTGGTTGTGTTTGCACGCAGCTCACTTAAGATAATTCTCGGTGAAATAGACACACATTCCCGTTTTTATTTCACCAATCCTGGAACCCTGGAGCACAACACACACAAACACACTGCGCCCGTCCTCCATCTCCTCTTCGGCTCCTCTGCGCCGAAACATGCCGCTCACACAGACACTGTAACAGCAGAGCCGCGAGTGTGTGTACAGAGCCTCGTGTGTCTGTAAGGTGGAGTGTGTGTATGCGCTCAGTTTGTGCAGCAGCTCTGCTCAAGAAGCCCGCAGGGTGACACTTTCATAAACTGCCCCCTGGCTTACGTCATAGCGCTTTAAACGCCCCCCACCACCAAGTCATGTAAATGTTATTTAATAAAAAACAGAACAGAGTTTTTAAAAACACAGGCACATTTTGAATTTGATGCCAGCCAAATAGTACAAAAGTCTAGATTCATTTAAGCAATTAATGGATTGAGCTGAAGTGAAAAAGTGCCCTGTGGTCTGATGAATCTGAAATTCTATATGCCACATCCTCCATTAAACAGAGAAGAGCTACCATTAGGATTGGTATAAGTGCACAGTTCAAAAGCCAGAATCTGTGATGGTAAGATGGGACATTAGTGCACATGGCATGAGTGACTTGCACATCTGTAAAGACACCGTTAATACTGAATAATATACGCAGTTTATGGAGCAACATAATGCCTTTTTTGGGAAGGCCTATTTCAGTAAGACAATGCTAATCCATATGCTGCATGTATAATAACAATATGGCTACTTTGTAAAAGAGTCAGAGAACTTCATTAATTCAGACCTGTCACACACTGAAAACATTGTGAAATAAAAGCAATAAAATGGAGATCCAAAATTGAATGCCCGAAATCCTATATCAAATAATTATGGGAAAACATTAATTCATTGACTGTAACCGCTCATCAAGTTTAGGGTCGAGGTGGGTCCGGAGCCTACCTGGAATCTCTGGGCACAAGGTTGAGACACACCCTGGAGGGGGTGCCTGTCTATCACAGGGCACCACACACTCACACATTCACTCACACCTATGGAGAATTTTGAGTCGCCAATCCACCTACCAACGTATTTGGACTGTGGGAGGAAACCAGGCAACTGAAGGAAACAAGGAAAATACACCAAACTTTTCACAGACAGTCACCCAGAGTGGGGCTCGAACCCACAACCTCCAGGTCACTGAAGTGTTGTCAATAGAGGCAAGAGGTGCCCTGGTCCCAATATTTTTAATGTGTTTTAATCATCAAATTAATAATGGGTAAATATGGAGCTTTTACAACAGGCCTCTTCAGAACGTGGATCTCTCCTTTTTATGGTCAGAGACTAAATACCAGAAATGTCACTAGAATCAGACTTAACTGGCCCAATAATGAACATCTTTGGATTTCTTTTGTTCGTCCGTGAGAGATGTCAGTTTGTTACAGTAGATGAACCGTTTTGGTGTCGTATAGAACCATTTTCTAAAAGGTGTTATATAGAACCATCTAAATCATGATCTCCATCAATCTGATAAACCCTTTCATGATGCAAAAAAAAACTTTAATCATGTAAAAGCTTCTGCAAGTGTTCAGATTTCTGTATAGAACAATTTCCTTTAATAAGGAAGCCTTGTAGAACCATCATTTTTAAGTGTGTAGATTATCAGCACATTGCTGGCTTTAAGCAAGTAGGGCAATGGAAAGCTGCTGTGATACATGGCTTCTTTCTCTGATTCATTGTGGAGAATTCTCTGAATGCTCAGTGACTGACTGGATTTGGTACAAGAGCTGTTACATGTTCTGTTAATAATAAAAGAGACTTTAGCTAATATGAGCCATGTTGTTCTTGATTTATTTGACAAATCTGCTACAGTACATTGGTTGGGTATAGGTTACAAACATTTTTAAGGCTCTGGCACTCCACTGAATCATAGTGAGAGCCATTATCCCCAAATGGAGAAAACTGAGAACAGTAGTGAACATTCCCAGAAATGAACAGCCAACTGAAATTCCTCCAAGACCACAGTGATGACACATGGAGAATTCACAAAGGAACCCAGACAAATAGAGCAGAAACTCATAAACACACAACTGTTCTCAGATAGAGTCAGCAGTAATAGCTTTATAAAGAAAATCTGGGCAGTGGGAGAGATGAAAACTCTGCTTACCAAGATCAACATGACTGATTTTACTTAATTAAGGTGGCAAGGCAAGAACCAGACATAACTCCTTTTAGCTAAATGGTTTATTAAAACATGCACACAGTTAAAACACTGTCCTCTGAAATTTCTAGAACATCAAAATCTTTCTCATCTCATGCGATTTTGTTGAGAATTTTGTTGAGCCCAAAAGTTGATGGAGCAGCTGATAGTTTCATTCCATTAACTTGGCCTCACTGTCAGGATTCTGCCAGTTAGATTCTGCTTGTCTCTCTGTACCTCCGTGTGTATACGTACTTGCATTTATCTTTTTGTGCTGGCTCTGGTACTGGTCCAATATTTACTACCTCCTTCTACACATCATGCCAAAATAGCAAACTTGTGAATGGTCCTTATGCGTGTCAATTACATTTGTTTTCCTGCTGTAGTAGGCAGTTCTTGGCCACGTACCAGACTCTCCCTAGAGAGTCTGGAAACTCGAGACTATGTGGGAACTACCTGAATTACGGATTTTTTGGGGGGTGGGGGGGGGGGGGGGGGGATGTGTAGATATTTTTGTGACTACAATGTAATGGTTAGGAAGTTTATTTAAAAATCTGAAAAAAATTGACAGGAACAAATTTAATGCATTCTCTCTGTAGAGACATTTGTTTTAATTGTACTTATAATAAAAAAAATATCACTACTGAAAATGAAGCAATAGATATATCAGTAAAGCAGTGGAAAAGAAAACTCCTGTTCTGTTTTTGTGAGGTTTTTTCCTCTCTCTCTCTTGCTCTGTCTCTCTCCCTCCTCTGTCAAGACTTTTAATCATTATTAATGTATTTACTGGTAATCACTCCAATCTATCCTCATTTCAGCATTTTACACAAATAGCTTGATATTTATTAATTTACTGCTACAAGCTTCAGTGAACAGCAGCAGCCAACGCAAGTTTGCTTTCATTAAAAAATGTTGGACACACTCATACAGTAGGGAATCTAATACACGCTTAAACGCTTCAGTGGTAAGTAATAGGTTCCTACTGATAGATTGTTATATATTTGTCCTCACTCATTTAACCAAAGAGCCCTTTGAAGCTGACATCATTACACATCATTCCTCCTCTGCTTTGCCAACAATTCATTCCAATAGTGTTTGAAGTTCACACTTAAATCAGGTGATAAATGTGTGTGAATATTTTGTGTTAGCATTTAATTAAATGTAATTTCCAATGATGTTGTTATTATTAAACTGATTAAAATCAAGGAAATATTGTAAACCTAAATAAGAAGTGGATGTATTCAGGTATGTTTAAGTTGCTGAAAAAAAAATATTTCCATACTGGCAGTTTAAGGATTTGTACTGACAATAGTGATATACCAGGTTAAAATAAAAAAAGAAAAAATCCTGAAGCTATGTCTTGTAAGTTGAATAATAGTGTGGTCCTGACCTAATACCTGAGTCAATGCTGGTTAATTGATTTATTGGCGAAATTTGTATTGTTAACATATGTGAAGTGGTAAAAAGCAAATGTGTTCACTATAAGCAAATGGTTTTTTTTAAAGTAGAACAAACACATTAGTTTCAATTAACACACCGGCTGCCAGTCAAATTTCACATTTAGCAATTAATATATAAATATCTTAATGGCCTCATTAATGACATTTCTCCTATTCTGAACCATCAAGCCCCCCACCCCAGATACCAGACCAGCAATACTTGAAGACTTCAAAACTTGGAGGTGTGGAAATATATGCTTGTATACTTCTTCTAAAAGGTAAACCTATGAAAATTATAAAAGCTGCAATAAACTCATGTAACAAATTATATCATATTTAGTTCTTAAGCATTAAGCAACAAGTGTTTGATGTTTATTTTCGGAACACTGGAAAATTCTCATGAATAACACTTTGTGTTATTTTCTGAGCTGTATTCTTTGCAAATATGCAGTTATTGATGTTTATATGAATAAATTCAACCATTGGACTGTGGGAGGAAACCAGAGCACCCGGAGGAAACCCACGCGGACACGGGGAGAACACACCAACTCCTCACAGACAGTCACCCAGAGCGGGAATCGAACCCACAACCTCCAGGTCCCTGTGTAACTGCGACACTACATGCTGCACCACCGTGCCGCCCCTATTATATATATATGTACCACAGAGGGTAACTCCATTTTCTCCCACGGGCAGTGGCATTACCACCAAAATGAGAGAGGGGTTAAAAAAAAAAAAGTTAATGTACCAGTAAAAGACGGGGCACTTTATGAATTTTAGTGCCCAGAGGTCAGGTGGGACTACTAGCATTCTAAATTCAGCACAAATTTATATCTGATAGTCGTGATTGCTATGCAAAGCACACAGGGACATTTTCAAGGCAAACCATAAAGCATCTGTTCCTGTGGACATAGTAAGAGTTTGTGTGCATGTGTTTATATCTGCATTTAAGACCTTTAGTAGAAACATCATCTACAAAATCTATATTGAATAACTAAGTTATAAAGTATGTAATAAAAACAGTAGAGGATTAAATTATGAAGCAAGATTTCACATTTCTCTGTATTTTGCTAATAATAATAACAACAATAATAATTATAGTTAGTTATAGTTATTACTTTACATTATATGAATTTGTGATGATAAATGCTCCATTAGAAATTATCCACAGCCTTCCTCCACATTTATTCACATTGAGAGATGAGAATTTTTTTTATGGCAAATATTGTTTGTCCATGAATCAATCTGGTAATTTGTCTATATAATGAATACCTCATTTATTCTCATTCAGATTGATTATTTTTCTCCTTACTTGAAACATTGCCAGTTTTCAATGTGCTGTTTTTTTTTAATTCATTGTTGAGCCATTATTCCCCAGGTGAAGTTTATTCTTGTTTGCAAATTCCAAGCACTGGTATTTGCATGCAAACACACTAGGTTCTGATTTGTGATCTTCAGGGGAGTCAGCTTGAAGCCTAATACTCCTCAGAGCCTCCTAAATACCAGCAATGGAACTCTTTGTTAGTTGAGCAAACACCATTTATGCACCACAATACATGGCAATACATTGCCTAACCCCCCCCCCCCCCCCCCCCCCTCCCAAATCAAGCACCGTGCAGACAGCAGCTCAAATTTTTTAACTATCGCTCTGATAGAACAGGGTACATAAAACGAATTTGTTTAGCACTGAAAAGATTTCATCTTATGTTTTTTGGTGCCATGCAGAACTATTTCCAAAAATTCAAAATGTGCATGATGCATGTGTGCAAAAACACTTTTCAAAATGGTTCTGGAGGCAGTGCTGCCTTTGAAGCAGAAAGAAGGAAGGTTGCCAGCCAAAGGTGGGGATGAATGTAATTGGTTAAACCCTAGTTTTTACCAGCTCTATATGACAGTAATGTCTCTGGAAGAACAAATGTACAATATACCTTGTTATTTTCCACTTAGTTCTGTTTCATAATTTGTTAGAAGTACTGTACAAATATCAGTATTTTGTTTTACTTGAATAGAGAATAATGTAACTCGCTGCCTCAAAGGAAGCTGCAGAATGTTATACTATAATGCTCTGCTTTCTCTGAGGCAGAGGCTAAAACAAAGTTGAATAGCATGATTACTGCCTCTGAAGAAGCAGAGCATTACTGATGTCATTTTGCAGTTTCTTCAGAGGCAGCAGTTATAACACAAATGCAGGAAAGCACTTCTTCAGAATCTGCCTCAGAAGCAGCACAGCATTCTGCAGCTTCCTCAGAGGCACTCAGTTACATTATCATCCATTTAAGCAAAATACATAATGTTTTCAAATTATGAAACAGAACTAAGTGTACAGTATATTTCATATTTATCTCTTCCAGAGACAGTTCTGAGAGTCAGAGCTGGCAAACATGAGGGTCTCGGCAGAGCTTTACTGATTTATGGCTGTATTTGAAAATCTCCACCCAATCAAATATATAGCTTCTGTGAGAATTTGATAGCATTCAGCCATGAGAACATTAGTGAGGTTCTGATGTTGAAGCTTTAGTTCTAGAGAGACAACCACTACCAACAGAAGGGTAAATGAGTGAAACAGCCAAAAATATATTGCTGTCATATCAAAACCTCAGCATTTTTTTTACACCATTTACAAATATACCTGCTGTTTATATTGTTTGACCATTTTATGGACCCACAGAATTGTCCCAGAAGTACCTAGCAATGGAATGTCTTTATATTTACTTTAAGTTTAAGAATATATTTTGGCATTGCTTTTCTGAGTTGCAAGATATTTCTGCAGCAGTGACAATGCATAAATAACACTAAAGGACTTAATAGCACCAGACTCTCCGGAGCTGATAATCTGTTGTGATGGTAGGGAGAGGCATGCAAACAAATTGTCATCACAGTTACATAATCACTTTTGAAAGCTTCCTTTAAACTGCTTCAGCCACAAACGAATTCTCCAACAAGCCACAGCACCAATTTCTTTTCATCATTCAATAGCTGCACTTTCTGCACATTTCAAGTTTTCAGAAACAATATGATTTAGTTAGGCTTTGAGCAAAGGGAGGAGGGACTTTGCCTGGCAGAATGTTAAGAGAAGTAGATTCAGAGTTAGGAGACTCAAAAGAAAAAGCAGCTCCAAACTGTAAAGATGCTGATGGGAAAACATATCTGGAGATGGAAATAGGGTTTTGCTTTCCACTCCCTGCACCAACACACCTGATGCAGTTCATGTGTTAAATGGCTCATCCACACACCACCAACAAACCTTGTAAACTAGAAACATTCATTTATGTAATTTCCAGTTAAATGGGGGGAAAGACAACAAGACAATGAAGCATTTACAATCAAATATAGTATCCTTTTCTTCAGTATAAAATGTGTTTGTATTACAGCTCAAACTTTACAATGTTCTTTCTTCTGTTTATTAAGGTAAATAGCAGGGATATTCCAGCCTGATAAGTTTTTTGCATTTTTAGTTTCATGCATTCATGCATTTTTCTTTCTTGGATTTGCAAATGTTCAGTCCTGTTCTCACAGTGGAAGCATAGTCAGAAACACATAGAAAAATATCTCATGAAAAACAAATAACCCACTGTATTTGTGGGTGTTTTCTGTTTTGCTGATGTTCAGTAAAAACTATTCAGTCGGTTAACTTACTGATTAACGAATTAACTAGCTAACTTTATTAATTATCAATTAATTAATTCATTGTCTGTAACCGCTTTTCCAATTCAGGGTCGCTGTGGGTCCAGAGCGAATCACTGGGCACAAGGTGGGAACACACCCTGGACCCCTGCCACCAGTCCTTCACAGGGCGACACACACACACTCACACATTCACAACTAGTCGGACTTTTGAGTCGCCAAACCACCTACCAATGTGTGTTTTTGGACTGTGGGAGGAAACCCACGCAGACACGGGGAGAACACACCAAGTTCCTCACAGACAGTCACCCAGAGCGGGACTCTAACCCACAACCTCCAGGTCCCTGGAGCTGTGTGACTGTGACACTACCTGCTGCACCACCGTGCCACTCCTTTACTGATTAAGTTTAATAAATAAGGGTTGCACAGTGGTGCAACAAGTTGTGCTGCTGTCACATAGTTCCAGGGTTTTTAGGGTTGTAAGCTGAATCTCAGCTTCAGGTCAGTGTCTGTGATAAGTGTTTCTGCCTTGTGCCCAGTGATTCTGGGTTGGGTCCAGACCCACCGCCCCTGAACGAAATGTAACAGAAAATGAATAAATGGTCATTAATTCACAAACAAACAAACAAATGAGATTTCAAGCTGGAGCTCTGGGACCCTTGGAATATGCATTTGGAATGTGGGAGATTTTTTTTTTATTTTTTTTTTTTTTGTGGGAGACAAGAAAACACTTTGATCATGTGGATTGCTTTGTAATATATGGGACAGATGTTCCAGCTGTGCTTTTTAAATTCATCCTCAAATATTTTGTTGATTCACATTGTGTGTATTTACTTTATTCATTTCATCCTATGTGGGCAGAGTATGGAGAGTTCATTTACCCAGACCATCATGAGTTGGGCCTGGTGTCCTGAGGCAGGGTAGTTTTACAGAGCAGAAGTGGAGAGGAATAGTTTCAGTTTGATAGTTTGTGTATCTTTCTGATTTCCATGTTAAAAATAAGAATAAGGATTGGGATATTGGCAGTATCACCTACTGCCATTGTTTAGGTACTAGTTACACCCTTTATTTATGTTGTCACACCAAAGCTCCCTGCTCAGATGAAGTGTTTTCAGGAAGAAATCCAACTCCTACATATATTCTTGTCATAAAAGATTCAGCTCTACGCCTGAGAGGAAGAGTTTAGAGAAATGGAGAGTAGGCAAAGAAGGGGGATTTAGTCAAGCAGCGAGGCCTAACAAAATCATGTTTCAGATGTATGAATGTATCAGCTGGAATTACACCTGAATAAGTATCTGCAGGGTTTGTTTCCATTCGCATCTGCTGAAAGAAGTCTTGTAAGCGTTTTCACTTTACAGCTCATTCTGTTGTCTCCTCTGTTCTCTCTTTCTCTCTTCAGCTTTCTCTCTGTGTTCATTTCACAATATTGAGAATGACTCAGGCTTTTCTTAAACTGCCATGAAAGCAGTAGAAATCTCACTCACACACACACACTATAATGTAGGAAACATGAGGCAAAACCTAAAGCTGGGTGAACTGTAACACAGCTGTTTACATTGTGAAACACATTCAGGTAGAGTATATTTTTGGTCATTCTCCTGTATTTCCATAGCAACATGTTCTGTGATTTATGACAACTCAGGGACTGGTATTTCTTAAGATTTGCTATAAAGGTTGTTGAAGGTCGTGTTCGTGTGTGGGTAAGTCACAGAATTCAAAGCTATAAAATATTTGAACTAGACTCCTGGGACATTTAACTTACCATTGTTTTGAAGCATATACATAATTCACAGCGAGTTAGATTCATGTACAGCCTCCAAATGATAGGGTTGTTTTAAATAAATTCAAAGTCCCCACACATAGTCATCAAACATACAGGAGTTGCTCATTCATTCCATCATCTGTAAAATCTTCATCCTGTTCAGGGTTGTCCATTAATGCTGAGCTTACCTGTAAGTCTTGGGCACACACTGACAGGACGGACAGGGCACCAGTGTATCTCTGGGCATAACCCATTCACTCACACACTCCCACCTGTGGGCAATTTCACAATCTATCCACTTACCAACATGTGTTTTTTTATTTTAGGAGTAAACTGGGACACCCTGAGGAAGCCCACACAGACACAGGGAAAACACAAAAAACTCTTCACAGACAGTAATTTGGAGTTTAAATCAATTGCATGACCCCTAGATCCTGGAGATATGTAAAAGCAACACTATCCGTAGCCCTACCATGGTGCCTGATCGCCTTTTCACTAAACGTATTAATTGGAATGCATGTATTTTCAATTGGAAAGTTCATCCACTTCAAACAACATAGAACTGTGGTGAGATTAATTGCGTGTGATTCATTTAACTACTTTTTTCTAGTAAAACTAATTTTCAACTGAGTTTGGGATCAGTAAAAGAGGGATATGCTGGTGGGTGTGCTGGTGCTATGCATGGTTTATTAAAACTCTTTTTTAAGTTAATGAGTATTATTGTCTGCACACATTTTTATTTCTTTTTTCTTTTCAGAATGTAAGATAAAACCCTCTTGTGATGAATTTACCCCTATTTTTTTTTATTGCATTTTTATTCTTTATTAATGTGGTTTGGGGGATCAAAAAATGCCTGCCAGTGTTTTTCTTAGTGTGGGTTATCTTTATTTTTCTTTGTTGTCTTTCTTCCAGTTTCAATGCGCACTACCCACATTTAATGAAGCAAAGAGGTCCATTTTTTATACCACAAAACTCCCTGAAAGTCATGCAACTTTTAAACTCTTTTTAAGGTTATGTGCATACAGATTCAGATTTAATGGCTTGCACTTTAGGGAAATTTTTTTTACAGTCTTGATTATTACCCACACTTCAATTCACAAAGGTCTTTCGCATGAACATGTCATTTAAATAGAATTAGACCCTTACTGCCTGCTCTCACTCTACCAAATCAAAATGAAATGGAACATTGTATTTCAAAGTAAATATCAGAGATTTCACCAGGAGATTGTGATTAAAGGCTCATGCATTTGAAAGCAGGAAAAAACATCCTCTCTCATTAGTGATTTTCATGTCGTAGGTTAGTTAAAGATTTTATGGAGTCCAGAGGCTCAGAGAAAGCAAAGCATTTAAAGAGGTTCTGAGTGATTTCTCTCATTGGTCTTCAAAAACCTAAAATGCACAGCTTCCCTCTCCTCTCGCCTACTCTCCTCTTTAAAGACCCTTTTAATGAAGCACTCCATGCTCTTAAAATTTTAACAAAGCTCTCTACTGGAGTATGAGCTCTTATTGGCTCCAGCTGTAAGTGGGAACTCTCGTAGCTCATCAGCACTTGCTAAGGTATAATTTGTAGAGGTTCTGTGTGGTTTTCACCCACTCATGCCAGATATCAATGATGCAGGAGTCTAATATGTGTTTTTAAATGTTATGCAAGGCATGAAAGATCAAAAATGCTTTAAAAAATTGTTATCTATGGTGAAGGTCTCACAGTTGGATAAAAGTGCTCAACAGCCACTAGCAACTAAAGTGAAACAACAACAGAAGCACAGAAGACAAGACCCCCTTCAGAATTAAACCTGCAAGCACATTTTTGCTGGTTGATTTACTAAGTACTTAGAAAAAATCCAGAAAAATTAACACTTGCAGATGCCATTTGGCATTTAAGTTTGTTCTGTACAGAGGATGTGTACATATCATCACACACACACACACCCATACACAAATTTTGACTATCTCTTTTTTTTTTTAATTTAGATTGACTTATTAATTATTTTGATAATAGCTTGTGTCCAGCCGTAGATTCACCATTTTCATAATGCTCCATCACACATTTATATATTTTTACAGACATACATAACTATGAATAACCTCATTTTCATTTCAATTTTCAAATAAAATGATTCCTGAAGTCTCTTTTACTCTGTATCCATTAAAAATGTATTTTAGGTTCCATAGACACACCATGGATTACTGATGTAAGCAATCTGGCACATATAAATCCTGTTTTTCATTATGAACTCCTGTACCACACTCAAATTCTCCTTCAATGATGTGAAAACAAAGAAACACACCCTACCTTGGCTACATATTTATCTCTGAGACACGAACATAATTTCAGTGATACCTTTGGGAACACTTGTTCTTAGAAAGACAGCTGTAACTGATTGGTTATAGGATTTGGAAGATGAAAAAGTTAAAGCAGCAGTATGGCAAAAAGTGGATGCATTATATTATATATTATACTCACAGCTGGAGTCTGTATTTATAATAACTTGTACTTTGATAGTAAGCTTTACCGTAGCATTCTGATTAATTTTGTAACAGGAACAGATCAGATGGAGCACTGGAGGTATGGACAGGACATCAGTGAAAGTTGTTTATTATCCTTGTGTTTAACACC
This sequence comes from Hoplias malabaricus, assembly GCF_029633855.1. Lineage (NCBI taxonomy): Eukaryota > Metazoa > Chordata > Actinopteri > Characiformes > Erythrinidae > Hoplias > Hoplias malabaricus. The sequence goes on from NC_089803.1 coordinate 32,923,978, forward strand.
TTCAGGATCTATAAGCAAACAATCACAGAGTTAGTAATAAAGAATCAGTATAGAATTAGTAATCAAAGAATTAAGAGACACATATGGCATGAATCTAAACGAGTATGAAGTAGATTACTCATACCACAGTTAGTTCCGGCCCTGCAATGTGATTGGCTGAGAGACATTCCAGGAGTTTTTCACTCAACAGGGAATAGGTTAATTTTATGTTTGTGTACCTTAATTTGAAAAAGTTATGGCGCAGTGAACCATTATCTACTTTCTGATTTGTAAAGAAAAGAAAATCAGAAATAAATAATAAACAATTAAAAAAACAGTAAATTGCTACGTCTATGTGGTTTCTGTGATTGTGTTTATCTTGAGTCGTGGTGCGTCAGTACGATCTGAATCAGCTGTAAAAAATGCTTAAACCATGACATTTTATTGACTTGATGCATTTATTTCTACTTCTGTCCTGATTTAGGCAGAGAGCAGCTCTGAATAATGCAGCCTTGTTTCTCAACAAATCTGGTATGAACACAGGCCGGCCCGCTGGAGAGAACCAAAGGCCAAAAATCTTGAACGGGTCCAACATTGCAGAAGTTAAAGATTCAGAGTTTGTTGAAAAGAGCAAAAAGGAATGTGTAACAGAATGGAACTATTTTTCTCCGCGGAAGGTTAATAAACAAATTTTCACTGTCTTTTTTATCTTAAAACCTAGCTAATAATAAACGGCGATAACGAACTGTGGTATAATCACAATAATACACTCAAGGTTCGGGCTATAACATGAGGTATTGGCACTGGTGTACAGATCTTTGGCACTTGGCTGCAGCACACTAGTGCCAATATCTCATGTTATAGCCCGAACCTCAAGTGTATTATTGCGTAATTATACTTAGAAAGTAGAAATAGATATTACACAATTTGTAAATATTCAGATAGAACAAATTGGTCAGTACTTTACTTAAGTACATGTTCTTGAGTTTGCTTAACTAGTTACCACCCTGCTTTGGTCCTGGGGAGCAATTAGAAGAGATTACAGGAGAAAACAGAAAAACACAGTTGCATGTGGCCTTTGTAGGGCTTTGACATAATTGAAGTTAATATTTCCAGCCTTGGATTTTGCACTTCCCTCTGAGGCTTTTTGCTGTTGTTGATTTTGTTTTTGTGTGTAAGTGTGTAAGTGTAAGTGTATCTGCCAAATCATTAAATGTAAATGCAAACATGAGCCATAGATGCAGAATTAAATTAATTGTTTTTGCCCTGGAGGAAAAGGGAACACTATTCGAAAGAGAAAAATTGAAGACACCATTAGTGTCAGTGATGAAAATGATTATTGCTTGGTATTTATAATGCTCTTATTGTGTTTTCTACTATGCAGGTGGCCTACATGCCTGTTGCTCAGTAGTTATGCCCTCCAGAATCTCTCCCCAAGAATATCTGCATTTAAATTGAGAATAATTGCACAGTAAATTAGAAATAGCCCATTTCAAATAATGAAGTGCTTCTGGTATAACTTTTTTTTTTTTTTTTTTTACAGTAGAATGATTTCTTGAAATGGCTGTATAAACTGTTGTTGAGCCAAAATAGAATGTTGCCCATTGTTAAAGTGCACATTATAAGCCTTATGAAGGCACAATCTAAAATACAGAAAGTATTCCAACACCAGCCCTTTCCCAAAGTAGAACTCTGACACACATCTTGGGGAAAATTCAATAAGCCCAGTTTGTTCTGAGGTATTATACAGAGGCATGACAGCAAGCACTGAGTCACACCACAGATATATGGGCCATTCATCTCAAGCTGGTAATCAAGCACAATTACCTTATCACACACAGAGTTTAACCAGGTCAGCCACAACCTCTCCCTGACCCCATTCCTGGCTCTTAATTAGTATTTGCACTCACTCATTTCATCATCTATTCATATTCCTTTGCTCCTTCTTCCATGACTCAGTAGGCACAAATGAGTTCATGTCCCACATAAAGGATGCAAGTGAAATTCTAATAACACAAATAACTAAAATCTTCTTCAATTGAGAAAGAGTGACAGGTTTAAAATGATTTTAACAACATTAGCATGGCATTAAAAACAGCATGTGTTTGCATTTAAGGAAGGCACTCCACAGAGTGCAGATAATCTTCTTCATTTGTAGTCATTTGTGATATACAAACCTCATTTCCAGCACAATTCCAGTGGCATTTTGTAAAATATCATAAAAACAACAATCTGTGATTTGTTAATACTCTTGATGAATTATTTTAATAAAAATAGCCATTAGACATAGACATTTTTTTCCAATTTATTTCATTGACCACTTTTTCACTGTCCCTGTTGAGTGATTTTTCTCCTCATAATGCACCATAGAATACAGATGTGGATTGCAGGCAGGTCAGTCATGCACTCTGTCTACAACGGCATGTTATTGTAGCACCTACAGAATAAGGCCTGGCATTGCTGAAATAACCATGGACTTCCCAGGAAAACATAAGCAGCCAAATGTTTCTAAAATAAACCCAGTGGAATGGAAATTTCTCACATATGCAAGTCACCCTTGTCTTGATCACTGATGCACACCCCAAATACCATGAGAGATGTTGGTGTTTGCACCTGTCGCTGATAACAGTCTGGATAATCCAAAACATTAAGCCCATTATTTGCGAAAACATGCTTAAACATGGACTCCTCTACCCATAGCACACATTTCTATTGTCTTTTGGACCATCTGAGATAAGCTAGTGCCCAGAAACCTCACTAGCATTTCCATATAGAATTGATGTGTGGTTTCTCTTTGTGTAATAGAGTTTCAGATTGCATTTTTTGGTGTAGCATTGGACTATGTTATGTGACAAGGTTTTTCCTAAATGCTATAATTATACATAAATATAACTATAAATACAATAAATATAGCACATTTGGCTATATTTATCATGGTAGCATATGGGTTTCCCATGCAATGCCACCTGAGGACTCAAAGATCATTCAATTCAACAGTGTTGCCCTACACAGAGAGGGCTTTCTCCAGATTACCTCAATATTTTTGCAATATTATGTGGATGTGGATTATTATGAATGTGGTAAAATATACTGACTGTTTACTTTTGCACTGAACTATTCAAATATTGATTGCTCACAGTTTAGCAAAACATGATGAGCCATAAACCATCATGGCTTGCAAACTGTGAGCCTTTTGTGGAAGTTCTTTTGCACACAATCATGATGCCATATCTATTTGTATAAGTATTTATTCAGTGTCCTTCATATTGTCCTTAAGTTCCTGTTTAACTCTTGAACATCATGATTTGTGGTTCTATGGAGATTAAACAAGCGGTGTGAACACAAATGTGTACATGTTAAATTAGCTGAATTCATTCATTATAAGGGTGTCTACAAGGCAGCGCAGCTCTGTAGCTCGGTATGCTGTTCATTTTTATTTTGTCTCTACTTAGGATGTCTGTTTCAGTCCAGGTGGTACTTCATGATGATTTGTTAAGCTGAATGAAGTGTGTTGTAACACAAATTATGCAGGTCGTTTTGCCTTTAGGACTGGCATAGAGAAACCCTGATGTATAATTTGATCAATTCAACACCCCACAGAGAGGAAAAAATGTATCTGTTACATCTAAAGTATAGGTTTAGAGCTTCTGAAACTAGCCTTTGCTCAGCTAGGGTCCTGAAAAGCTTTAGACAGAATGCCTCTGGAGATTCAGACTCTCCATTCTTTTCTTTCTACTATGGCGAGTTTTGTCCCTAGGCTGTCCCCAATGGGATTCACCTCTGCATGAAATCCCTGTTTGAAGAAGAACTGCCTTTCTGTGAAAATATATATTTTTGCTTTCTAATTCCTTTAGTCTATCTCAGTCTCCAAACTATGAACTGAGATCTCCCTTGAGGCTGACCTTCTCTTCCAGGCCACAGGCCTGAGACTGGCAACTGTCTGTGTGTTACATTCCACCCACTCCTAAAATATTGTAATGGCAAAGACCAGAAATATTTATATTACAAACCCCATTTCCAAATAAGTTATGATCCAAACTTTGTGCTTAACATTCTTTGTCAAACATATTTGCTCCTAATTGCTTCCCTGCACAAAAAATTAATTATAAAACAGCTTCCTGTGCCTAAAACCTGCACATTTGCTCTGCAAGAATGACACATTTAATCCCCACATCTATTCAATGACTGGTATGAGCTTGCTTTGAGATATGCCTCATCATATTTTCTTGCTTTCCCTTTGTAAGTTGTGACTTGAGAAAACTCATCATCTGTGAAGGCACTGTTAAGGCTGAATGATATATACAGGGTTTGAAGCAAATTCTCACAGTTTCAAATTTTTAAATGTCTGCATGCTCTTTCATAAAATAATAATAATAATAATAATAATAATAATAATAATAATAATAATAATAATAAAGTAGAAGAAGAATATTTTTTTTATTCCTTCATTTTCTGTAACTGCTTATACAATTCAGGGTCTCAGTAGGTGTCACGCCTTCGTCCTGTCATGTCTGTTGTCCCCGGCCATGTGCTTTTAGCACATGGCTATGTTTTGTTTATGTCCTTGTCTCCGCCCTCGTCCCGCCTCTGTTCCGCCGCCTCGTCTGTCATTTGTTAACCCGTCCCCTCGTTATCTGTCCAGGTGTGTCTCGTTTGTGTTAGTACTTAAGCCCTCTTGACTCGTGTCCTGTTTGTCGTTCATTCACATTCTCATTTCACATTTCTCCCATGTCCAGTCAGTCATGTTTTCTGTCTGTCTCCGAAGTTTCCTCTGTCGTCGTTTCGCTTTGTTGTCCGTCTGTCCCCGTTTACCCTGTTTATTTCTTAGTGTGTAGTTTAGTCTGTTTTCCTTATGTTTAAAGTCTGTTTTGTTATTTTCAGTTAAAATAAATGTATACCGTGTTTTAGCGAGTGCGTCCGCCTCCCTCAATCCACCCCTCGTTCCTGACAGAATGAACGACCACAAGGACGCAGCTAGCGCGGATTATTTCCTCAAAGGGTGTGCCGTTCACCGGACTCCATTCCGCACAGGCCCCAAAGATCCTGTGGGGGAGGCTTTGAAAGCGGCCTCGGAATGGAGTCGCCGGCTCCAACTCCTGCCTGGCGCTGTTCCGGATCCTATAGCGGAGGAGTCGACTCGGGAATCGAGTAGTTGCGCCAGCGGGAGTCGAAAGAGTCGGCGGAAGAACCGTGCTGGAGTTCCACCCTCGCTGGAGGATTACCCCCTCAGGTCCGGGGAAATTTTTGGGGGGGCATTAAGGGTAGGGGCTGTTAGCCTCACCTCCGTAGCTCTGAGGTCTGAGGCTAACAGGGGCGCACCTCGAGGGGATCTAATGGGTGCGCCTGTGAAACCCCCTAAACCCTTTACAGCTCCAGCGCGAGCCCGGCGAGCAGCACAAACCCCTGTCCTCGAGAGCGCGGCGCGCGCCTCTCCTGTCTTTGTGAGCGCGACGCGCGCCTCTCTTGTCTTCATGGACGACGTCGCAGGTTCCCCTGCCCCCGTGGACGACGTCGCAGGTTCCCCTGCCCCCGTGGACGACGTCGCAGGTTCCCCTGCCCCCGTGGACGTTGCTGCGGGGCTTCCAGTCCCCGTGACGGCGGCACCCGCCGCTCCAGTCCCCGTGACGGCGGCACCCGCCGCTCCTGTCCCCGTGACGGCGGCACCCGCCGCTCCTGTCCCCGTGACGGCGGCACCCGCCGCTCCTGTCCCCGTGACGGCGGCACCCGCCGCTCCTGTCCCCGTGACGGCGGCACCCGCCGCTCCTGTCCCCGTGACGGCGGCACCCGCCGCTCCTGTCCCCGTGACGGCGGCACCCGCCGCTCCTGTCCCCGTGACGGCGGCTACGGCCGCTCCTGTCCCCGTGACGGCGGCTACGGCCTCTCCTGTCCCCGTGACTGTGGCTACGGCCTCTCCTGTCCATGTCCGTAGGTCGGCCCGAAGGACTTCAGGGCCGATCCCCAGAACTGTGCCCAGGCTGGTTCCTCAGACTGCCCCACAGACATTAGCCAGTCCTGGGCACCCCCTGTTATCTTGGTTCCCTTGTCTGTCCCTGTCCTGGTTCCCGTCTCTGTCCTTGTCCCAGTACCCGTGTCAGCCTTTGTCTCTGTCCCTGCACCTGTTACTGTATTCATGTCTGTCCCCGTAAACGTCTTGGTCCCTGTTCCCCTACCAAGTCCAGTCCAGTCTCCTGTGAGTCCTGTCCAGTCCCCTGTCAGCCCTGTCCAGTCTATGTTTCAACCCCCTATCTTGTCTCATGTTCAGTCCCCTGTTAGTCACGTCCAGTCTCCATATCCGTCCAGCGTTCAGTCCCCTGTCTTCTCTCCAATCCAATCTCCGTTTCAACCCCCTGTCTTGTCTCAAGTCCCGTCTCCTGTGAGTCCTGTCTAGTCCCCTGTCAGCCCTGTCCAGTCTATGTTTCAAGCCCCGGTTCAGTCCCCTGTTAGTCATGTCCAGTCTTCGTATCCGTCCAATGTCCAGTCACCCGTCTTGTCTCTGTTTCAACCCTCTGTCTTGTCTCCTGTCCAGTCCCCTGTCAGTCCTGTCCAGTCCCTGTTTCAACCCTCTGTCTTGTCTCACGTCCAGTTCCCGTATTCGTCCAATGTCCAGTCACCTGTCTTGTCTCCGGTCCAGTTTCCCTTTCAATCCCCTGTCCAGTCTCCAGTCTCGTCTCCGTTCCAGTCTAGTGTCATGTCACCTGTCCTGTCTTCTGTCCAGTCACGTACCCCTGTCCAGTCTAACGTTCCTATCCTGTCCAGTGTCTTGTCACCAGTCTCTGCTCCCGTCCAGTCCCAGCACCAAGTTCTGTCACCTGTCCCGTCTTCTGTCCAGTCCCTGTTTCCATCCAGTGTCATGTCCAATGTCAAAAACCCTGTCAAGTCCCATGTGTCCACTCCTGTCCTGTCCAGTCCGTTCTCGTCTCTTGCTGCCCCCCTTTGTCAGTCTCCTGTCATGTCCCATGTCCCGTCTCGTATATTCGGTCCTGTCGTGTCCCCAGCTCCTGTGTCTGTTCCCGTCCTGTCCTGAGTCCTGTCACCCGTTGGTTTGTTGTCCTGTCTTGTTTTCCGTGCCCTCTCCTGTGCCAGCTCCTGGGGGGTTTAGGAGTACGCGCCCGGGAGTTGCGCGTTCTTGGGGGGGGCATCTGTCACGCCTTCGTCCTGTCATGTCTGTTGTCCCCGGCCATGTGCTTTTAGCACATGGCTATGTTTTGTTTATGTCCTTGTCTCCGCCCTCGTCCCGCCTCTGTTCCGCCGCCTCGTCTGTCATTTGTTAACCCGTCCCCTCGTTATCTGTCCAGGTGTGTCTCGTTTGTGTTAGTATTTAAGCCCTCTTGACTCGTGTCCTGTTTGTCGTTCATTCACATTCTCATTTCACATTTCTCCCATGTCTAGTCAGTCATGTTTTCTGTCTGTCTCCGAAGTTTCCTCTGTCGTCGTTTCGCTTTGTTGTCCGTCTGTCCCCGTTTACCCTGTTTATTTCTTAGTGTGTAGTTTAGTTTTCCTTATGTTTAAAGTCTGTTTTGTTATTTTCAGTTAAAATAAACGTATACCGTGTTTTAGCCCGTATACCGTGTCCGCCTCCCTCAATCCACCCCTCGTTCCTGACAGTAGGTACGGAGCCCACTAATCCATCAGAATAGTAGTAGTAATAATAATAATAATAAAATAACAATACATTTTTATAATTTGGTTTTTAAATATCAAAGCACTACAAAACCACATCTTAACAGGCTCCAAAATCTTAATATATGAATGATTTTGACATATATCTTTGCTGTTTACGGTGGCGCAGCAGGTAGTGTCGCACTAACACAGCTCCAGGGGCATGGAGGTTGTGGGTTCAATTCCTGCTCTGGGTGACTGTCTGTGAGGATTTGGTGTGTTTCCTACCACTGTCTCCTCTGCTATTGGTGGACGCTTACATTGGACTTGGACCTTGAATTCTGTAAAACAGCTTTGTGACAACACCAGCTACAAAAACTGCTCTATAAAATTTAGTTTAATAATTTCTTAAATTAATCAAATTGGAGCCTTTCTTTGACAATATTTCTTTAACACTTTCAGTTTCAGGTGTACGACAACCTTACTGATGTGGATGATTATAGTAGTCATTTAAGAAGTGATTGGTCTTCTGCTTTGTAATTTGGTTTGTAACACATGCTTTGTAACATTTTTGTAAATTTAAGTTACTTTTACAACAGCTATAATTCACACAATAAATACAACCATATTTTTTTGTCCCTAGGCTGAAGCAGTGTCAAGTGAAGGGGACAAAGTGGTCTTTAGAGAGTGAAGCATTACAGAACAGTTTCAGAGGGTTGTGTGCAGCATGAAGGATTAAAGATGAACAATACTGATGGGAGCAGAGGGAATAGCCAAGGTCCCTGGCACGTCCTGCTGTGATGGCTGAAGTGCTGTGAGGACATTTTATGCCTTGGCATCTGTTTAAACTAGCAGTATACAGAAGAACTGAATTACTCTTGGCAGCATTGTACATAAGGCTTCACTCTTTATTATCCCATCATGGCTCTTCACAAGTTCTCTGTAAAGATGATGTGTTCTTGTACATACAATACCGAAGATATCAAGGTAGGCCTTCCTAGAATAAGGAGTGCTGGTGCCAGAGGTATATAAAGATTCAAGGTAAGGAATATTCACTCTGCTCTCAGAAGTTTATACATACCTCCATTTAAAAAGGGGAGAGGCTAATCTACTGTAGACTGAAAAAAGTTTCTTCACATATACACAGCAATTTGGCTTCATATTTTAAATATGTTCCTTCTTCATCTGATGATTTGTATATAACCCTGAAACTGATCACCACTGGACAAGACCTAGATCTGTAGTCTTCAAGCTTTTCTGTTCAATGTGCTTCTGCATTTCCTGCCTGTTTCAGCATTGCAGAGAGTGAGTTTTGCTGGCATACCATCCATTATGAAATTATTTTCTCTGGAGTGTTTCCAGAAAAATAATTTTCTATTACTTTCAGTAAACAGTCAAAAAATATTTATCAGTTTACATTGATTTACATGCAGATTCTCATGGCATTCTCTCAGCTACTCAGTGTCCTTTTGGGAGTACTGCAAGCTAGTTCATAGCTCTCTTAATAATGCATCCACTTTTTTATTCATAGTGTCCATACCAATTTGAACAAATCCTTTCAACTGTGTTTAAACATGCTTGTGAAGCTTGTGAAGCTGTAGTAGCTCTGCTTCCCTGATGTTCTTTTTCCCTTGGATTGCATGGGTCTTCCTGTCATTCTCTTAGGTGTGTAGAACCCTTTGTTTACTTAGATTATGCAGCATTCAACCTGGTTAATATCTTGATGCTAACTGGCTTCTGTAGTTCATAGCTTTTATCAATTTCTTTCCTCCTTGGAACCCTTGCCCTTGGCCTCAACACTCAATATCTATTTTATAGGGTATAATGTATGTTTGGACATTCTTCTGTCTTGTTTTTAAAGGTATATTTATAAAAGAATCTAAGAGACAGGTGTGCACATGTTTGCTGAAAGTTTCAGAATTGGAGTTTGATGTTATTTGAAACTCATCTGTTTGACATTCCAAATGAGTCTGCAGACAGGGACTTTATTGGCACATTAAAGTGAGTCCTTGGGGTAAGTAGAGCTGAAGAGTCAAGGAGGCCTGACATAAAATACACCCTCTGGGAGCTCTTCCAAGAGAGAACTTCTAACTGTTAAATAATTTCACAAACTAATGCAGTATATTCCATGGAGTGGGTGTGGGGTGTATTCACTGATTGTAAGAATGAAAGTGTATAGCATCTGTCTGCAGTAATACCATTATTGTGCTGAATGAGTCATGGATTAAAGGGAATCAGTCACATATTTCACACACACTATAAAACCATATAGTGTGTTTTTGACTTAGGAGTCAGTTCATCCCCCCTCATCACACATGCACTGGTGCTACACAAGACGCCTCTATGCCTGGCAGCTCAGTAAAGACCCCCTTTGATAGTGAGCAATGTCTGTGGAGGGGATCAGAGAATTTCATTAATAGGGGGCAGGATTATTCTGAGCCTTGTCAATGGCTGGATTAGTCTCTCTCTCTTTCTCTCTCTCTCTCTCATTCTCACTCTCTTTAAAGTTGGTGTATGTGATTTTGTACAAACCAGAAAACAGTTTTAGAAAAAAAATTTTTAGAAAACAGTTTTAGAAAATGTCCCACCCCCTAAATTGGGTCCTCATTCCAGATCAATTCCCCTAAGCATGGCTTGATAAGTCACACAGACAGAGGTACACAATGTGTTGCCTTCAAACATATCCACCTACCTCATGTCACATGTAAGAAAACACCCTAGAGCTACAGCAAGGCTTTATCCAGCCTCTTTTTGTTGGAAGCCTTCTCTATTTCTAATCTTCTTCTCTTTGTTTAGCAGTGCTGCACACCTCTTCGGCTCCTGCACGCTTGAATATACTAGCAAGGCAGGTGAGCCATCCAATCAATAACTCAGTTCAATCTGAGTGAAATGATTGGCCTGGGTTCTTACAGTCCTGCGGATTATATAGAAACAGAATCTTTATATTTTTTGTCATTGGAGCATTTGATATACTGATATTTACTGATTTCTCAAGAAATATATCCAAAAAACTTTTTAAGACAAATCATCTACTCCAACTTTAACACAGCAGAAGAACAAAGCAGTAATCATCATATAACAATGTAATAAATGTTTTGAAACTACGTACAAAATCTGTGATAATAATTTTCAGGCTCACTAAATGTGCTCAGTCCTCTGTAGACACAGTTGGGCATTTGGTGAGCTTGGGTATTTAACTTTACACTGGAATAGTTTTGTCTGTTTGACAGATCTTTGCCTTCAGAATTTGCAATCAAAAGTGAACCATTAAAAACATTTCAGGACATCAAATTTTACATCAGAAGGCTCCTTTTCTGCACACTTTTATTGCATGAATGGTCTGTTTTAAAGCATCTGACACATGTTTGAAAAGATGGACTCTTCAAAAGAGGTTTTGAAATCTAAAATAACATGTTGTCAAAGGGTTTCTGACACAAAAGAGAAAATTGGCATTTCAATAAAGCACTGTTTTGCACCTGTTCCTCAGAGTGCCGTTCCGTCCTTGCTAGAGAGCTGAGTTCCTTAAAATTGCCTTAGGTATTATCTGAGTCCCTACAATGTGCTGTTGTTGGTGTGAAGACATATGTCATTGAAAACAATATCTTGGTCAGTTGCTTGCCAAACAAGATATAATTGAAGAAATATTTGCTTTATGCAGTTTGGACAAAGGTTCATTGGACTCATTGAGTTTCACAGGAGTTTATTTTCCTTAGAAAAAATATCACAGTTTAGCCCATTTAATACCTGTCAAATTTTAGCCTTCTTTTTTAGAAACATCTGCAAGGTTTGATGAGATTTCCATTTAAATTAATGGGATACATAGTACACAACACAGCTTGCTATGATTTTTGGGTTAAGGGACAAAATAAAACAAAAAATGCATCGTTTTAGAGTCTATATTTTTCAAGCCTATGCTAAATGTGGTATTTTGTGATTCTTACGTTCTTTACACTTAGGATACATTTAGATTGGCACTATTATGATTCCAGCACCCTAAACAACAATTTGGGACTCCGAACATTTCAAAGGTCTTTAACTGTTTCAAACAGCTTTAACTGTTGAGTCATCTAGTCTCAGTACACACTATATCTGTTAGAACCATATATAACATTGCTGTGTGGGACGCACATGAGCTGATTCTCCACTGGCCAGTGTACCTGCAAAATCCATAAACTCTATGGGCTTTCTACGTCTGGTGTGTAATTCCATTAAAATTCTGAGTTAATGATTATATTAAAAAAAGAATAAATAAATCAGGCCTCATGACCTCACTGCATTTGTGAAGTCAGTAGCCAGCTGCCAGGAATATTCTTGCATTCTGAAAGGGTCATTTTAGGTCTGCAACTCATAAGAGTATCACGCTCTGACTGACCATGTCATTTATCTTAGGGAGGAGTGCACAAATGTGCTTTGCTTTTCCAATCTGAACATGTGACCAGCAAAAAGCTTGTGTTAGGACTGACTGACTGATAGATTATAGTAATCTGCATAATGGAACTAAATGTGGAACAGAAAGGGCTTCTTTGGCCAGAGATCTGAACCACACTCCTCCACCGCTGTCATGCCAGGCCACAGCGGAAAGGCAGAGTCAGGCAGCCACAGGCAATAAGCTGCAAGCATGAGTACACTTTATTTCGATATTTCTGTGAGGCATCATCATTACAGCAGGCAGGTTTATAGGACTAGCAAAATAATGAAGGGCAACTCCATGCTCATAAAAACAGAAACAGAAAAGCAAGGTCAAAACACACCAAATCAAGAACTGAGGTAGACACAAAGTATGTGGTGCACTTATTCACATTAGGCTTCATAAAGAATTGTAAATGATAATAAAACAATATAACATTACATATTATCAGTGGTGGACAGTAAGGAAGTACATGTAATTTGTTACTGTACTTATGTACTTTTTTCGTGTATCTGTACTTTACTGAAGTATTTCCATTTTGGGCGACATTTTACTTTACTACATTTCAAAGTCAAATATCTTACTTTTTAATCCACCACATTGTGAAAATCTACCGTTCCTTTTGGTTTATGTGTGAATAAACCATAACGTGTCTGAATAAAACTCCCTGCAGCTCTCTGCGCATACTTTGTTCACCACTGTATGTTATGTGGTTAGTAGTTCATGATTTGTCCTTTAATGCAACGTCTTATTTTGGGTGATTTCTTTTCTTCTTAGTAAACACGTACAGTGTCCAGCCTTAGAATTTTCTTGCATTATCTGCTTTGCAAAATATTATTTGGACATCTTGGTTTTCAGAGAACAAGGGCATCTATAGCCAGGTGCATCTTAATCTTATCAGTGTGTTTGAGTTTATTATCTTGGTGTAAAATTAATATTCCTAATCATACTTTATACATAGGAGGTTGTGATGTATACCAATTTATATTTATTTATACTATAAATCCATATATTGTCAAATGTGTATGTTAAACCTTTATTCACCAGCATCCACCAATCACTAGCCACAAAGTAGGGTCCATTCCTATGGAAACTTATTACTTTCTACATGGAAAGGCTATTGAAACTCTGCCCCTTTTGACAGCTTTCTCCAATAAACCTATTCAATTACTTACTTTTATTCCCCTTGACACAGGCTGTATTATGAAGTGTTACAGAAGAAACTAAATAAAACGACTGTTGTTTGCATGTCTGAAGTTTAACGTGTGTAAGATTTTATTCACTGTTTGAATTACCAAAGAAAGTCATTTGTAACTTGTTTAGTTTTGTAGAGCTTCCGTCTGTGTTTGCTTTCGTGCAGTTAGCTGTCTCCTATTTGGAGACAATCCCACCTTAAATAATCTGAGCAGCAAAAAAAAGTCAATATCACCCACTTATGGAGCAGGAATAGTGCAATTGTCTCATCTCAGTTCATGCTTTTTAGTTTTTGGAGTGCTTTCCAAAAAAAAAAAACTCAGATGCCTTTACTCTGCTGTGAGAGAAAGCCTAGCATACTGAACAAAGACAATTTATTTTATCCATTTATTGACACCTGGGCCATGTAAAAGCATTACATGGGTTTCCAGCATGCAAACACACTGGAGAGCTAGCAAATGGTGGAGAAACATTCATTCATTGTCTGTAATCGCTTATTCAGTGTCATGGTAGGTCCAGAGCCTACCCGGAATCACTGGGCACAAGGCAGAAACACACCCTAAAGGGGGCACCAGTCCTTCAAAGGGCGACACACATATTCCCACATTCACACCATCTGGACATTCTGAGTCGCCAATCCACCCAAAAATGTGTGTCTTTTGGACTGTGGGAGGAAACCAGAGACCCGGGGACAACACACCAAACTCCTCAGACAGTCACCGGGACTTGAACCCACAGCCTCCAGATCCCTGGAGCTGTGAAACTACTACACTACCCGCTGTGCCACCGTGCTGCCCTGGTGAAAACACATCCTCAGAATTTTATAAAAAGTATTTTTTTAAATAAAATCATGAACATTGGTTTTACAGGCTCTTTCAGTGAAACAACAATAAAATATGGGGTGGCACGGTGGTCCAGCAGGTAATGTCGCAGTCACACAACTCCAGTTGTGGGTTCGAGTCTCACTCCGGGTGACTGTCTGTGAGGAGTTTGGTGTGTTCTCCCCGTGTCAGTGTGGGTTTCCTCCGGGTGCTCTGGTTTCGTCCCACAGTCCCAAAACACACGTTGGTAGGTGGATTGGCGACTCAAAAGTGTCCGTGTGTGTGAGTGTGTGTTGCCCTGTGAAAGACTGGCGCCCCCTCCAGGGTGTAATCCTGCCTTGCGCCCAATGATTCCAGGTAGGCTCTGGACCTACCGCGACCTTGAACTGGATAAGCGGTTACAGATAATGAATGAATGAATGAACAATAAATATCTTATAGCATAAGCTGTAGAACCCAAAAACTAAGAATGAAAGTATGGTGTGTAATACACTATTTGACTTTAAAGAGTCAAAAAGACAAAGTGAAAGGAGAGTGGACAGAACATTGGGTAGACAGAGATAGAGAGAAAGAAAGAAATAGTGGAAAGTAAAAGCTGTTTCTGCCTTGTTGCTCCTGAGATCCATTGCTCTCGTCATCCATCATCTAGGGCTGATGAAATTGTTCCTGCCCAGAGCAAGCCTCTGTGCTACATATGCAGAGCTAGCATAAATCCTATAGTCAGGGCCCAGGAACAGACGTGGAGGTGGATTATCAAATGAATTGTCGCATCATTTTGCCCTTTTCCACCTTCTCAGTTAGCCTGGGATATAAGCCTAATATTGTTTGTCAATTAATGCTGTGCTTTTGGCTGCTTTCCTGATTCATAGGCCTCCAGGCCGTCAATTACTAGGATCTGGGTTTTTGTGATATTTTTAGCCAGTGTTGCTTAGAAATAAAATTTGAGAGACAAAACTGGACTGTTTGAGTTTCTGTACTAGCGACTCCTAATATGAAATCTATATAATTGAAATGTGTCTAATTTTCCATGTGTAGGAAAGATGAATAAAAATAAATATATTATTATATATTTAATTAATTAATTTATAATAAATTATAAATATACTATTTAAATAAATGCTCTGTGTTGTTAAGATATATTTAATTTGGCTTATCAAATCAAAATTACTGTTCTTCTTTTTCTTATTATTATATTATTATAGTTTTTATATTTCATGTGGTTTTATAACATTCTTTCATTTTCAACAATGGTTCTCTATGTCTCCAGATTGAGGTCTGTATTGCTTTCTTAGTGATAATGATGATAATAATGATGTGCAATTATTTGTCATTGTACAACTAAATGTGTCTTCCGCATTTAACCCATCTGTGGCAGTGAACATATACACACTATTGCACTAGGGGCTGTGAAAACACACCCTGAGCATGAGGCGCCTGGGGAGCAGTTGTAGATTCAGTTTTGAACCGATACGGGACTCATTTTGTTCCGTATTTTTGAGGTCACGCTGTTATGGCGATGTTTTTAGATAGAAACACGTATCTTTCAGCTGGCGCGAGAAGCAGATTTTCCACTACTCCTAAACAGTGAACGTGCTTTTCATTGGTTGTCACCTTAATTTAGCCAATCAGCAGCCAGAGTTACCTGTCCTGCATCATTCAGTGTGCAGCCGATGGAGTCACAGTCCCTCCTACAGGGGGTTGCAGCGGTGCTGAGAGCAGTGGGTCAGTGCTGAAAAACTCCACCCCACAGCTACATATCTCTGCAGGCCGGAGACCAGCAAGTGGGCGAGATATAGAGTCCGGAGAGCAGCGTGTGGGAGGGGCATACACAGGAAATAGACTGATACCGGCAAGTGGGAGTTATGATTAGGGTTAGGGATAGGTTTATTGTTAAGTTGTCCCTCCCACTTGGAGGTGCCACCGGCCTGCAGAAATACACCGTATCCTGGAGAAATGACATTTTATTCTGCCTCAACACATTACAGATGAATTTCTGAAACAAAGTAATTCTTTATACATAAATATCATATTAGATAATTAATTATATGACATTTTGACTGGACATAAGATAATGTAATGAAGACGAGTCACGGTGGATTGGCGACTCAAAAGTTTGTGTGTGTGTGTGTGTGTGTGTTGCCCTGTGTTGCCCTCAAGGGTGTGTTCGCCCAATTCCGATTCCAGGTACTGTGATTCCTGCCCAATGATCCCACCGCGACCCTGAACTGGATAATGAATGAATTCTGTTTTGGCATTGTTCAAAAAGGTCAGTCCTGATAACAGTGGTTTAATAAATGTCTGACAACAAATATCTTTTATCTGATTGACTGCATTCGGAAAGGATTTACAAGTGCATACTTGTCCTCTTCGTTTCTTATTTTGATTTAAGAAAGTTGGCAACCCTACGTGCACAGTGTATGTCGGGAGAAGGTGTAGTGAGCTTCCAGACAGTGAGTGTCATTCAAAGACAATATTAAGAAAAAACATAAATTTAAAGCCTGTTACAGTCTTTAACTAACCAATTTGAAAAGTCACAGATGCACTAGTTGCAATAGTGTTATGCAGCGGAGTAAACCAAATTGTTGACAAAGGTAAAGCAATCCTGCTGAAAAAGACACTTAAAATGTTCATGCATTAAACACTGCAGTATTTAGAGCAGAGTGAATTGGTGTTTATGGTCTTTCCTGATGTTATGACCGTTTACAGATACTGGTATATAATTGTTTTTCACAACTCAGTTTTGTTTTTCTATCTGTAGATGGACATTAAATTTTTTTGTGTAAAGGCAGCAGCTCCTTGTGGCTTTGCTTAATCTGTACCTCATCAAAGGAATTCGCTGCTATGAGGCAATTACCCATAGACCCTCCCTGGATAAAGCTTAGCCCCATAATCATTCATCTCTAGTGACGGCCCAGACAGAGACCTTCAGGTCCCAAGACTACTTCACTAACCTTAAGATCACAACTGTCCCCATGGCTCTAATCTTTAAATCCTATGAAAATTGAAGATAATTCTGACACTCTCAAAAATAAAAAAAACACTAATAAAGAAGGATTTTTATCGAAAGCAGAAGAACAGTGCCGTGATGATAAACATAGTATTAAATGGCATAATTCTGTCATAGGAACAAGGACATCTTTGCCATCAAAAAAATGCTGGGGAAGCCCAAAACACTGTGGCCATAATCCTTTAAGAGTTTATCTCCTGTTATGCTGGCATGTGAGGCACTAATACCACAGGCCATTAATTTGTCTGGTTTTGTTGCAGTTTGCTTTGTCTCTGTGTGAGCAGAGTTCCTTCTTATCAGTGTTAAACACAACTCTCCTGTTGTTGTGTTCTCTCAGTGCCCTGCAGCCTCCATCTCCATCAGGCCCACCACAAGAATAATGAGCGCAATGTCTGTTTCCATCAAAAGTTAAACAACAACAACAACCAAAAAGAAAAAAAACCTTGAATGTTGTTGTTTTTGTGATGGAGCCGCTGGCAGTGTGATTCCCTCATTATCTCCTCATCAGCAGTGGAAGAATGTGAATGCAGATGGAAGTGAAGGCACACATATGCGTTCTTCTTCTCACTGATACTGTTCTGAATATAATCATTGCTGGCAAGCTATTCAGAAATAGATGCAAATATTTTCTCCTCACTTGCATTTCTTGAAATAGACCTACATAATTTTTATCAATGAAAACATCATATAAAACGTTGCCACGACGCCAATAAGGATGTCGCTAAAGACAGAGTACTGTTTAAAACAATGCAGCATCGCCATCTACAGAGCAATGTAGGGCTTTTCACCCTAAAATAAAACAACACTGAATCCCCCTATAAAAACTTATCGACACTTTATTTCCAGTAGTATCTATCTATATACCTTTTCCAAATAGGATATTCAGCTACCTATAGGTGCAACCCTTACTGTTACAGGTGCACACAAGACTATAATCTCCAAATACATCATCAGCCATTGTATAGAATACTTTGGGAGTTTAGATCTTTAAAGCCTGCTAAGCAAAGAGGGGACAAATTCAGACAACTGTTTATACTTCTCATTTCAGAAGAAATGTTGGATGAGCAGGTGCATAGAAATATAGAAGGATGTAAACTTCATAAAATAGTACAGTATTCCATATATAATTGATTCAAATTGATGCTTTACATTTTTTTCTAACCCCTTACTACTGTTAAATATCATCCTGGCTAAGTCATCTCAGTGTATAGACAGTTATAGTGGAACACTGTGGACTGAAATGTGAATTTCAGGAAGTGCCACTGACTTTTCATTCTATACAGTTCCAGGTGTGTGTTTATTACACTACACAATCTAGTGTAATAATCATTTTTGTTGTCATAGTTACGCAGAATAGCATTACTTAGAATAATTAGTCCTTGAATATGTCCTTGTGTATAAGGTTTACTGAAATGGAATTAAAGTAAACACTGCTTTTTTGTGCAATATAAAATAAACTGTTTATTGTCACAACTGTGTATAATAAGCTTAAAGCTTAAAACTGATAACAACAGGTCTGGCTTAAAGAGTCAGAGAGGGTTCAGAGAGAAGTTCAGATATAAATCTCTTGTCATTTTAGGATTTAGCTCAGTTTACAGCCTGTTTATATTTTATACCACTTATATATTATTATATTTAACCTTTAGCTTGTCCTGATTTTACACCACTGTTCCTTCAGTTTAGTTTTTTTGTCTTTTTATTCACATAGTCAATTTCAAAACTCTTATTAAAATCTTGTAATTTAACTATTGTGTTATTCTGAAAAACTTGTGAGTTGCTAACATTTTAAAAATATTATTGATTGATGTAAATGGGCACAATGAATTATGTTGCTTTTGGATCAAAAGTGGATAAAAACCATTGGCTGTCCATAAAGTACTAAAGGTGTATTGTTCAGTGGAATGTGAACAGAATCCCCTTAATTGTGGTAAAATCATTCTAATGCATGACCTAAAATGGCTTATTCCTTTAATATGATTTCCTCAAAAAAGCAGAGCAGAATATTAACTGTTAATAGTGATAAAGCAGAAGATAACCATGAACCCAGAAGTGAGTCAAATTGCATTGTCTTATGCTCTCAAAATTAAATGTTCTAATGTATAGCTATATGAAAACTTTTAGATGTCCCTTGTTCAAAGAGCACGCCTTCATGGTTCTTAAAAATGAGTATATCCCTGTGTTCTTTAATAAACAATTACTTTTGTATTGCTGGCTGTAGAAATAACAAAAAAATCAATAATAAATAATCATGTTAGAAGATTTGTTTTTTTTATTTTTTGACAAAATTAATTAGAGAAAAACATCATATGACCTGCAGTGTCCATATTTTGTTTAAGACTGTAGGTCTACAGTGCATAAAACCCATTGGGTAGGTCTTCAACTTTTGCTACGTATTGCTAAAATGATGTTCTACCCAAAGAATTTGAATGAAATTAATATTTTGAAAACTCCAGTCAGTTAATATATATCACATTGTCTTTTAAACTACAGAGCTTTCTGTCTAATCAGAGATAAACTCCGCAACATTTAAAGCTGTGAATGGCGTTGTTTCTCACTATCTTACAGAGATTCTACATGCAACCATATGACCCTATATAGTTATGGCCTGCATTTCACTCTAAGAACACACTTGGCAACTCACTTCTGCACAGTTTCTATCTTAGTGTTGCCATTTTAGCTTTTAACATACAACTACAACCATGCGACTGTTTATACTGCCATCTCACTTCCTTTTGGCACTAAAAACAGATTGATTGTATGATATTTTACATCTGTGTCTGCTCTTTTGCACTTTTTACATCCAGTGTACTCAGAGCTTCTCTATCACTGATGACAGAAATTCAAATACATAAAAGATACCATCCTGAAACAGTAAGAGAAAAGGAAAATGTTCATAAATGTTTATATCTAGTTTCTTAAATAAACTATTTGTAATAAAGACTGTCAAATATTCACATAATACAAAGGGTCACTGCTACATTTAAACAGAGTAAATAAAATAAGAGGTACATGGTTTTGGAAAAAAAAAAACATACCAACAACATCAGCCAACATAGTTTCTGTCAGGGTGGCTACAATTCCTTTAACAAGATAATAAAACAATATAAAATCTCCCCACATAAGATGTTCAGCTGTGTGTAATATGGTGTAGATGTGGTTTAGCAATGAGTGCTACTCAAGGAATCTTGAGAGTGTCAGGGTGTGTCTGCAAACTGTGACAAATGTGAAATTCTTAAATGTCCAAACTTCAGTTGAAGCTGTCACATTTTTGCCTGTCCAAAATTAACCCAGCCACACCATGACCTGGTCCATGAAGAAATTATCTGAGAATTATCTGAATATGATAAATTATATAATGTAATAATAGTTTAATATTAAATACAATGATGTATATTAACAGACCTGTATATTGTATTTGGACATTAGCATATTATGTTTCATATATGTTTATTTTGCTGCTTATAAACACCAGTTGGCCTTGTTTCTGTTAATACGAAACTATTCTATTTCCTTTTGTTTACTTGTTCCTTAAGCTTTAAATATAAACATATAAGACTAAAAAAAAATCCATTCATTTTTGGAGAACAAGTGTTTAAACAGTTTGACTCATTCAAGAGATGTCAGTAGGCATTGACAAACATGAAAATTGATGCTTCATGTGGTCGATTTATGTGCAGTGAGGAATAATAGAATATTTAGTTAAAATAATAATCATTTGTGTAAAAGCTCAGCTGCAATAAAAACTGTAGCCAGTCAAGTATTCCTAAGTTTTGTCTAAAGAGTTGTACCCACCTGCAAAGCAACAATGTGTGAACAGAGTGCATTAAAATATTCCTCAACAGCAGTGAAAAGCTGATACAAACTGACTCCAGCCAAAATGAAAAAAGGACAATTATTCCTTCTGTTGTAAACATGCCTACACCACTCTTAAATCAGTAACAATATATTTTAGATGAAAGACATGAAAACCCTGATGATGTATCTTACATGTGGAAATAAATAGAGATAAATACTAGAACTCTTGAGTGATACTTGATTGTGGCTTCTTTTTAAAATTTGTATTTTCCCTTTCACGATGAACAATGATTTTGAGGATGCAGAGTTTAGATTGTCTTGTTCTCTTGACACCAAAATAAAGGAATTAAAGAGGAAGTTCACATTATTTCATATTTGAGTACAGTGTATATAACTTATGTACATTACTTAATTTAAAACCATGAGCTTGTGGAGAATCTGTTTATTTTATATTTTTACAGAAATGTAATATTGACAAATTAACTGATGGTAATTAAATTGGTAAATTGTCTCCAAATTAAATAAAGTGAACTATCCCTTTAATCATAGCACTTTTGGTTTTAATGAATGGAGACATGTTGGTGCAATCACTTTATAATAAATAGATAGATAGATAGATAGATAGATAGATAGATAGATAGATAGATAGATAGATAGATAGATAGATAGATAAGACATGTGAACAACTTAATAATGCATAGGATGTAAACTATTAAATGGTGTGTGGGAAATACTTAATAATGAATAGGAACCATTTAATTTTGTGTGGAAAGGTCTTAATAAGGCATGTAAATGACCCATTAAACGTGGAAATGAAGTTGTGGGAATGATTTAATAATGCTTAGAAGTCATGGGGAAAAGGCATGGAGAAAATATATATTTCAAACATTTCATTCCCACACATTACTGAGTCATTCCTGTGCATTATATATCCCCACCAGTGCCCAATGTGGACTGGAACCCATCAGGAATTCTCACAAGCTGCCAGTATTGTTTTCTGTCCTTTTCATATCAGTATCTGCCCAATTTATTATGACCATGACCCAATATGAACTATATTGCCCTAAGGGCATTACATAACATTCACCTGTTGCCAATCTCACAACAAGTATACTAGTAGTACATGTCAATAGTGTTAATGCTTGTCTATTAAAGTGTATTAATGACCATCTAAGTGAGGTTTAGTAAGTTGAACACATTTTGGTTTAAATATATAGTTTTTTTTTTGTTTGTTTGTTTTTGTTTTTTTTAAGAGAACAGCTGTGTCAGGATGGCTGCAATAGGTGGGAGCAGGGGGTGGGTTCAAGTAATTAGCAGCACCATGGCAATATGTATGAAGTAGGGGAGTAAATAGTTTACAAATTCGTCACAGCTTCAGGGACCTGGGGTTCTGGGTTCAAGCCCTGCTCCAGGTGACTGTCTGTGTGGAGTCTGGTGTTATCTCCTCATGTCTGTGTGGGTTTCTTCCAGGTGCTCCTGGTTCCTCCCACAGTCCAAAAAAACATTAGTAGGTGGATTGGCGACTCAAATGTGTCTATAGATGTGAGTCAATTTGTGTGTGTGTGTGTGTATCGCTCTGTGAAGGACTGATGCCAACTTCGAGGTGTGTTCCCACCTTGCGCACCAGTGAATATGGGTAGGCTCATAGGTACACCCTGAATTGGATAAGCAATTACAGACAATGAATGATAAAACAGTCCTGTATGTAATGTAGATAAGTCAATTCAAAGCCACCTTATTAAATAACTCAACACTAATGCTGAGCCCAAATCAGTGGCACACCGAGGTAAATGCTGTACACAGCTAAAGGGGTGCGAGGCAAAGTGTGTCCCAGTTCTGTCCTCAACAACCCCTTGAACACATAAATACCCCTTTTGCTCACCCTTCAACAACATGTCATCAGAGTGCACACTTCAAGGAAGCCCTTAGGATTTAGGTGGGGAGTGGTGATTGCTTACAGCAAAAGCCGAATCACAGACATTTTTATGCTATTGTATTCTACGCTAGTCTTATGTTACACTGACTTAATCCTAGTCTAAGTAACATGCTAGTTTATGTCACTTTAATGCTAGTCTAATGCCTAGGTAGGTTAGGCAAGTCTAAATATTCTAAGTAAGGTTCATTCTAGTCTAAGTAATTGTAGTTTGTTTAACGTTTCTAAGTAATGCTAATGGTAGTTAAATGTTCATCCTGTTCTATTGTTAATGATATTCTGTTCTATTTTAAGTAAAGTTATGGCTGTTCTAATATTATTATTACATTGATTCTATCTAAGTAATGTCTAAGTTGTCCAAGTATGCAAGTATAATTTTAATGTTATCTCAGTTTTAGTTTGATAGAGTTATTTTTATATCTCAGTTCCTTCGCTGTTTTAGTCTGGTTTTTGACAGGGCTCTGTGCTCTTTAAATGCGTTTTAGAAATAAAGGTTGACTTGACTGTAGTCTAACATTGAGTAGTATTGTAATTCTAAGTAACGCTAATGCTAGTCGACAATGAGTTAATGTTCCATCCATCCTTCCATTATCTGTAACCCTTATCCAGTTCAGGGTCGCGGTGGGTCCAGAGACTACCTGGAATCATTGGGCGTAAGGCGGGAATACACCCTGGAGGGGGCGCCAGTCCTTCACAGGGCAACACAGACACACACACTACGGACACTTTTGGAGTCGCCAATCCACCGACTAACGTGTGTTTTTGGACCGTGGGAGGAAAGCGGAGCACCCAGAGGAAACCCACGCGGACACGGGGAGAACACACCAACTCCTCACAGACAGTCACCCGGAGCGGGACTTGAACCGATAACCTTCAGGTCCCTGGAGCTGTGTGACTGCGACACCACCTGCTGCACCGCCGTTAACACCGATAATGTTAATCTTAGTAATTCATTAATGAATAATGTTAATATTACTCTGTAATGGTAGTATGCTAGTCAATGTAATGCTAGTCCTAAAATTAATAGTGAAAAATGTTAATACATGTCGATGTTCATGCTAATGATCTGTAGTCTAATCAAACATAATGGGTACAAGCAGGAACACACTCTGGAAAGGGCACAAGCCCATCACAGGGCATCACACACTCACAGACTCACTCACGCCTACGGACAGACAACTTTGCACAGCCACGCCCACCTACCGTCAGGTTTTTGTATTGCGGGGGAAAGCACCCAGAGGAAATCCAGGCGTACACGAGAAGAACACACAGAGCTCCTCACAGACAGTGCCACGAGACAGAGTTGAACCCACAACCACCTCAGAGCTCTGGAGCTGTGTGAGGACTGACCCCCCGGTCACACTCCCTTCACATGAAAAGCGTATAGTGTGATAACAAAACTTTTTCACAGGACAGAAAGAAGAGCGATACACACTACATCCTAAACGAAAAAGCAACAACACGAGAAAAGTCCAACAATTAACAACAACAAAGTCTCTCTTTTAATGAGGGCGCAGGGCGAGAGGGGGACATACACTTTGCGTGTCCGCGGTGTTATTTCTCGGCGTGTGAGTGGAGAGTGAATGAGCTGAGCTCCAGACTCCGCCCTCTTGTTGAGGGCTCGGGCTTATGGAGGACTCGACTGGCGGGCTTTCACATCACCTCATGCTTTTCTTCACCCCCTCTGTTTTCTTCTCTTGACTCTTCTCCTCACCGCCTGAGCAGTGGCGCCGGACGCTCTGGGTCCTGAGGGAGAAGTGTACGGTGAACGGAGCGAACTGAACCCGCTTGACCCTGGACCTCGACGAGGAGTCGGTGAGAAAAAAAAGTGGTGAGTGTGGTGTTGTGTTGGCTTACACATTCATGCTCTCAGGCGCTTTGTTTCTAAACAGACTACTTATTATGCAAAGTAGAGCAGTGTTAATGTCCCAGTGTTTTATATCCTCTCGTTAAAACCTTAACGGGTTTTTTATTAGTTCCTCCACTACTAACTCGCTTTTTAAAGTTACACTTAGAAGTGGCCGTTTTATTTCTGTAGACCATGGATATCATTGTGCATAACTTCCTTGACCCTACAAGACCTTAGTACAAACTCATAGTAATGGGGTCTTGTTTATAAAAGGCTTGTGTTCGAATATATCTTGAAATTGTCACAATTTTAGAAATCATTTTGTGTACTGATTTACAAAATATTGATTTGATGTAAAATGCTGAGTACTTGAAAACAGGTTTTCAGATCTGACTGAAAATCCCACTGTTGTTGATGACTGTGCATATAAATGTGTTATTTGTATGCAAGTGCAGAGACAATGTATTTAAAACAAATGTAATATTAAAGAGCATTTTTAAAAAGTAGCTATTGAACTTAAAGTTCCCCTCTTCCTATCAATAAAATACCTATAAACACATCTTTGTTCATAAAAATGACATGGTTAGAAATTGTTACCAAAAACAAAAAATCACCTACTGCCTTAACATGGCTTAGCAGACATGTAACTGTATACCTTCACATTCATTCAGCAAACAGATTCAGAGTATGGAGTTAGACCTGTGATTAACAGCCAACAGAGAATATTTTTATTAGGTATCACCAGGTTTTTGCCTTAAAAAGTTGGACAAGTGTCAGACTGAAAAATAGTGGTGTAATTATTGTGCTTTAGAAAAGCAGAATGTTTTAGGCTTTGCGTGGCTACTACAAAGTTAATTGCTTATATATTTTATAATATTTATATGGATCTTGTCTGAGTTTCTACACATCTAATGGGATAGACGCGTCTGCCCACAATTCAAACAGTGGTGCAGCCCATGCCCCAACAGTAGAATTTTCTCCATTTATAATAAATGTGTCTGTACATTAGACTTCCTGAGAAAAGGACAAGCTTCTTTTAAAGATCCTCTTCAGAGAAAATCCAATTAATTACCTTGTTGACATGTCCATGTCAGGGGTATTTGCTAGAAGGTGTACCATCCGTAAAAATAAAATGTCAGCATTACAGCTGAACAATTCCACAGTGAAACTGGTGTGTTTCAAAGAGGGTCTGAAATGGACAAATTCAGACAGCCAGAGTTTCTTATCTCATACACTTAAGGAAGCAACTCTGCCACTTGCCGATTGGAGCTTTCGAGCTGTAGGCGAGTGGCCAGATATCCAAGTGGAGTTGGGTATGGTGAAGAAACCCACTGAGTTGACCAACACTAATGACATCTCCACAAAATCCATCTGCAGCTGTAGAGCACACATGCTTAATTGCATTAACAAACTTAACCCCCTTGAGTAGTTTCCCATGACTGTGATGTACATCAGTCATTGACGCAATAAAGATCCAGCTCTGAACAAAGTGCCAACCATAACTCCTAACTGAAATCAGGAGGCTTTATGAAGTAAAGTACTGCGCCGGGGTGTATTACCACATTGATGTGTTTTCCAAGGCCATAATTAAAGCATGTTCCCAAGACAGTCCAGAGACAGAAAGCAGCTTATGAATCAACGGCAGTGGGAGTCAGTTCTGTTGCCCATCTTATTTGGCTTATATGCCCATAATTAACAGATGGCAAGCAAATCTGTGTGACGTATTTATTCATACTCATTATGCCGTCAAGAAGTTCATCAGTGTATAATGTATCAGATTGTTAACTGGTTGGAAATATTTGATAGGTTTTATATTAACTCTTGTTTTGAGCTGTATTATTACCACTCCACCAACATTGTGAAGTTAAGATGTATCGGGAGTGTTGCTTACTTCATTACAATCAAATATTATGTTTTAATTCCAAGACTATGCCCACATTTTTCTATGTTCTTTTTCTAAGTAAAACAATAGAAAACAAATTGAGGGTAAATCCAGTCATGATGGATGCCAATGTGTCAATTCTGATTTCTATGATGAGTGTATAAATGGGTCAGTCGGATTTTTCTATGTGCAGGCAAAGTATTGTCTGTATGCTACAGATGACACACTCAGAGATTCGCTTGATAGATGCTGGAATATTTCTTTAAATCATCCCTTTTTTTAAAAGCGGAAGCCTTTGCAAATACATAACCTTAATTTTGGGGCTCATATGCTGGTGTCAGATGTGTGTGGGACTGAACTGTAACATGGCAAGGAGGGGAACATCCTGGCTATGTGTGAGCAGTATGGCCTGAATCAGAAATCTACAGCACATTCATTGAATATGCATGCATGTGTTAGGGAGGCAGCTGTTGACACCTTCACATGCATCAGCAGCATCAGCTGTTATTTACAGAATATCATTCTGCTGGTGAACTGCAAAATGTCTTGTGTACACAGATTATATAGACACATAATTATAGAAATTGTAGCATGTGCTGTATACGCCATAGATGTCAGTAGGTTTTTGTTTTGTTATGTTTTTTTTTTTTTTCTCAGAAAAGAGGGCATTGGTTTTGTTTTCACGCTGTTTGAGAGCCCCGTAATGCAGAGTTTAGGCAGGAAGTTTGAAGACTACACATCAAAAGGAAATGAGCTCTGCTGCATTGGAGCTCTGTGTGGCTTTCGGTATGACACGCGAGCGTCTTTTTGAGTCTGTTCAGAACATGCTGTGACAACAACACCCTTAAGAGAGGCTTCTTCATATCTACATAACCACTTTCTCTCATACAAGCACACATGTCACATGAGAAAATAATCACACCATGATCCCTCCTCATCACTGACTCTTCAGTATCATAAATAATTGCCTCCACAGTTCTTCTGTTATTTGGTGGCCCTCACTCTCATTGCACGATGGGATCTTTTCGGCGGCACAGGCCACGCTTCATGAGCTCACCGGTGCTGTCAGACCTGGCCCGCTTTCACGCCAGCTCCCCAACTTTGCAGCTTTCTAACGCCAGTGTCTGGAACAGGTAGGTCACACACACACACACACACACACACAGAATGACATATTGTTTTTAAATATTTCTTCAAACAGAAAGGCCTAGCAATATTAATACACAAAAAAGAATACAAGGAAGCATTATCTCTGTCATTGTATCTTTTAATCTCTAGAATTTGCGAAACATTACATCTCTGTTCAGGAAGTTTATCAGAATCTGCATGTTCTGTATTGTCATCACCATATGAAAAATTCAGTTTGATGTTGCTGTTTATTTTTATATTTTAGACTTTTTTTGAAGGCCAGCTGGCCATTATATTTTCTATGTATTTATTGGTGAAGCAGCCATGCTACCAAGCTACATGGAAGCACTGTTACATTTGTTTACTTTATAAGGAAAAGAATGTTTTATGGGTTTTCCCCCAACTTCTTTCCTCTGTATTTGGGTGGTGTGTTAATAATATTTCAGAGGTACTTTTCTTGTGTGAGAGCAAATATGTTCTGTCTAAAAGTATATAATGCAAATCTATTTGATTTTGTAATTAGGCAAATGATAAAGAAAAAGTAGCCCCCACTTTTTGCCTTTTTTATTTCCTTTTGGAAACAAGGCTGCTGCTGCCCCTCTTTCAGGAAGTCTGGAGCAGGATGTTATTCAGATGTGGTGGGCTCATGGCCGAAAAGGCCATGTCATCAAGCTTCAAGATTTAGACTATGGAAACGGAAATGTACATATCCACATTTAGTCAGCACCACAGAGAGGATTTGCATTCAGTTGAGATGGTTCAGACACTTCTGGGAAGACTACGCATGACCATGCAAATTTACTTGATAGGTTGATGCTGGAATTTCCATGTTAAAAAGGTAAATAACATACTCGCTTTCCTTCTTTATGTAAGGACTGATTCATCTGATATGTTTTGCAGTGTACAAACAGCTGTTATCAAAGTGTTCCAAGGAGGAGGGCTTCAGACCAATGAGCTGTACAATCTGAATGAAAGCATCAGGTAGGTGAAACAGGATAAAAAAGAATGAGAAAATTAATAACAACTTTAAATCAATATTGACATTTTGCACCTTGTACGTTGAGGTCCCTGATCATACTAAGCAGTGTTCAAAATCTCATACTCTTTAAAAGACAACGTCTTTATATTTATTTTATGTTGGACTGAAGTGAAGTGACTTTTATGCATCTCAAAACCTCATAGAGTTCATGGTACTGTCACAACAAGCCAACAGCTGAGCAAAAGCAAAGATTGGCTAGTATTATGCTACATTATCATTTACATCATTTCACTCCAACCATCTAGCTATCATCATGACAAGCTCAGATACCCTCCATAATACCTTGTTTTACTTGAAGATATGTCACAGTATGGAAATAAATTGTGCTGTTTGCCTGAATTAAACAACTAAATCTGCTTTTAAGTTGAAGAAGTTGCAATGTAATTTTTGAAAAATGATAATTTATTAATTTGTTAAACGAGTCCTGGCCCAAATCACCAAGATCTTTTATATTTAAATTATTTTAAAGGATTACCAAAATGATATAACTTTTTCAACTATATTTTTGTGTTCTCAGGTGGCTTCAAAGGACAGAACTGGGTTCCTTCATCACAGAATACTTTCAGGTGAGGTGTCATTACTGCACAGAATGTCAGAAGAATGGCGCCATAAATAAAAGCACTGAACCATTAACTGATTTACCGGTGCTCTGATAATATCTGCTTTTATGAATCCATACAAATTTGTAAGATATTCTGAAGTATCACAAACATCCATCAGTTAGTAAAGCAGTAAAATGTGCTGAATTTCTTTTAATGCTTTCTTTGATTTCACATAGGATCAGCTCTTAAACAAAGGCTTGGCACATATATTAGAGAAAATTCAGCTTCATAAAGGTGAGCATTGAAAAGGGTAGCCATTATAATAATTTTACACATTTCTTTTATGTGTTTAGGATATTATATTTTCATACAGCTGTTTCGAGTAGTGGACAGAAGCTGTATTTTCAAATACCTTTCAGGTCCTTACATGTTCTAGTCTTGAGAAAACTCAAGACTAGTAAAATGTAATATGATACTACTCTGTCTTTGTTTTTTTTCTGCCCAGATGAAAACTGGCTCCAAGCATTGTCTGAGATATGGATAGCATTTTTCACTGAGATCCTTCCAACGCTTCAGGCCATATTCTATCCTGTACAGGTAACTGAGCAGTGTCATTCACCATGTTTGTTGTTAAGCTGTGCCAGTTAATGGACAATGAGACTGGTTGTGGATTTTTTTAAAATTTGGTGTGCGTGCAGGGTCAAGAGCTGACAGTGAGGCAGATGGCTTTACTTGGTTTCAGGGACCTGGTTTTGCTGAAGCTCCCTCTAGAAAACAAGCTTCATACTGCTTCTTATCCTCCTGCTATAATACAGATGCTGCTCATACTGCAGGTGAGGATTTCTGTGAATAAACTACATGAACATTGTGCTTTTGCAGATTATTTAAAAAAATATTGGACTGATACAGCTTTTAAAACATGTACTTGATAACCATGTGTAATACCCTTGATATTGATATCGATATTGATTATAAAAGAGCCAGTGTCACAGACATAGATTAGACCTAACCTAGTATTAGAAAGAATTTCCAGTGCTGATTCAACATTGGCACTGCAAGTCTTAATCCATGTCTGGGAAACTGGCCCATACTATTTTGCTGAAGTAGAGCAATGCAGAAAATAGCAGTGCTTGTAAAAGGATCTACAAGGGATATACATTTTTGTATGCAAATTGTCCCCATTATCTGTTGCAGGCTTTATTTACAGGTCAAATATATTTTGTTACTCTGTACTCTGTTCTTTAATGGACCTTTGCAAAAAGCTCACTTTTTTTTTCTCTAAAATATTTTGTTACTGTACTGATGTTCTAAATGCCACAGGCATATTTGCCATTGACATGGGTGACTGGGTGAATGAGTCACCTCACACATTCACATGTGTTAAATTTAGTCTGTACTGTCAGTCAGAGCACTTACTGTGGTTTTTTATTTTTCTTCCAGTAATATGACCTTTTGAATTTTAAAAGCAATTACATTAGCAAGTGACCAAGAAATAACCAAATTCCTTTTAAATAAGACATATTATTTCCCTTTTGCAGAAGTTAACGCAGTTCTCTGGGGTTTTAATTAAATTTGTGACATACTTTGGTCAAAATACCAGAAAGATAAAAAAACACAGCCTTGTTCTCCCCTGTCTAAAGAGCTTCTTCATAGTGACCAGTTTTAGTGCCTGTTCCAAAGAGCCCAGCAATAGGGCTCAAGGAGAAGAAATGCTGGTTTTGAGTCTTTCCTGCTATATCTTCTCTGTCACTGTTTTCACAATATTTAATTGGCCTTGTTTTGCTCTGTATAACTTTGTCTTTGAACTCTTGAATAAACATGTGTAGAGAATTGTGATTTGAGGGACTCAGACAAGGAGGCAAGACAAGTCTTAAAGGAACACTAAGTAGTATTTTTCCCTTCAAAATCATTGTAATGCTGAACTGAGCTGTGATAGGGAGAATAGAGCCTTGTCATTTTTAATCTGGGCTCAGCACTGTGTAAGTTTGGAGGAGTGTAGGAGACCACCACCTACTCCCCCCTCCTCCTTGATTATGTCACCTACTCCTTGAAATAAACTCTACAAATGTAGGAGGATCCCAGGAACAAAGACACCAACTCTTACCTGCTCTCTACATAAGAGACAGCACAAAATAAGAGCAACTCATTTTCCCCCATGCTTTCTGAAAGGCAGATCAGAGGTTACAGGTTGATAGGAGCTACGGATCCTCAAATTAATTTCCCCTTTAAAGTAGGCCGTTTGTATCAATAATTTAGCAAAAATGACAAATCAGGTTAAGTATGCTCTGCTTTATATATGTCAACTTCTTTTTAAATTCCTAACATTTTTACTCTTATTTTCAATTGTATTTAACAAAACACCAGTCTCATACCTATTGCCTTGTGATAAGGACATATGGTTAGAAAGGAATGGAATGGAATCAGTGACTGTGTGGATGCTTTTCTAAAAACAGGGAATTCATGAACCTGGAGGGCCGAGTAAAGAGTATTTCCTTCTGGAGAAACTGGTGGACAAGGTGATTTCACCCTACCTGAGTAACTACCTCTACGTGAACCACACAGACTCCTCTTCAGGTGAGTTTTCACATTGCAGTATCTGACCTGCTGCCCTCATAACAAGCCATTATGCTCTTTCTGAATAAGACATGTCCTTCTCACTTTTACACCAGAGTGTCATTTGGAACAATCAAAATTGGTGTCATCGATACACTTTGGCCAGCCAGAGATCACAGTGACACACTATTCTCCAGAGTGCTTACTGGCTCCTCTCGTGGAACAAGAGGGTGAGGCATACCTGGAGAGAACCGGAGGTGTACGACGCCATACAGTCGCCAATGTTCACTCGGACATCCAGCTTCTCTCTATCACTAACAGAATGACATCTGTGGATGCTGATGGTGGTAGATGTAATCAAGGGAATAAGTCCAGCAGATGTGGTTCCCCCAGGCCATTCACCAGTGAATCAGTCATACTGGATCCGCAATCAGCTGCATCAGAATCACGGAAGAGGCAGAGCCCTGCTCACATGAGCTGTGAACTGGCCAGTTGAAATGTCATAATGGACAGGGTACTCCCTTAAAATATACCCTGTTGTGCCCTTGAACAAAAGCCCAGGTAATCAGTGTTGATTACTCACAGTAGGTTGTATGCACTAAAACAGAAATGTTAATTATAAACACCATACAAGGATGCAGCATATGTTATCCCATCCCATGAATAACCAAGACTGCAGGTTTTCATTAATCACACTAGCACAGTCCTATGGAGGACCACAAAAAACTTTGAGTACAGTATGGGCAAAAATGACCACTGAAAAGTGTCCAGTGAGAGTTATACATAACAAAATCTGTGAATATGTGGATTGTACCAGTGTCTTAAGCATATGTCTGAGCAAATATTTGCACATTTGACCGTTTCTCATATAAAAAAAGGAGCTGTACAAATTCTTTAAACAAGGCAAGATCTACCCTGAATTTTCTGCAGTAGTGTCTCATATACAATGTTTTTTATTCAAGAGCAGTTGTTCGGTCAAATTGAACATATAAAGCATAAGGGATTTTTTAAAGCTCTTTAGGCAATCTCTTATAAGCTCAGATTCCTCCTATGCAGTGCTCTAAGAAGCATGGATTTTTCCTGCTGTGATAGTGGCAAAGCTTTGTGGAATTTCAGCCCTGCTGAGCTAACAGAGTTTACATAGCTGCAGTAAGGCCAGGGTGCATGACTTGTGAATTGTAGTTCAGCATGCCTGGTGATTTCTTTGATCTGCCACAAATACTAAACTTTATATTTAAAGGAAGTTTTCAATCTAGGATTTTGCTGTTGCTGGTAATGTCTAGATTTTTTTTAATCTAGCCATTAGCATTGTTAACATGATACAATTGTAATTGTTATATACTGCCTTACAGTCATTTTAGCACAGCAAGTTTTAAGTTAGAATTTTGTCTTTAATTGAGTTATATCTGGTGAATTTTGGACAGGAAAAATCACCAAACAGGAGTAAAAATGGGAGTAGTATTCTCTGAATTTAGGTATTAGACAAAACCTTATTGAGACTTCAGATGTGTGTGATTAAGATCTTAAATACATGGCCTTACATGTCTTTGTTTCAAGCCATTTTATTTTGTTTACAATTTATTTTGGTGGAGTGCAAAAGAAGTAGTTGGTTCCAGGGAAATTGAGTGATTTTATTTGAAGATGAATTTAAAGTTTGAAATGTAGTGTTTACATGCGAATGTTTTATGTGAATGTAATTTTACGATTAAGTACAAAATAATAAAGAATAATTTTATATATATAATATAAAATGTGTTTCATAAAAGAAATATTGGTAAGACATCTTTGATACACTGTATTAGCTACTAAAGCTTTTCATTCAATCACCTTCTGGTGATACGCATCTCCTTTTCTGGTAACATAGTAGTGGATTACAACTCTAAGTTATTCACAAGTGGAGGTCGTTTCCTTCAGGAATACAACCAAACATTGTTCAATGCAGTGTTCCTAGAATAGATAAGGAGTTAAGGAGCTTTGTGGCCTTATTTGAATGCTGATCCCCTACTGGGAAACCTTTGTGTGGCAGCTGAGGAATCTGACCCTGATGAAGAGGGTGGAGGTGCTGCTCAAAGACATAAGATTTAAAGGTAAGGGTGATAGTGTTTTATTTGGTTCTGAGTTGTTAAGGGAATTCAATGTTAAATTATTGATTTTAATAACTAATTTCTAAATGCCAGTCAATAATTTTAGAAAACATTAACTATCAAAGGCTGTAATATTGGTGTAGCTGCACAATTTCAGTAGAGGTCAAAGTTCACTTTGTCGGGGGTGGCGGGTGTAAGGGGTTCGGAATTCAATGTGTCAAACAGGCAGCTGACTTCCCGCTCACCATCAGACACCCGATATCAAGGCAGAAAATGTTACTGTTTAAAATATTATATGATATAATAAAAAGCGTATAATAAGTTAAACAAAATAATACAAGAAAAGTTTAGGCAACAAGCATATTTCACACGTAATCTGTCAAAATTACTTCTAAAGCCCGGTCGTCACTGTTAGGTGCTACAGCGACATCTAATGGAGGAACAATAGTACAATCCCTATGCTGTTCTCCGTGCCACTGAATAAAGCATACAAGAAAATGGAGTAAATCACACGTTCAGGTAAGAATATATTATTTAAAAGCAAAACTAAGCTAAGCAATAAACCCCTTCCTTATGGATATTTTTTTCATTCACAATTTATATTAAAAAAACAAACAATAAATAAAAATGATCAAATTCAAACGTAAAAACTGAACATTTACTTGAACAAAAATGTACTTGAGAAAAGTGAATTGACACAAAATGTAAATTATATTAGTGAAAGATTTTTGCTTTCAAAATATGTGAGCAAAGCAGTTCCTTCATTTTAGTGAGTATTGGAACTTGAAATGTTATTTTAATTCCCTGCAAGTTAAAGGATAGAGTAGTAGAGTAAGACCCCTGACCTCCATTTTAGCCGACTCCTCACACTACACCAAGGAAATCCACAGACAAGACTCCTAATCTTTAGTATAATTAAACTGAATTTCACTCCTCTGTGATGAATAAATGTACGTAAGGCAAATGTAAATTTAACATTTATTTGTATATTTAGTTTAACATATTGGAAGTACATGACAAATAAAATACTAAATGTGCTGTACATTTTACACAAACACCCAGTTTATCATTATATGTATAATTTAACAAATAAACAATGTTACAATGTTCAGAGGTGTGCATACTTTAGGACATGTTTACTTATCCCTGGTCAAAATAATAACACTTATTGTGTTTATTTATTTGGAATTATATTTCTATCGTACTATATTATCAAGAAAAATATATTTGCCTTCTTACTGCCACTATTGGTCTACATGTACCTGTTTCTACACCAAGCATTGGGCAATAACTGTCCACCACAGCTGACTGAACACAGCATAAAACATGCCAGAACACAAATGTAAATAAACACAATTATTTTAAGTATTAATATTTTTACATCGGTGTAAATATATAACATTATTTAAAAGGTGTTAACCCCCCCCATATTAATTTTAAGACACGTTTCAATTAAATGATATTATGTATACGTGTAGCTATTAAATGAATAAATATTTATGTGTTCATGTTAATTTTATTTAAGGTTACATGTTTTTATAGATATTTAACCGTTCTCCTATCTAAACACACACACACACCCTGCCCATATGGTCCTACAACTTGCAAGGGCCTGGTTGAAGAACCTCAGCCGCAACTCCGAAGAACTCCGACCACAATGTCCTTTTTTGGAAAACAAAATAAATAAATAAAATACGGCGTTGGTTGTTTTCTTGGACATAAGATTTAAATATGACGTTGATGATGAACAGATGTGTTTCGGGACTTTGTTCAATGCACTAAAAGCTGGTGTGTCCTGCTTCCTCCCCCCCGGTAGGTGGCGATCTCTCCACATTGTTTCTTTCTCTGTGTGAGTCTGAGCGGAAGGGCTCCAGTGTCTCTGTCTCTCCGAGTGTAGAGCTGTAGAGGCGGGCTGACTGCAGGAAAGCGGACTTATTCGTGTCTCTCAGCGGATAGTAGAGCACTGATGTGCGGGTGTTTTTAGGCGGGTCTGGGTGTTTTTTTTTCAGACGGATTCTTGACTGCAAAAACCAGTCTTATCAGGACTTTCGCTGCGGGTTCTCGCGCTAATGGCGGCCACAGTGGAGGAGCTCTACCGCAACTACGGCATTCTCGCGGACGCTAAAGAGGACCTCGGCCAGGTGCGGGGAGCAGAAACTAACCTCCACTGCACTCCAATAAATATACTAATATAACACACTTACAGCAGGGGTGTGGGGGTGTGCAGAGAAGTTACTATATTACAGAAAGTTATGAGGGAGATGAGAGCGCCGAGGCCTGCTGCTGCTAACGCGGCTAGGCAGGCGGGGGTCGGTTATTATCCGCGCCTAAAACGTTCTTCCCGACGGAAGTATAAATGGAGCTCAACTGAGCCCGAGTTTAACTACTCGGTTTCTTGGTTTAGTGGTGTTCAGCTCTCCACCAGACGGCTTGACTGTGTGAAGTAAATGCAGGCTGTTTCTGTGTGGGGTCGTTAGCTTAGCACAGACATGGCTGCTTCTAATGAGTCCGCTGTGACTTAAACTGACAATGACAGTGTGGAGGCGCTGTTACACACCATCTATCATTAGGTTATCATTAAAACGACTGAAATAAGGTTGACCAAAGTAAAATGTGTTTGCATGTGTATTTTTTGATACACTTCTTGATAGCAACAGCAACATATTAATATAAAATAATATAATAATCATAATAATAATATATCATATTAATATAAGTTTGTTATGAGCGATGTGCCATTATGACTAACTATAAATGTAAAAAAACTACAATATGTACTAAGGGAAAATTATGCCGTGTTAATATGACGTTTGTCTTCTTAAAAACGCACTTTTAAACACAGACCTGTTTGTTTTTAAAATGCTCCTCCAGTGAGAATTATTATTATTTTTTTTTTTACCATATTAACACATCCTTGTGATTTTTGTATGGTAAAAGACGTTCTCATGAGCAAAACATGTAGCCAACACCATGGCTCAGCCTTTCTGCTTTGGAATTGTAGTGTTTTTTAAAAAAATGGGTGAATTCAAACAGCCAGGGTTTCTTACATCAAATATCTGATGAACTAATCCTGTCAAGTTAGCATTTGCAGAGGGATGGTTTATTCATAGATTTATCAGAAATGTGTGGTTTTTTTTAATGGCAGCTGTGTGTGAATGATGGGATTTTTGTGATTTCAGCATAAAGATGCCTACCAGGTTATTCTGGATGGTGTGAAAGGTGGCCCAAAGGAGAAGCGTTTGGCTGCACAGTTCATTCCAAAATTCTTCAGCAGTTTTCCAGAACTAGCAGATGCAGCAATTAATGCCCAGTTGGACTTGTGTGAAGACGAAGATGTGTCTGTAAGATGCCATTACCTAAATAATTTTCTCCCTAGCCCCATTTTAATGAAAGACCTGTAGTCACTAATTATTTCAATAACAAGTATGTAATAATTGTATTCTTTGTATTTATCTTTTGTAGATTCGCAGACAGGCCATTAAAGAACTCCCACGCTTTGCTGCTGGAGAAAATTTACCCAGAGTGGCAGATATCCTTACACAGTTACTACAAACGGGTATTGAACAGAATTACTTCTGTGGCAGTCTAAATTGGTCTAATTTCTATTCTAGGCAATTTATTACATACAGTTAACAACATTTTAATTGACTATGTTTTATAGTAAAATACATGTTACAGTGCAGTTACAGTCAGTTTTCATAGATTTGTAAGGTTTATTTATAGACTTATGTATTTGTGTATCTACTCATCTTTATTTATTTTATTTAGATGATTCAGCAGAATTCAACCAAGTAAACAATGCGCTGATCTCCATATTTAAAATTGATCCAAAAGGTAATTACATTTTGTTGAGTTTTGTCTTAGTTTCACAACCTGAATATTTACATTATCAAATAACATGTGTGTGTGTATACAGGTGCTGGTGATAAAATTAGAATATCTTTAAAAAGTTGATTTATTTCAGTAATTCCATTCAAAAAGTGAAACTTTTATATTATCCTCATTCATTACACACAGACTGATATATTTCAAGTGTTTATTGCTTTTAATTTGATGATTATAACTGTCAACTAAAAACTCCAAATTCAGTATCTCAAATTAGAATATTACTTAAGACCAATACAAAAAAGGATTTTTTTATATTGATGTACATGAAATGTATGTACATGTACAGCACTCAATACTTAGTTGGGGCTCCTTTTGCCTGAATTACTGCAGCAATGCGGCGTGGCATGGAGTCGATCCATCTGTGGCACTGCTCAGGTGTTATGAGAGCCTTAGTTGCTCTGATAGTGGCCTTCAGCTCTTCTGCATTGTTGGGTCTGGCGATTGCATCTTTCTCTTCACAATACCCCATATACTCTCTGTGAGGTTAAGGTCATGTGTGTTTGCTGGCCAATTAAGAACAGTGATACCATGGGCCTTAACCCAGGTACTGGTAGCTTTGGCACTGTGCGCAGGTGCCAAGTCCTGTTGGAAAATTAAATATGCATAAAGTTGGTCAGCAGCAGGAGTCATGAAGTGCTCTAAAACCTCCTGGTAGACGGCTGCTTTGACCTTGGACCTTAAACACAGTGGACCAACACCAGCAGATGACATGGCACCCCAAACCATCACTGACTGTAGAAACTTTACACTGGACCTCAAGCAACATGGATTCTGTGCCTCTCATCTCTTCCTCCAGACTCTGGGACCTTGATTTCCACAGAAAATGCTAAATTTGCTTTCATCAGAGAACATATCTTTGGATCACTCAGCAGCAGTCCAGTCTTTTTTGTCTTTAGCCCAGACAAGACATTGCTGACGCTGTCTCTTGTTCAAGAGTGGCTTCACACAAGGAATTCGACAGCTGAAACCCATGTCTTGCATACGTCTGTGTATTGGTTCTTGAAACACTGTCTCCAGCTGCAGTCCAGTCTTTGTGAATCTCCCCCTCATTTTTGAATGGGTTTTGTTTCACAATTGTCTCCAGGTTCCTGTCCTCTTTTTGCTTTCCTTTGCCTCTCTATTGATGTACTTGGATGCAGAGCTCTGTGAACAGCCAGCCTCTTGTCTTGCCCTGCTTGTGTAAGGTGTTAATTGTTGTCTTTTGGACAACTGTCAAGTCAGCAGTCTTCCCTGTGATTGTTTTGAGTTAATTAGCTGATTAGAGTGTGGCACCAGGTGTTTTCAATATTGAACCAATATTGAAAAATATTTTAATTTTCTGAGATACTGAATTTGGGGTTTTCATTAGTTGTCAGTTATAATCATCAACATAAAAGAACACATATATCAGTCTGTGTGTGTAATGAAAGAGTGTAATATACAACCTTCACCTTTTGAACGGAATTACTGAAATAAATCAACTTTCTTTATGATATTCTAATTTTATGACCAGCACCTGTATATCACAGCAGTAATATGTAAAATTGTCAAATCACAATTTAAAATACCACAATGGCCCTATTTGTTTTTTTAAGGGACTCTTGGAGGCCTGTTTAGCCAGATTCTCCAAGGAGAGGATGTTGTACGAGAAAGGGCAATAAAGTTCCTTTCCACAAAGTTAAAGACGATGCCAGAGGACATCTTGACCAAGGAGGTGGAGGACTACGTCTTCATAGAGACTAAAAAGGTTATCTGGTTTGCATTGATATATAATGTATAGAATAAGATTTTTTTTTAATTAAATGAATTATTTCCCAAGTCTAGAGAACTGATGCTAAAGAATCAGGCAGGAAGAAATAGAGTGCAGTTTATATATAAAATGTGTGTATATTTATTTATCTATTTATTTTTAAATGTAATTAATTAATTTACTTCAATTATGTTCCCTTTTATTGAATTCCAGTTAGGAAATAACATGAAAATGTTTAGCTCAATCAGATAGAGTCAAGGATGTAACTCTTATTTGTATTTTTAAAGAAGAATACAGACAATTGATTTACCCTTGTATTCTAATGTGGTGCAGGTACTGGAGGACGTGACAGGAGAGGAGTTTGTGCTGCTGATGCGGGTACTGTCCAGTTTGAAGTACTTGCAGACAGTGAGTGGGAGGCAGCAGCTTGTGGAACTTGTGGTAGAACAGGCCTTTTTGGAGCAGCCCCTCAACCCTGCTGACACTGACAGCGTAGATCGTCTCCTACAGTGCACACGCCAGGCACTGCCACTCTTCTCGGTGAGAGATCAATTCTCACACTGGCTATGTTTGCAAGGACAACAATCCTGCTAAGGTCTTAGCCTAAGAAATATGTCTGTACCAAGGCATTACAAAATCTGCACTGAATGTTGCTCACTTTTGAGTGACTTGTATACAAGTATGAGAGCAAAGACTGATTTTATAACTTCAGGATGCCCTGAAATTTAGCCATGTGTAAATTTATACACCACTTAAAATATATGCACTCCATTTTCAGAGGACTTTGTTTTGGTGTCACCATGTTGTGTGTTACCTCTTTAATTTATTTATTAATTTGTTATGTGTAGCTCTAATTTCATTGGCTGTGTATAATTACAATTGGATTCAGATCAACAAAAATTTTCCAAATATGCTCTTTACAAGATTATAGGAATGTTTTTCAACCAATGATATTAAGACTAATATTGAGCAGTTGCTGTACATATAAAAGCTGCTGACGTTTCAGTTGGTATCTTGAAGCATATTCTTTACAAATGTATTTTTTTCTTTTATATAGAAATGATTAACTTTTACCTTATTTCCACAGAAAAATGTGCATTCCACTCGATTTGTGACATACTTCTGTGAACATGTTCTTCCTAACCTCAGTATGCTGACAAGCCCTGTAGCAGAATTGGACATCCAGCTTGAAGTGAGTGAACTTTTGTATTGCAGTCAAATTAAAAAAAAATTCAGAAGTTACATTTTTTAAGTAATATTAAACTGTTTTTAGTATGTCATGGTGTTATATCAAGTATTTACAACAATATCCGGAATGGCTCAACCAATCAGATTTTAGGAACTGAATGTTTAACTTTTTTATTTTTAACTATTTGTATTTTAATTACTGTATACATGTTCAAGTACATGTTTTCTACATGCATTGCAAAGCTTTGGAATAGCTACAATGAACAACCCCCATTATCCTTTACACTGACTTTGTGACTCGCTTTTCTTTTTTCAGGTCCTGAAGCTTTTGGCTGAGATGAGCCCATATTGTGGTGACATGGACAAACTGGAGGCCAACCTAATGATGCTTTTTGAAAAGTTATTGGTGAGATTTTAGTGGTTTTAACAGACAATGACAGCAGAACCTTAAAATGTCTACGTTTACCTGCAGGCATGGCAAGAGAATAAATTAGGCTGTATGTCTTTTGTGTTCAGGAGTTTATGCCTCTGCCTCCTGAAGAAGAAAATGGAGAAAACACTGCAAATGAGGAACCTAAGCTCCAGTTCAGTTATGTCGAGTGTCTGCTCTTCAGTTTTCACCAACTTGGCAAAAAGTTACCAGATTTCCTCATTGATAAGGTCAATGGTGAAAGGTTAAAAGACTTCAAGATCAGGCAAGTTTCTCTTTGCTTCATGATTGACCCCATTAGTTTTTTCTGTATTCTGACCTGCCTGCTTCATTTAATTAACATGTCATCAGCTCTTTTTCCTGGATTGAATAAATGTTTGATCAGAAAATATACAGTTGCACAGAGCAAGGGAGCTTATGACATGTCGTAGTTAAAAAAACAAAAAAAACATTGACGTAACTTTTGTTGTCTAGTCAAATATAATTTAAATTTTACATGATTTGGAAGCATTGCTGTGGGGTGTGGAGTTATAGAAACAAGTGGTAATTGTATTCATTTACTGGATCTGCAGGCTACAGTATTTTGCTCGAGGACTGCAAGTATACATTCGGCAACTTCGTGTGGCTTTACAAGGCAAAACTGGTGATGCGCTAAAGACTGAGGAGGTACAGTCACGTGATTCTCTCCACGACTCTTTTTGATAAGTTGTCTG
Organism: Hoplias malabaricus; assembly: GCF_029633855.1. Lineage (NCBI taxonomy): Eukaryota > Metazoa > Chordata > Actinopteri > Characiformes > Erythrinidae > Hoplias > Hoplias malabaricus. The sequence continues at coordinate 32,965,739 of NC_089803.1, forward strand.
TGAATGTTGATAATTCAGAATGATACACTAGGTTCTGGTTTTTAATTCATTGTATAAATGTTTTTTTGTTTGTTTTACTGTAATTACAGCTGTTAATATTTTGATCTGAATATTGACTTTCGGATGTTTTTTGTTTCTCTTAGAATAAAATCAAAGTTGTGGCTTTGAAAATTACCAACAACATCAATGTCCTCATCAAGGTAATGTTAAAAGATTTTGAAGCTTCACAAGAGCTTTACAAATATTAAGAAAACTGCTGCACTCTTGAGGTTTGAATAACACTGGTTTGTTTCCCTGCTAACGTTAACTGACTTTTTTAGGACCTCTTCCACAATCCTCCATCTTACAAAAGCACAGTCACTCTGTCCTGGAAACCTGTGCAAAAGACTGAGGCAGCAGCTGTGGTGGGGTAAGCCTCTCATGCCAGCCACTGAATCTTTCAGTTGCATTGTAACACTTGGTTTGTCTTAAAATGATTGGTATAAATTTCCCTTGGTTAGTGATGCATAATTGTCTGAGACCTTTTATTGTGTCTTGTAGTCAGAAACGTCTGTCTGGAGATGATACTGGTGCAGCAACAGTTGGAAAGAAAGTTTCTCCTTTACCAAGGAGAGATGCACGGCAGATATACAACCCTCCAAGTGGAAAGTACAGTGCTACAATTGGAAATTTTTCTTATGGTGAGTTTGATAATCTGGACAGTAGAGATTAGTGTGTTGGGCTAAGTATACTCTTCAAAAACTAACTTTACCTTGTCTTTCAGAAATTCACTAACTTGTATTTTATACTTGCCCCCTACATTCCTTTTTGGGGCTAAAATACATTGTAGGTCGCTGTAAAGTTTTCATTTACAATAAGGCTATACACCATGAGAAAGAGGGGAAAAAAACAACTTTAGAAAGAATGGCTCTATCTTTGACACGTTTTTCATGAGTGTTAATGTAGTTGATATATTTAACCAACCAGTGTTTCACACTTTCGGTTAGCTGACAGTGAGACATTGCTGCTCAAAATTAAACATTCATACCACAGCATACCAAAGCTAATACATCTTGGGTAGTTGGTGGAAGAGAATTGATTGATTAATGGGTTTTACGTGACATGTTTGGGCTATGTTTAACTGAGCTTTTACTTGCAGAGCAAAGAGGAGGATTCAGAGGTGGCCGGGGACGAGGCTTTGGAGGAAGAGGAAACAGAAGTCGAGGACGGATTTACTGAACAAGGACAGCTACATTTCTACTCTCTCTCACACACACACACCCCTGGCAGGACGGCCACATGCCAACATCTCCACTGTTCTAAAAACATCAGCCCTCTTGGTCTCCACACACTTCTGTGCTTTCTTCATCCATGATTTTTCCCCTCATATTTGTTTTTGTTCCAGAATGTAGTTATAAAAGGTCTGCTACATATTATTTGGAACATATTTCATTTTATGTTTGTGGAGCAAAACATTACAGAGTTGTAATTTGGGATTGTTTTTGTATGGTGACACATTCTTTGTATTTCTTTTTATAAAAACCTTTTAGTTTTTCCTGTGGTTTTGTTGGGTAAATTGTCTTCACATGACTTTGTAAAATACAACCATGTTTTCCTTAAACATTTTATTATAAATTAGTCCCAGTCAAATTGGTTGTCATCGTTTGGTAATTTTTGGAAATAGTTATTTAAGTTTGTACCAAATCATTTGTGCCCTTTGGGCTCTGCTTAATTTTTGGTATGTTTTTAAAGAGAAGTGTTTTTAGTGAAATACAAATGAACAGCATTTTAGCTAGCATCCATTACAGATATTGCAGTGATTATTATTTTTACATCAGTTGGACCACTTTTTGCATGCATGTTTTACAGCAGTTTGAAATTATTTAAATGTTTTTGATTAAAAAAAAAGGAAAAGCGCAAGATTTGTTGCAGTGCTAATTTGTATAGTTTTGATTCCTTGCCAGCGGTCCTAGTTCAGCTAAATTAGAATTGAAAGCCTATGTTCTTCTGCATAAGGTTACAGTGACAACTAGTTAGCTACAAGTAATGGGATGTCTTTTGATATGAATGATGATTCATAAAGGCCTCACTGCGTTTTCACACTAATGCAATTACAAGCAAGCCCTCAAGTTTCTAGTTTTCTACTCAAAAGTATATAAACATGTCAAATGCATGCAAAATAAGGCATTCTTAAATTGGCTGTGAATAGTATTGACTTGTTCATTTGAATCAATTACAGTGTTATTGCTGTTAACCACTTTCCAATCTTTATTCAGAATAAACAACAAAATCATATTTTAATGCAAAGATTTGAGGCAACCTGACAAGTCTTGTTTTCTTCCTCAAATTTTGCTACACCTTTGGGTTTGTGTCTGTGTTAATACATTTTCAATTTTATGACCTGTGTGTGTGTGTGTGTTTATATATATATATCAAATTTAAATATAGGAGAAGGAAAAAGCCTTGACTTTTCCATTCCTAATGAAATTTTCAAACGATGTAGTAAATTTAATGAAGATGTAAAGTGTATTTGTGTTTAAAGTTCTCCTTGCTTTGCTGTTGAGGTGATAACCCATGGATATAGATGACTGTAGGACGCTTAAAAAAAACACACAAAAACATGCATTGTGAATGCACCTCCTTTGTCCTTGACTTTCATGTCATCTTCATCATCCCCCAGGTGATGTTACTTATTGATTTCTGAAATATTTTGACTGGTTAAAAAAAACCTGACATGTCACTGCTTCTTTGCATTTCTCTTGCTGGACAACATGGGTATGACAAAAAAGTTAAAGCTAGCCAGGGAACAGCACTAGACCTTTCCCATTTCACCTGGCTAATGCCTTATCCTATGTAGAATAAATAAGTGGATTTAGGCCTTGGTCCCTTTTGATGATGCATCTTGTATGTGTGAGGATCTCCTGAACAATTTATTCACTGTACAGAAGATAAATGAATGAGAATGAATATTTTAAGCTGTTTGTAATCTTCAACCAGCACCAACACTGATTCAGAAGAAAACACTTTTAAGCCAAATCAAAGCACCCAGTGACCACTGGTGAAGGACTAGAGGATGACAGACATAAACCCAGCTACCGTCTCTGACTTTACATCTACAAGGTGGACCAAGGTGTGTCTTGTCTGATCCACTTATAACAACACAAACACCATTTCAGTATCACTGCAGTGTTAAGAATGATCTACCACCCTAGTCATACCTGCTCTGTGGGGTTCCTGATAGGGAGAAAGAGGGCTAGAAATATGCAGAGCAACAGGTGACCTACAGTCTATAATTATAGAATTATGAAGTGTGTCTATGGCACAAGATTCACTGTGTAAAGAAACATGTTAAAAGTTTGCTGTACAGATTCATAAACGGTGGGGGAGCATTGGACTCAAGTCAGGGCTTAAAATCTCTCTAGGGATTTTAACCTAACGTTGCCAAGACTGCCTACTACTGCAGAAAGTAATTTGATACCTAAAAGAACGAATCACATGTCTACTATTTTGGTACGATATGTAGTAAACTCTGAAAGATGTCGGACCAGTAGCAGAGCCAGCACAAAAGGATATACGGAAGTGTGTATACGTGGAGATACAATAGCCAATAGCCAGCTGGCAGAATTCTTGACAGTGCGGCCAGATTAACGCACTGTCTACTTGAGCGTCTGTGGTGGTTAGGGCTTGGCTTAAAGCTAGACTAGGTAGTATTTACCTTACAATTAAAGCTTCAAAATAATTGTAATGCTCCACTAGCTTCCTTATAGCAAGAACAGAGCAATTTATATTGCTACTACAGGCTCAACACGGCAGAAACGGCAGAATGTAAATATTAGCGAAGGGCAGGAAACTACTAACCCACTTTTCATTGATTTCAGGAAAGTGCTGTAAACGTGAATTACACTCTGCAACTGTAGGGGGGGCCCAGGAGCAAAAATATCAGATCTTACCTAGTGTTTCCCTAATTACTGTGGGAGCCATCAGCCAATTTAAAAAGAACAGTCACTGAACACAAACTAAACAACTAAATTAACAGAGTAGTTGAAGATATTGTCTTTTCTTTTCTCCTGCACCATTGGCTTTTTTGGTTTGTTTGTTTGTTCAAAGAGGAGTAATAAGAGGAATTATTTAAGTGCTTTTCCTTGGGGAAAAGAATCTTACATAATCTGTAAATACATACACAATAGAATACTGCACGTTAATAATGCGATGTTTTTTCCACATATAACGCACTATAGTTGCTTAAAAAGAGTTTTACGAAGATGGATTCTAGATGGCCACTAGATGGCCACCCAAGCCTACAGACCGAGGAGAGTCGCTCCTTTGTTTGGGAGAAGCCTCATATTTTTTACACAACGCTTTATTCCCACTTTATTCCTTCTATTTTTCGAGACTGTTCAGAATCACTGCTATAATCTCAGTGCCCGTGTCTTGCATGACATTCACATTTTTGTGCGCCATTGTTTTCTGATTCCCTGATAGTTTGGGAAGATATGTAGTGTTTTTTAAATATTGGAAGGTATACCGTGGGGAGAATAAGCGGTCAACATAACGGCTAAACATTTCCACTTTAAAACTGCAGTGTTCCAAAAATAGATAAATAAATAAATAAATAAACAAACAATTTTTAAAAATGTAAATGCCTCAAATGGGTGGTTTCAGGCAACCAGGGTTTCTTACATCATAAAACTAAGAATCCGATCCCTTCAACCTGTGGTGCAGCAAGCAACTGGTGGAGGAGAAAGCTGAGATAAAGGACTAATTGCATATTCATAGATCAGTACTGAATAAAGGTGAAGGTGTGGCGTTATATATTAGCAACTTTAAAGTCATTAGATGATTGTAATTTTTATGAAATGACTTCTAAACATATAATTCTGATTAACGTGATGCTTTTCGTGGTTATAATCCATGATTTCAGGGGAACATTAATAATGTAGACCACTAGTTGGTTTTTGCTAGAGAACCTGCGTGTTTGTCAGCTCTGTTGGGTGGTGCTGGTGAGGAGAGTGTGTGTGCTGTAGGTGGCGCTGTTACATTGCTCTTTTTCCCCTGCAGCGCTCGTGACAAAGGTATTTCCCAGATCAGGCTACCGCAGACTACTGCGCATGCGCCGCTGTGAAGCGCTGAGAGGAGAGGCTCTTTTTTACTCACATTTAATATAGGCTACAAGATTCCCCAAAATATAACTCAGCGAGGACTGGAGCCCTGTTTCATAAGACTGTCTGGGTTAAAAATAGCTCTGCTCCGTAGAAACGCCTGGTTAAGGCCGCACCGCCATTAGGAAAAACACTAAAACTCGCGTTTATTTTTTTCCCTGACTGAATTCACCCTGCTGTTCCACTGCTTCGCTTGTGGCCAGTATAAGACGGTCTAGTGACCCTAGCATGGATTCCAACTTCATTAATCCAGCTCTTGATTAACACTTTTATGTGAGGGTAAGGCCATAAGGGCCACCCCTCACTGCAAAGATGAGATAGAGAAACAAAATCACGACGCTTAGCCACACAGATGGTCAACAGGTATTTGAAACCTTGAAACCTTGACACAGCGCTCCATGAAGCTTGGTCTCATACATATTTCCCCACACAGAGCCAGAACACCAAGCTTTGGAGCTAAATGATGAAGATGGGAATATTGAATTCAGTTGGGCACAATTTAATATTGAGCAGCTCCTGTGCACAGTTAGGAGGCACTTCATTGTTGCTGCAGTCCAAATGAGAGAGAGAGAGAGGGAGAGAAAGAGAGAGAGAGAGAGAGAGAGAGAGAGTGAGAGAGAGAGAGAGAGAGAGAGAGAGAGAGAGAGAGAGAGAGAGAGAGAGAAAATGAGGGAAAAGAAACGACATATGAGTGGTTTAAGAGCTGCGAGGGAAAGAGTGCTATCCTCTTTTTCATGAACGAGTAGCATCCGCCCCCTCATGTACAATGCCTGGAATAGTAACAGCACTGGGAGGCTTTCTAAATATAGCAAGCACAGAGTGTTAACATGTCAACCAGGAACCAGAAAGAAGTGCTCTCCCACACGCGTGGCCGTTGGGGCAGCACACAGAATGCTGCAATTATGTGAAACATGGTTGTAAGGATAATAAGGATGCATGGTGTTTTGCAGTGTGGTGATGGAGGCATAGAGCGCTGGGCTGTGGGTTCCTGTTGCGGCAGAGAGAAGGCAGGATCCATGGGCTCTACAGCAGTAACACGCTGTCCCCTCTTCTCTGTCACAGGTGCAGCTGAGCTGAATGGGCTGCTGCGGACCTTTTGAATGGCCGCTGTTTCTTTACCTCGAGGGAGAAGGAAGCTGCGGCGGGATGGATGTTCTCAATCGAGAGATGAGCGCGCGCGCGTGTGCGCGCGCGTGAGTATGTGAGTGTTTTAAAGGAGGGGGTAGACTTAGACTCGTTACGCAATAGGCCCTGCATGTGAATGGAGGAAGCAGGTTGAATTAATTGAGGAGGACCGTGCAGCACTGCTACACCACACTGAGAACCAATAGGAACGCGTGGAAATACAAATACTTGCACTTTTAGCAATGACTTTCTCATAATAAAAGATGTTCATAATTATGACTTGCTATTTCATACCAATTACTTAGCACCTTATAATTATGATATGCCATTTGGCATTACCAAGCACACCAAATGCTTTGTTGTGTTGACTGGGGGAGGGGGACAAAAGACAAGGAGGATCATAGATTAATACGTAACACACAAACCACTGTCCTCATTCATATTACAGCACAGCTAAACTATGTATATACATATATTTGATACACAACAACAAACACAAAAACAATGTCCGGCAGAGGGGTGTGAAGAATATACATTTAGTCACTTAGCATGGCCCTTCCCACCATGGCAGACACCACAGAGTCTCCTTTCAAAGGTCAAACATCCTGGTGTTAAAAACATCAGTCCATTGCAAAGCTCTGCAAATGTCCCAGTGTGCATCATAGATGATATGGTGCCCTCTCCAGTGTTGTCTGCTCTGGCCCTTATCTCTCCACCAGTGCACTAGCTTGCACCCTTAGTTACGTGTGTTCAGCTCTTCAAAAAGTAATAGGCCTTTCTCCTAGGGGCATGTGTTGGTTGCAGTTAAACATCACTCACTGCTCCTGGTGCTCTTTCCATTAGTGGTGCCACTGTTATGCCAGTCTTTATTGGAACCAAGGATATGCCTTCAGTTGGGGGTGTTGCGGGGTTACTGAATTCAGAGCCACAGATAAATGAATAGAGTCAGAAATGAGTCATGGTTTATCCACTGTTTACAGCGGTATCTTATGTGATACTGCTGAGTTCTAGTTATTCTGCTGAGCTTGTGAACAGCGGACAAAAGTAGCCAACGCATCTCCTGTTGTGCTTTGCTAAAGCTTTACTAATTGCTATTGCTATGCCATCATCTGACACGATAGGGACATAAGACACACTAAACTGGATGCTCATGAGAGCACAGGTGAGCCACAGCCCACTGCGATGTCCTAGTCTTCCCAGTACTGGTTCTAAAATGAGGGTAGGTTATGATATCCAATGTTTACAATGCCCCTTGTACTGGACACTGGCTTGTTTTGTGTGCCACAGTTTCTTGCAGCAGTGGCAGATGAGGCAATGTGTTGCCTATTTGCTGCTCGTAGGTTGATATATTTTCCTCCTCTAGCACTTAAAATGGGATTGCGTACTGTGGGGTTCCTTCACCCATGATAAGCCTTGCTCCCTCTATGATATAATGCTCAGGAGCCCCAGTTTCTGTCACCGGCAAGTAAACCTGGAGATGTCCGTCAAAGCTGGGATAGGCCTGACCCACATTAGCATTAGCAGCCGATTACAATGCTAATTTGTAGTTGCTGTTTTATCACTGGTGAAGTCAGTGCTTAGCTAAACCACCGCTGAATCACAGTTATCATTGCCATGTTCATCTTCCAGGATGTCGGTAATATTGGAAGCACCTCCCCTTTGAGCACCAAACAGAGCTGTCTGGCCAACTTCTGCTCCAATCATTGGAACTGAGAGTAGTAGGCCTCCTAATCACGGTTGTCATTGAAACGGATAAGCCAGACATTCACTGTCTGTGCCAGACCTCCACCACCTGCCGTTGTTTCATGAGTTCCACCAAGCAGCCACACATCACATCCTTCAGCCCTCTACTGGGTCCAACCACCGTCCTTGTTCATTTGCTGGGCCCAGTGGCTGGACTTGGACCTCCTAGCCTTTGTTTCTATATTCAGCGCACTGCTGAGCCTAGAACTCTCAATGCTGAATTTGTGTAAAACGTTTATTAAAGGAATGCTCTTCTTCTCTCCAGCCACATTCCACGTCTAAAACCAATGCTCAATGCTAAATGCTCAGTGTTGAACAGGCAACTCCACAACAGTCTTTTAACCAGCTCAGAAGAACCTCCAGTCCAGCGCTACAAAACACAGAACAGGAGAAGGGGTAACCTAAAAGGGGAAAGACATACCAGGACATTAGATGACCACCTAACATGAAAACCACCGTTCTCTTACAAAAACCAGCACAACATAAGCAGCACTAGGTAATATGTGTAGTTTAAAATTACTGCTTCAAATCCATTGCGAAAGTGTAGGGCCTGTGTTGATGCTACTCCGGGTGAGGAGCATGGACCCGAAATATTGAGTTATGGGTTTTGTTTTTGGCATATTATTATTATCAGAAAAAAAATTGAAAGTGTTTCTGAGAACGTTCTTGTTTTTAAGACTTTTTAGTGGTGAAGGTTGTGCAATGAGCCCCGCAGGTTTGTACCCTGACTAGGGGTGTAAAAATGCACCATGTAACATTGTAATGCCACAATGCAGAGATTAATAATTAAAAATATAAATTAAAAATAGTCAGAAAAAGAGATGTGTTTTAAGAAGGTAATCAAATCATTCTTATCGTCTGCTTCTCTGATGTAAGCAGGGAGCTTATTCCACACTCATCCAGCAGTGGAGAAAGCTCTATCACCCACAGAACAAAGCCTTGTCCTGGGTACTGTCACGGTGTGCATCGTAAAAAAAATGTGACAATGCATCATGGAGAATGGATGTTATATTAATCCTGTCATCTAGTGCAGTGGCATTGTTCGAACACCAAAATTTACAAATATTAACAGCAATTGACACCTCACTCCTGTCTCCATTAGTTAAGAGTGGAACCTGATCAGTGATTATTTTCTTCATTTGACTTTTATTCAAAATACTGTGAGAATGTCAAATCGTGAACCCAGTGTGGTATGTTTATTTACAACTGTAGCAATAACTGAAATAAACACGGGAATCTTTAACAAATATAATTACAGCAATAAAAAAGAAAGGGGAATAAAGCACTATGACTCTTGAAAAAGCCAGGATTTCAGTATCACTTTCCACCCCAAAACTTAACATGTTTCAAAGGGGGAACATCATGTGACAACAGTCTGCCCGTTCATAAATATTCACCGTCTCTATTCATGCAGACTCCTCTCTTGAGGTAGTTATTGTGCCTCGGCTCTGAATCATGTGATTCTGATGGGAGGGGGAGATGCTATAAATAGCTCTATAGCTCGGCTTCCATTGACATCATTTAGGCAGGAGAGACGGAAAAATAAACAGAGAGAGAGAGGGCTATAAGGGCGGAGATTCTTAATCTAAGCTTGAAATTCAAACAAACCCTCATCAATTGTGATTCTCTCTCGGCTCCCATATTGAAAGCACCAGAGCAGTGTCCGTTTCCTAGAATGTGTCTGTGTGTCTCGGCGGGTAGAGGAACTGTAACGAGGGAGAGCAGATGTGGGGGGGAGAGGGAGGGGACATCAAACAAAGGAAAAAGAAACATGTGTGAGAAACCCAATGCAAATATTTTGGATGATGTTTTTAATGGGACCTGTAGAAAGCCGTGTAGCCCAGTCTACTTAAGCAAGCAAAAACACTAGGCGGTTAGGCGGTGTCCATTCTGTGTTGATATCTAGCGAAGCCCTCTGTGCACTGTCCAGATGGACTAGAAGAGCCGGTTTCATCAAATAAAGTGACTTCCTTTCCATGTGATTTTATAAAGGACAACACAGAGGAATCCTGAAGCGTCTGTTATGTTTGGTGGACAGTTGTTAGGTGACACTATAAAGGCCTCTGTAGTTTCTTACAAACATTGATTAAGTAGATGTTCATAATGGCACTCACAGTAAATCTGAGCCAATCAAATGAAGGCGAAGGATAATGTTTGTCACTGTGCTGTTCGTGCTGTCCTAATTCACGTTGTTTATACACACTTCATGGGCACATGTGTCATTTAGACACCTGCTGTATAACTGTTAATCATGTGGTGAATGTGTGTGCTATGAAGCATTTTCACATGAAATGAAGGCAGTCTTGAATCAATCATTATTTATTCCTGATATTTTCAGGTCGTTTTTGATCACGAGGGTGACCAGGAACTAGACATCTGTAGTATTTAATGCCTGTAAAAGCTACCACTCATAAAGACTGTACATAAATTGCTTGTGAATACATCACTGAGTTCGTAATATATTTTCCCACAAAGTTTTGAAATGAAATTTCCTTTAAAATAAAGGAATGCACAGAAAAAGCAAAAAAGTGAACATTTTGACATAAAACACATGTGGAATTTTTGAATTATAGGAAACTGTGGGATTTATTGTGTTTTACTGTATTTTGTTTTATTTATTTATTTATTGATTCATATTTTACTGTTTTGACAATATTGTGAGGAGTGCTCCGGGTGCCCCGGTTTCCTCCAATGCTCCAAAAACACAGGTGGATTGGCCACTCAAAAGTGTCCATAGGTGTGAGTGTGTGAGTTTGTGTTGCCCTGTGAAGGATTGGCGCCCCCTCCAGGGTGTGTTCCTGCCTTGCGCCCAGTGATTCTGTGTAGGCTCCGGACCCACCGCGAACCTGAACTGGATAAGCGGGTACAGACAATGAATGAATGAATGAATGAATGAATGAATGTTTTGACAGTTAACATTAATCAAGTCAGGGTTTGTGTGGAACAAGAAGAAAGAGTTTATAAATAATAATGTAATAAATAGATATATCTGCACTACAGACATCAGGACACCACCACTGTTAAGAAATCAGTCTCCCCACAGTATACAAATGTCACATCAGACTATTCTGAATGATTATGCAAAAAGTGAATTTGAAGTGTAAAGTTCCCCTTTAACTGGCATAGATATTATTGCCTAAAGAAAAGTTAAAATTACGTATAAAAATAGCTTCTTTAAAGAAGCATATATCTTCTCCAGTTGTCTCTTTTTGACATCTTAGTAAAGAATGCTAGACTGTTATTTTACTGGCTTCAGATTTGTACTCTATAGTAGTTTTCAGTGTTACCCAACAATACTTATTTTGTTTAGTAACATTCAGACAGATAGTTATATTCATAACTATATATAGTTATGCAAATATTTGGACTAGACCCTGTTGTGAGGGCAGTAGAGACTCTGTCAAGTTTCCAAGTACATTGATAAATCAGTGCAAGCCATAGCAGATTTGTAAGACATTCTTTCAGGATACAGTACCACAACTCAATGCTGGTGATTTCTGATCATTAAATGCATACTTATTGGACACACCGGCTTTTATTTTCTTGCAGAGCTTGTATATTCGGCATTAAAAATAAATAAAAAAATGAATAAATAAAAAATAACCTAGTCAATAAGACAGGATGTTCTGGAGCCACCACACAGGAGCCTAAGTTAACCTAGCTCAATGCCAATATAATGATATAAAACCCCCAGCCTTGGACTGTAGAGCAGTGCAACACATTCCCTGTCAATGCCCTTATTTTCAGAAGAACTGTATGAGCGAGTCCATGCAGCACTACTGGTCGACTTATGGTGAGAGCCTGTAGTCAGTCAGTTGCTGTTTCAAGGATACTGTCCATGGTGCTGTAATCTTGTTTTAGTGTCAGAACTCAATCAGGGTGTGGCACTGCTGTGCTGCTGGAATTGTGCACTCTAATACCTGAAAAGGTTTCCCGTTATTATTCTTCCAGATAGGCCTGTGCATTTGTCAAAGGTGATGATTTGTCCTGAAGCTTTATCCAATAATAGAAAAGGAAAGAAGGACTGAATTAAGTGTGTGATTCACCAAACACAAGGGAAACACCTTTTCTTTGTCACTGAGACTGAAGACACCCCTTCAGCTGTATTTGGTACCTGTTGCACAAAATGATCAAAATGCTTTTGCGTTGACGTGTAAAAGTGACAGACAGTCACCAGCAGTGAGCAGGCACTGTGAAATTATTGAACGGTTGTTCAGTGCATGACTGTGAGTTTCACTTTGCGTCCCGCTTCCTGTTGGAACCACAGGCTTTGCTCTTTTTATTGGCACAGAGTCAAAGTAGGTTAAATGAGGAGAAGCTCTGAGCGACTTCCAGCCCAGAGTCAGCCGAATTGGTGATATTTTTAGCTTCAGTTGGGAGTAGGGAAAGTCTAGCTTCATTGCTACATCAACATCATCACTCTTCTCTTTCTTGATGTTGCTATTGCAGAACTCCTTCCAAGTTTGTGGCTAGAGCTGTCTTATTTTTGGACATAGGATAGATTGGTTCACTTGTTTTCAGCTAAGAAGTACACTATCTGTCCATAAGTTTGTACGCACCCCTGAATCTGTGAATTCAGCTAGTTTAGGCTGCACCCACTGTGACCCTTCCGAGGATGTTCAGACTCTGTAGAAAAGCTTAAACTGAATTTTACTGCTTTGGGGCAACTGCACATGAACCTGAGGTCAGCGTGTCCAATGCCAAGTCAAAAGTCTGAAGTCCCAAAACATTATAATGAATGGGAGTGACTTTTGTGATCCATAACCACTTCATGACCTCACTAGTACGTTTAAGTCTGAATGCAATAAGATCCTCACAGAAAAGTTCCAGTGCAATGGTTTCCCACGAAAGGTGATGATGTTACAGCAGCAAAGAGGGACAAACTGACCATGCTAGAAATGTTAGAGTTCTTTTAGTCACTCTTCACAATCAGGCGAATACCACTTCTCACAGTGGTGTGCCATATAGGCTTCAAAAACAAATACACGGTGCAGCATTTCCTTATTGATACAGAATAGGTACACACTACTAGTAAACCAAGCAAACACTCAGGTCTAAACCTGCTCATTCACTCAAGAGTGAGCTCATAGGGATTAATAGAAAGTGTATCCCCATCCCTGTGCCCTGTGATGGACTGGCACCTAGTCCAGTACGTGTTCCTGCCATGTTCCCAGTGTCACAGAAGATGAAGGCCACCCCCAGTTTCAGCTTCTGTTCAGTGTTCAATGCTGGAACACTTGTGTGAGGACATGACTGCATTCAGCCATAAGAACATTAGCCTGGTCATGGTCAGATGGATGGTGAGTTCTGGGTCACAACTTTCACTTTACCTCATCCTAAAAGTATTGGTTGATGTTGCTTAACTCCAAAGATATCAGTTAAACTGATTCACATCCCAGTGTACTGCTCCAGATGATTCCATTCTGGCTTTTACCAAGTGGCAAAATACATTAGTTTACAACTAAGGTCCTTTCAGGGCCTTTTGAATGGATCTCTTATAACCTTGCCAGCACCAATTCTATCAAATAGAGTTCCTCTCCATCAAAACCACCATTGTGTGCATTTCAGCCCGAGGTTATGTTTGCCCAATTCAACAATTGATCTACTATTTCAAATTGGGAATTGAGACTGGGCTATTTTGATATTTCTTGATATTTCTGGTCTGTCAAACTGTCCTGATGTTCCATCACGTCCAAAGGAGCATGGGGACACCCTACATTGATTATCCCAGAGTGTGGGAATGTCAGTGGCGTTCTGCTCAGACATGAAGCATAAAGTCAGTGAAAGAGAGTGAACTAAAAATGGACAATGCCTGGATCCCCATTTCTGAAATGTAGTGTATTAATAGGGAGTGGCTGTGTTTACTCATCTTGATATGGACTAGATATTGGACCACTTCTGTGAGGTTAGGGGCGGTAGATGGGGGGGGGTTGTTTTGGTTCCTAAACACAACTTCAACTCATCACAAAGATATTGAATACAGCTCTAGTTGTGGAGTGGAGTGGAGTGGGTGTAATACAGAGCTGTTGGGCTTCATATCTCTCCAGACAACACTTGGCATTGGGTGCACCGGCCTGTTGAATGTCTGCGTGCACCTTAAATTAGCTGCATTTGCTCATTTTCAGGAGTGTCCACAGTCTAGTTCAACATGTGGTGTGACTGTAATGACTGGTGTAATCTCGCAGGTGTGGTGTAGTTGGTAAGCGAGTGTTAGATAAGGAACGATGTCTACAGGAGGCTGAAAGTTTCCTCACACTGTTCCTGTAGCAGTGGTTTCAGGGACCTGTCCGTGGGTGATGCTGAGGCCATACCTTGGCGGGCTGACACTGAGTCTGATCTTCATTGTTTACTCGCATTTAAAGGACAACAAAACGTGTAGCTGACATTTTCATTAACCTGACAGGGCGCACTGCTGAAGACTCTGGTGTCTGGAGGAGCGCTGGGGCGGCGTTTGGCGACACCATGCGGCCGTGTGCTCTCGGAGTTCTCGGAGTGTTGATATGCACACTAGTGTGGGTCAATTTGTCTGTTATAAATGCCTCGTATTCTTTCTAAATATTGCATGGTTCTTATTCCACGCATGGCCTGTCGAAAGGGGCTTCCACCGTTGGGGTTTTCTGGTGGTGTTTGATGGCAGGGCGCCTCCCCTTTCCATAAAACCCAGTTCTAGTGTCTTTTCCATAGGAAATACCGAAATGGAGTAACGCTGCTAAACACTGAAAGCTAAGGAAACCCCCATTGCACGGACGCGTTTGTTTGGAGTGAATCCAGGTCTCTTTTTGAGGGAGGCGAGGGACGGAATTTTCCCTAACAGCAGTGCGTTGGTGCACGGTGTCTTTGTTGACTTTCCGAGCTCCGGAGCTCGCTAGGAGCCGGGGAGGGAGAAAGTGAAGCATTCTGTGGTGTGCAGGGACGAATGCGATACACGGTGTGCCCGGCGCCTAAGCCTCTCAATGGCTAAAGCGAGTGTGTCGCGACGGTGGAGGAGCTGCACAGGTCTCTCCGAGACAACGCGAGCAAATACATCTCCCCCTCTGCTTTAAATATCACTAAGGCTTCGTTAACATACCCTTTTCGTCCCGTGCCTATTTCTATCTCTGTATGTATAAATGTGTATGTGTGTTTGTGTGCGTTATGGGTGTTTGAGAAGACGCAGCAGGGCTGGCTGTAATCAGCCATGGACAGTAAAGTGGGAAAACCTAAACGTGACGTCAATGCCTAGTAACTGACGCAGCAACCAGCAGAAAAAAAAAGAATTAAAAACACACCGCAAGGCTTCATTACAGCCGTTTATACGCTCTGCTTACATACATGTGCATATACATACAGAGAAACTGGATTCGGTTGTGTATACAACTTATTCTCTCTCTCTCTCTCTCTCTCTCTCTCTCTCTCTCTCTCTCTCTCTCTCTCTCTCTCTCTCTCTCTCTCCCTGTGTCTCTCTCTCATGAGCAGCGAATCCGTCCTGAGTTTCCAAGCGAAAGTTGCATGGAGACACACCGCGTAAGACGCGTGTAATGAAGAGAATAGAGAGAGAAAGAGAGAAGAGTGAGAGAGAGAGAGAGAGAGAGAGAGAGAGAGGGTGGAGAGAGAGAGAGAGAGAAAGAGAGAGAGAGAGAGAGAGAGAGAGAGGAAGAGATAAAGAGAAGACGGAGAGCGGGAACAAACCAAACTCAAACAGCAAGAGAGATCATAACGGATCTCCAGCGATCTTCTCAGAGCTGTTTTAGGCAAACGAGAGGGAGAGGAGGGAGAGTAGGAGAGGGAGAGGAGTGCTGATGCTAGAGGAGGGGGACATTGGGGTAGTTGGTTCAACCAAAAAGAGAGAGCGAGAGAGAGAGAGAGGTAGAAGAAAAAAAAAACACTGCAACGATGCAACGGAGGCGACTCGAAGCCCTTGCTCGGAGTTGGAGAGGCAAAATGAATGTACATTGCAACATTGCATGCACTCCACGTAGCGCTCCTGAGCGATGCCTTTGTGAGTGTGTGTTTTTTTCTTACTGCGCGCTAAAAATAGCACCAGTGTTTGATCGCGCTCCAGAAATAGGCAGAGGGGGTAACACTTGTATAAAAAGGACCGCGACTCTGAGAAACCCTTGGACGTGTTGCTGAGGTTAGCCGTGAATCAAAGGCACCATTTGATGATCCTTTTTTGTGCTTGTGCAATATGGTCACGATTGACTGCTTTAAAAAATACATGTTTGTGTGTATGTCTGTGTATGTCTGTGGGTGTGTGTCTGTGTGTGTTTCCCTCCTTCCAGCCAGGGCTCGCTGCACCGGTAAGTACCCATGCAAAGCGATGTTTGGTTCCATGTACTTCCCCCGTTGTGTGTGTGAGTGTGTTTGGGGTTTATTTTTACGGTCTGCTGTTCTTTCTGTTTTGGTGCATGGATGCTGGAAGGGGGATTGTAGCAACACTGTGCCACGAAAACGGTGCAGATGGGTAAACAAGTCCGTCTCTTTCAAACAAGTGGCAGGCCTAGTTGTCGGTAGGGGGGAGGTGGGGGGGGGGTACAGAGCTGTAGACATCTTCACGTGGGCTTTCTGTTTTCTTGAACTGTCTTCTCTTCAGCTGCACACAAAATAAACCCAACCTCTGTTTCCCTCTCTCTCTCTCTCTCTCACTCTCTCTCTCTCTCTCTAGAGCAGGAATCTCTCAAACGGTAAATATGAGAAGCTAAAAAATGGGGGTGGGGGGGGGGGGTAGCAGGACTACCAAGCTCGTTTGTTTGACGGCGCTGTTGAGCCATTTCTCACTCTTTTTCGCTCCAAGCTGAAAGTCCGCGAATGGAAATCCCTAAGAGTAGAAGAGCAAGGGGCGATGGTGAGGTGTGAGCGTGTATGAGGAGGACGCTACTTATAGACGTGAAAGAAAAACAGAGAAGAAAGAAGAGAGGGAGGAGAGAGAGAGAGAGAGAGAGAGAGAGAGAGAGAGAGAGAGAGAGAGAGAGAGAGAGAGAGAGAGAGAGAGAGAGAGGAAGCTGCAGCAGAGGGAGAGAGGGAAACCCACAGAGCTGACCACAGTAGAGAGCTGAATCTGACAAGGCTCCAGCCCGACACCTGAGACCCTCGGCCCCCCTCCACCTAAACCCGCCCAGAAACGTCTCTTCAGGGACGTAAGCGCGCGCTCCTCTAAAGCCGGAGAGCAGACGCGCAGCCGAAGTTCCGGAGCTCTTTGAACAGGTTGTTTTTATCTTGCAGTTTGGAGGAGCTCGAGACAAAGTGTCCACAGGCACGCGGACTCTCGACCGGATCTTACCCTTGCCCACGTCCACTCGCGCTTTGTCCGCGGCTCCGAGCTCACCGTTTCTGCGGGCTCTTTTTTGGTTTTGTTTGTTTTGCTTTGTTTTTGTTTATATACATATATCATTTTCTTTGTTTTTGTTAGCCTAGTTTTAACAACCTAAACCTAAACTTCGCCTGGATTGCACTGCTCTGCCACTGCTCTGGAGCTGCTCTGTCACTGCCGTGCCACTGCTCTTTCAGCACTTCTCTGGGGCTGCTCTGTCACTGGTCTTTCACCACTGCACTGGGACGCCGTTGAGGCAGAGGTGCAACTTTTTTCCAGTCCGTGTAGACTTCACCCATATATGGAGTCTGCGCGTTAGAGGGAAGCACAGCTGCGCGTAAGAGACGGTGGTGTCTGAACGTGGTCGGCTTGGGTGGGAGGTTTGCGCTCACCAGTAATGCGTAAAATCCTCGTTCCAGCAGCAGGCGTTCCTCTCTCTCCA